>NC_137204.1:12051816-12426816 GCF_960531495.2 Zeus faber
TGTACCACTAACAACGTTGGTCGCAGCCAACGAACCGCGTCCGCGACACCGGTCCTGGATGCACCGTTCGACCACCTAATGATGGACTTCGTCACCCTCGACCCCTGCCGAGGTAAGCAACATTGCCTAGTAGTGATTGACGTGTTTTAAAAATGGATAGAAATATTCCCCCACGGCCAAGGCCGATGCGGCAGCGGTAGCTACAACACTGATTACGGAGATCATTTCCAGGTGGGCGATTCCCCCCGGAACATCTCCCCAGATAATGGCCCATATTTCGTGAATGGGGCCCTCCAACAATTAGCCGCCTACGCTTGTAACCCCATATCTGTTTTACTAACAACAGGAACATTCTGTAATGCAGGCCCTGTTGTCAGGCAGGTCGCGATTACAAGTTGTTAAGCCGAGATGTTGAAGATGTTGAAACTGCTGAAACAATTGCAACTGCCTTCGTGTCCTATGCATATGACTACACCCTCCGCAAATGCCTTAGTGACACCCTGACAGTAACGGTCCATGTGACCTACGTGATATAAGCCCCCCGAGCCGGCTGGTTCGAAGGAGATGCTTTAGGCTGTTACTCTGTAACATATAAAGTGCTTACCACTGATCGCGATCTTCTGTACAATACACTTAGACTAAGTAACAGTTCTTGTATTTGCTGTTTAACCCGAACTCTCTCACCCCACACGCATCGACCACCACCTGAGTGGATGGAATTTCCACTACAATTCTTGACTCTTCCCTCCGCTGACTCAGAGGGGACGGAGCCCCAGTCCCCGGGTCCTATAACCGTAACCCAATTATTATTTTTTAAATATTCTGAAAAAATAAATATTCATAAAAATCCACTATCTGTGCTTTTGTTAAATTCGGCTCCACCCCTACTTTATGACAATGTTACTGCTTCCACGCCCACACATTCCCATTCACAGCCATACTGGCTCCTGGGAATGGGATTTACGGCTTTCCGTGCAAGTAGGAAAGGGGGTTAAGTAAGTATGTATGTTGATTATGTTTGTTTTGTAGGCAGGCAGACAGACAGGCAGAGACAGACAGACACATATATACCAATGTTCCCCCTCTGCACCCCCGCCCGCCGTTCACCCAACCCCCACGTTTCTGCCTGTGTTTCCAGTGGGTAAGGGTGGGGCCTGCTTAGCCCAGTTACCAGCAGTGCTGCACCCTGACGTTTGGCTTGCCCAAAGCCCTTATTTATTCATACAAACGCACTAGAAGGGCTATTCCCGGCTCTTCACTGGCCTCCCTAAGTATAGAGTACACACTCTCTGATAGAGTTAATTATATGGATTTAAAGCCCTGCGTAGTGCACACCAGGCTCTGTCTGGTAAATAGCTGTGCTTCTGAGACCTCTCAAGAAGATGTAGGGCAGAAATTAGGACATTTGCACCCCAAAAAATATTGCTTCAGTCTTTCTTTTCTCCGTTTTGAGCCTTTTGAGAAGGCCGGAAAAGTTTGACACCAGTGAAGAGAATATTGTTAACTTATCTTATATTGCATTCCGGGATTCCCCAATAAGTCAGAGTGGTGTAACCAATTAATTTATTCTGTTACATATGAAAAAAAAATAAACAAAATAATGTCATTGACCATGGCTCAAATGAAATTGCACCTTGGGTGGAGACGGCAAAAACAAAAAAGAAAAAAAAATACCCTGTGATGGATTTTGAAATGTATACATCTGTTTTCTTCATTGGCTTGTCTTTCATCATGGGATTTCGTCTAAATCTGTCTATTAGAAATGCCCAACTGTCTCCACCTCCAACTGTCTGATTGTCACTTCTTAGCAGCGTCTTTTGGAGTCAATTCCTCACGGTGATTAAATGCAGTCAATTGTGATAAGTAATGTACTGTTCAAATAAACTCAACGACCCTCCACACAAACATCCTTCTAGTAGTTCCACTCAATTGCTACACTGCAATTGGGGAAACACACACATAGGGTTGGGGGAATTCTCTCTCCGTACCTTTCTCCTGTGTACCCGGGAGCACAGAGGCACTGACCGGTGGACGAAACGCATATGCCACTGTTGTGACACTGGCACTCCTGGGAACAATTATGGCCAAAACGCCCCTCCGGACATGGCTGGCCACACACTGTACCCTGCTCAAAAATAAAGGATAGCAGAATTGCCCGAATTAGAAATCAAACCCTGGGAAATAACCTTCAACTGTGTGTTGATCTTTTGAACTGAATGAGCGAGAATAAAGGGATTCGGTCACGTTCTGCGTATTACTGTATGCTTAGTGGTTTGAGTATTTAGTATGATATGGTCACTTGAACAATGACCTACAAATAATGAACACCTTGAGATATTTACAAACTGGACAACATTATCGGCTGTTTTTTTTTTTGTGGAAATTACTATTGGCCTACAAATGTACACTGGAAATTGTATTAATTGTATGTGTGCTTTTATGTGTGAAATTAAATGTATATTCACGATGAAGGTGTTTCTGTGTATATTTATGTGGAGCTTGGCTGAGGTTGCCCAGCCTAGCTTACACAACCAGATTTAAAGAAAAACAAAACATTTATATTGTTTATTATAACACCATTTTTTATGAGGTACTTTTTTGCTGAAAATACCTGAAAATTGGGTAAAGTTCAGACCCTGTGTGTGTGTGTGTGTGTGTGTGTGTGTGTGTGTGTGTGTGTGTGTGTGTGTGTGTGTGTGTGTGTGTGTGTGTGTGTGTGTGTGTGTGTGTGTGTGCCTACCATCCACCCTACAGGGCACGAGCACTCTCCAGTGATATGATGGCACACCCCTCCATTCTGGCAGGGGCATCTCTCCTCACACTGCTGGCCATGCTTACCAGGTGGACACAGATCTTCACAGCTAAACCAAAGGCACGTTTTACTGTTATCACGCAAATATGATGTCATGCATTTACTTAGGTTTATACTGTACATTGAACCACTTACTATAAAGCTCATATTTCATAAGAACATCACTGTGCTGAAAAATCGAGTGAATTGCCCTGTTCTCATACATACAGACAAGTGTAGGAATCGGTTCTATGGATCACAACAACAACTCGAGAGGTAATAGTCTTGGCCATCTTAATTCTGAAAATAGGTGGTATTTTTAATATTTAATATTTATAATATCAAATATTTTCATATTTAATTCTTAGTCTAAACCGCAGAAAGACCCCCCCGACACCCCCACCCTCCCCGCCCCCCAAACAGTTGAAGCACAAGACATTTTCCCCGCACAACTCACAATGCGCCAGTGTATCCCGGAGAGCACTTGCATTCCCCGGTCACATGGTGACACGTGGCTCTGTTCCGGCACTGGCACTGCTGTTGACATCCGTTGCCGTAGGAGCCCACATCACAGTGCGTCTCGCAGCGCCAGCCCTTGTGGCCGGGGGAGCAGATACAGGCGCCGGTGATGGGGTTACACAAGGCCCCGTTCTGGCACTGGCATCGGTTGCTGCAGTGGGGACCCCAGTGGTCGCTGTCGCAAGCTGGAGGCGTGAGCGAAAAGGAACGCAAATGGAAGATCACCATACAGTGGGTAAAAAAATGAGAGTCAACATCTTTTTGTTCAAGGCTTAAACGTTTGCCCCGTTGGACTGCATTTAAGCACAGTGTGACGCTGCAACAGAGTGGTACGTTTCCCCAATAGCAAAGCAATCAATAACAAACCTATACTTTAATGAAATGGGTAAACAACTCCCATCTTTCCTCTGCCCCCTAGTCTGCTGGACACTTCAAGCGTAGAGTATGGATTCAATGTCCTAGAGCCATGTTTAGGTAAAGCATGGAGCACTGCACTCCCGGTCTCCACCACTGCCTCCGTCCAGAGACAGAAACTGGCCGTCTCATTCATCAGATCACGGTTCCTTATGACAGAAGCTGGAAGGAAAGACGTCCATCCATTCCCTCAGGCAGAAATGAAGCAAGCAAGGTGAAAAATCATGAAATAAGATAACTAATAATCAAGGTATATGCGCCAGGCGTGGCAGCTAAATAAAGCCTACATTCTAAGATAAATATTTTAACATAGGGGAGAGGTTTGTTGTCTGTTGTTACTCCTTGTCAGAGTATTTCATCGGTATGCAGTAAAATAAGTCAACGTGTATCTTAGTCTTTAAATATAGACCAGAATACACACGACACACAAGGAGCAGCTGAGGCGGCTAAGTGCCTCTTTATGTCTCCTGCATTAACCTATTTTCACGATGACCTGCTGGGTTGTGTGTGGAGCCTTTGCTTTAGGCTGTCAGGTCCAGCGTGCAAGCACAATGAAAGCACGGAGACGGAGACAGACAAAGAGATTAGAGGCACAAAGACATGAAAACCCTACTTACATTCAACCCAAGTGCCCTGGCATCTTTGTAAAGCTAACCTTGAATGACGAGGGGCAAACCCTTGAAAACCCTCGGAGGTTTTCCTTTCACTGTCTGGTTACAGAGTAGATCTGGGTCTAACCTTCCCTGGAACTCGGAGTGAAATTCTTCCAGGAATGCCCTCCTACCACCCCCTGCCCCTTTTGACTCTTTTGGCTCTGGACTCTCAGAGGCATAGGCAAGGGCTGTGTAGCCGGATTCCAGAGAGATGATGGAGACAATCAAAAAGGTGCCTGGTTCACTGGCCATCTATGTTCCTCCGGAGCCTAACATCATTCCCAGTCTAGGCTTCCTCATCTGCCAAGGAGACGGCCAAGAACGAGGTCGATGACAGGAAAGTGCAACTTAATTGTTGTGATTACTTATGAACTGACTTGTTTAATACAGCCTCTGGTGGCACCCATATCACGACACCCCTTAATTTGTCTGTTTCCTTGGCGAATGGAAACTATATAAACACAAACTAACTAAAAATATCCGGCAAAGGCAGAAGGTAGTCATTCCCACATTGGCCGCCTTTACTGAAAAGTTCCGAGTCTGACGTAGATTGACATAGATGGCTGTTACAGACACATTAAGTAATGCTCGTGCGAGAGGTGTCCCATATCACGCGAGACTAGGCAACAGAATCGGTTTACTTTTCAGACCAGCGCTCCACTCCCTGTCACCCCGCCCCTCCAGGACGGTCCCAGGTCCCTCCGCTGACTTAGCCCCCATCCCCGGACGCGACAACCCTAACCCAAGTTTATTGTATGTGACAAATAATCTCTTGAACTTGAACTTGGACTTAAATCAGTGTGATCATTTTCAACCTGTACTCCACTCTCTGCCTCCAGGGATGGAACGGTCTCCGTACCGTTCCACCTCTCCCTGTCCGCTCGTTCCCTCCGGCTCCACGCTGCGGTGCAGCCGGTGGGCAAGCGAAGTGCTTGTGCCCGATGTCCCCGCCCCGCAGCCCCAACTCTAAAGAAACAACTTCTAGGGTCTGAGTGGCATTTTTAAAATGAAGAATAATAAAATTGAAGAATATAAAGCCCTGTCTCTGTAGGGACTGGACGTGCTTTAGTTTCTCGTATCGGACCAACCACTTTTTCACCAATAATTATGCGTAAACACCCACTATTTGTGCTGTATTTGGATTCGGCTCCACCCTTACTTTAAGGGCAATTTTACTGCTTCCATTCCCACACACTTCCGGTCACAGCTGTACCAGCAATTTCCCGGAAATTACACGGGGCTGAGAGTGGGGAAATTTATCGAACAACTTTTATGGAACATCGATACCGACTCCTGTTCCCACATGACACCAATACAACATCGCCAGTAGAATTAAGGCTTTCACTGCAAGTGCCAAAGGGGCTATCGTAAAGTCACATCGGTCTAGTGTTTTGCTTAATTTTAATGGAGATTTCAGCACTGTATGTTGGATAAATGACTTTTGAATTAACAGATCTCAGATCGCTCTTTAGTTCACATAAATAACTGTCAAAAGCCCTTGTGAATCCTTAATCTCTATGCTCTTAAGTTTGCCGACGGCTCTGTGACTGCGAGTCTTCTCCTTCATGATGGGGAGCAGAGTCACGGTACAGTGTTAGATGACTGTATGTTTCAACCGAATGTGTCTGAAACCCAAAGAAATGGACCCTTAAAAAACGTGAGCCTGTAGCATCACACCCCTTACACCGGTATTTTTCAACCACTGTGAGAGCTCGCCAGGTGTGGTCCTCACATTTCAAACCTCACTAAGAATGAATCAATAATGGAAATAACTAGCCCTGTGTGTTCCATTGCGATCATAATTGCAAAGCTGTTCTAATTCATCTAATTTGTCAGTTCCAGACAGAATAGCGGCCCTTTGTTCATCAGAACAAGTTTCACATTGAATTTCTAAAAGCGGGATCTATTCCGAGAGGAAAGGTTCGACTCTTCTTTTGAGATTCTGTCTTGGCGAGTCGTTCAGCAAAAAAGAGTTACCAGTACGGAAGATACACTCATGATTATTTATTTTGACGTAATTCAAAGAGTAAATCGGTCCCCTTCCATATGAAATGTGACGTGGCAAATTTTTTTGCCTTGGACTTTACTTTAGTCCTCAGTAATTACCTTCAGTTTGTGAGTTGAAGATTCACTCCGGTGTCTCCCGGTTTCTTTTTATCATAGTCATTTTAAAGCTTTGTCTGCAAGGAACGAATCGTTTGCGAGTCTTGCATCACTGACTATCAGCCTGAAACATATTAGCTTACATGTTGGTGACATTTTTAGTGGTAAATAGGATAATGGTGTGCCGTGGCATATTTTCATTGAAAAGGTGTGCCCACAGCACACCTTTTACAAGCAGAACCAGAACAAAGATTTGGAAACACTGCCTTGCACAGTGAGATCCAGATGCTTCCATCAAGGCGCAATGGCCTGAATTGCCTAAGAATTAATCTACTCTACAAATGTGACTGAGGGGAGGCTTTTGGACTTTGGCATGGCCTTCACACTTGAGGGTTTGGACCCCAAAGTCGTTTTGTTTTTTTTGACTATGGTATCAGTGTGATAGTATGACAGTACTTGAACTTGTATGTGTAGGCCTACAAAAGTTATAGGCCTCTGTGAGGAAACAGCTAGTTTACCCCCAAATCAAGCTTTAGATGTATGTGTCAGCGATAAAAGAGATATGGGCGTTTCCAAAGCAGCATGTAACTAAATACAGTAGTACCTCGACTTACAACTGTAATTGGTTCTATAAGAACGGTCGTATGTTAAAACAGTCGTATGTCGAAGCAATTTTTCCCATATGAATTATGAAATCATGAAGGGTGAAAATAAACAAAATACACAGTACAAACACAGTAAATATGAAAAAAATATCGATAAGCACACAAACTACGTGCACACACGATGTAGGTCGCCCGCTGACTGACTGCTGACTGACTGCTGACTGCTGACTGGCCGCCCACGCGCCAGCTGCAAATTTCCACGGTCGTATCTTGGAGCAGTCGGTCGCAAGTCAATACAAAATTTCGCGACTCTTGCTACTCGTATCTTGGATTAGTCGTAAGTAGATGCAGTCGTAAGTGGAGGTACCACTGTACCTCGCTACGTCTGTGTCCTAGATTGGGTCCGTTTCATCACTTTTCTTGGTATAACTTGCACAACTCAGAACAGACACGCTGTACTTGCAGCGATTTCTACTTTCACATGAGCTGTCAATTCTGTTCAGCGGTTTAAACGGGTTGACTGCGGGTTTTGCTGATATCATAGAACCCGTGTCTGCCACACTCGAGACAATCGCTTGTCAATGTCCGTATGCTCTGAAATAATTATCAGATACTAGGAAATCAGTTTGTATTATATATATATATATATATATATATATATATATATATATATATATATATATATATAAAATTTGCTACAATAGGCGCAAGAGGAACATATTGCCACAATGGACTTTCCTCAGAGAATGTAATGGAACCACTTCAATGTAGTTAAATCTATTTTTCTAGTAGCTTGTAGGTGAAAATGCTACTTTCATCAAACCTCGGCTGTAGTTGAGTCACTTTCGACCAGGATACAAATTCCAAGTACAGTAATGGATGAGAAATGGATGATTGCTCGTGGCAATTAGGAGACACTGGAACCGTAGGGACTCCTGGGCTGTAGCAGAGTCGATACGAGACGAGGTAAAAAAGCAAATATATGAAGAACGAAAAGTTATTGGTCAGACAAAACAGAGACGGGGGAAAAGGGAGCGTGTCTGTGTGGGTTCGTTGGAGACTGGGAAAAGGGGGGGCGTGGAGAGCGGCATGTGTTTTCTCTCCGAATGTCCGGGGCATACAAAGGCGTATACATGACTCTCAGACAGACAGGAACAGCTGGAAGGGACTTACCACTGGAACAGTCGGCGCCCCCCCATCCGGGCTCACACTGGCAGGTGCTGGGGGCCACGCAACGTCCATGAACACACTTGTCCTCACAATGAGCTGAAAACACACGTAAAAAAAAAACAACAGCTTGCGCTCTAGTTAAACAGGCAACGGGAAAACGTACCCCCCACAATGCAAAACAAAGCGTCTTATTCAAACATTTTATTCAAAATATGTTGTAGGGGGTTGGATAAAAATGGAGGAGAAAGGGCGTTTCAGAACTAAAGCCGCAGTTCCACCGCAGGGACCAGGGTCTAAATTAAGTTCCGGGGACAAAAGTCCCTGCTCAGGGGGTAGTACATTTGAAAAGTCCAAGAACTTTGGGGGTGGGGCTTGCCGGGCTGAACATTTCTGATTGATTGAATACTCGCAGCATTGTATTTCAGACAATATTTTTAGAAATCAGTAGCCGCAATTCGACTGTATGTACAGTTTGTTTTTTGCTCTAAAAGTGTTCAGTTTGTACAAAAACACCTATGCACATTATAATTACATACAAAAGGGAATGCAATTCCCTCTAAGTGACTGAATGGGTATGTTGATTATGTTAATGGTTTTGTAAAAAAATATGATATATTATGATTTATATATATGTATAACTGTATATATATTTACAATATATTTATATACATATACTGTATACACATACTGTATACATATACACACATATGTATAGTATATTTATATATTCACACATATACTGTATATGCACACATATATACATACATATATAATAATACACATACTATATGCACACACACTTTGTTTTGTTTCTCGGTGTCCTAGATAAGCACAAACAATTCCTTCCACCCTTTTTCCGGATTTTATTTTTGCTTAATCTTAACACCATCTGACGTTAACGCCTGCAGTGTTTGCCACAAAATGTGTTTTAGACATCCCTGTGAAACTTGAAGATGTATTGGAGAAGATGAACCCCGGACTCTCACACGGGCGGCACGTGACTCTCGCTCCCAAACCGCAAAGCATTTTTTTAGACACAGAAGAGATTCCAAGTCACATTATCCTTACACTCCTTTACGGACGTTTAAAGCGCAACACCCACACTTCTGGCCCTGTGTGCACTGTATATCAAATGAATGAACTACTTATGAATGACCAATCCAGATAATGAATGGAATAATAAGGAAGGATACTTACGGAGACACATGTCAGCACTTTCATAGAAGCCTGGGCAGCATTGGGACTTCCTGCGATACATGGTTTTCTCCCCCCTGCGATAAGCCGTTCGATAGCTTACCCTATATGTCAGGAGAGAGCATGGTCACATAGCAGTAAAGGAAATGCGACGTGAGGCTGGTGTTCTTTGTGAACAGATGGGCTTGGACTTTTAGGGCGTTCTCATTCAAATGTTGGATCCCATCATGCTCATCACACACCCTCTCAATGCTTCACTACTGAGAGACTTACCACTCTGCTACAGGTTTTATTCCATTCAACCTTATAAAAAAAAAAAAATCATCTCCTTTTTAGAAAACAACAGTTTTCGAAAATTATTATTTATAATTTTTTTAAATATCATTTATTATTCATTACAAAAATATATTTTTAATCAAACATTGACACGCCTTGATCCCGGCCATGTAATGGGCCTCTCCAGTCTGCATCTTCTAATCTAAGCCACTAGTCTGAACCTATTATTTCCAGGTTCCATACCATGTTTAGTGTTTTGTCTTTATGGGTACCAGAGAGAGAGGTTTATGTAGAATTGTTAATTTGATGGCAAAGTGAAAACACAATTACTAATGTCATGTGTATTCAGGAAGCATTTAGGCTCGGAAAAAAAACAACATTTTTTTTTTGTGTGTGCTTCAACTTTTCCAGCAGCACCATGGAAAGTGATATTAAAAAGCTCTCAAGAGCTGGCCCTGTGTTCACACTTAAAGAGCTGTTTTGGATAAAGCATGTTAAAAATTTAAAAAACCATCGTAGGATTGCATGTAGAAAGCGCACTCTTAGCGAACTCTAACATTAATTGTTATTGGGGGAACAAGGCCCAGGCCTTTCTGAGACGCATCCGCACCTCTGGACACCAGATCAACAAACATACAACAAAACACTACACACCCATCACACAAAATGGAAGATAAATCAAACACTAGCTCCCTCAATGCTCAGGTGCACCAACCAGTCATCTCCTTACTTGTGTCTGGTGCACTTGAACCAGTTCAGGATGTCTGTGCAGCTGGTGTAGTAGATCTGGTCAAAAGGGTGGGCATAGGACTCCTGTACGGTAACAGAGTAACTGAAAGACAGGAAAACACAGTCAAGGTGTCGGTAGGTATCAGAGTTCAATGTCGATACATTCATACATTACATATGTGTACATAATACATTGAAGGGCCTTTAAGGGACAATTAATCTCTCTCTAAATCAGTATTTAGTAGTAGTAATAAGTATTGGATAGAAACAGGGTAGGTTATGAACTAGATGATTCTATGAACTGTTATCGTAAGAGTTTCCATTAGGTCAGATAGCAAGGTAAGTGACTAGGTACTGGAATAAATCTATCTCTATTACTTTTTTTCCACAGAACTAAGAATACTAACCTGTAGACATCCTTACACATAGGATTATACAAGGACTTCCTTTGATTTTTCTGTAAAGGATATTGCGGTGTGGGTGGGGGTGGTTTGGTTTGAGCACCCCACCTGTCCTAGGTCTAGGTAATTGGGCCATGGATCAGTGTGGCTGAATACCTGTTGCTTGTTAGACTAATGAAAAAGCAGCAGGTAAAACCCCCATCCTCATACAAACAGGAGAGGAGCCCTTGTCATGACATGTTTTACATCTGCTCCGGGCTTGTTCCACCTAGCCCACTCACTACAATAAACTGCTATGTTTTCAACACCATCGTATGTGTCTTTATGCTGGAGGGCTCTGAAAATGCCACTCGGGTGGTGTGTGGCAGTGGGACTGCCACAATGGTGCCTGAACAGGGTGGTCACAGAAGGGCCGTCCGAAGAGGCCCTGGAGCCACCAGTGGGTCAACGGGCAGCACCAACCCTCTCCCGACTGGCAGCAGCAGCACCCGGGGTGTTCGGCGGAGGACCGGGGGCGAAGCAGCCGCATCAACCACCATGGGTATCCGCCTGCGGCTAGCTACTCCGCCCAGCAGCTACTCCGCCCAGCAGCCAGCATCGGGACCATCCAGCAGCCAGGCTACCCCTCCAAGCAGCCCCAGCAACAGCCGAGCCCGGCTACCACTCTACCAGCCAGCGCAGCAGCACGGCAGCCCGAGGCCCCAACGCTCCGGAAGGGAGGAGGTGGTAGTCTGCTTCGTCGCCCTGGGGGAGGGAAGCGTATGGACTGTGCTGTTCCGGGGAACCAGGTCCCCTTCATTTTGTTGGACATTTCTGTTTGTTTGAGGTATGGAAAACCTGTTTCATAGTCCAGTGTTTTATTATTTTAAGGTATAGGAACCCCGTGTCAGAGTCTGTAGTTTAGGTATGGGAACCCGGTTTCTTTTTGCTTTTTTTTTTCCACTGCTTCTACTACTACAATAAACTGGTGTTGTCAACTCCATTGTCTGTGTCTCTGTGTCAGAGAGCCCTGAAAACGCCACTCGGGTGGCGTGTGGCAGGCGAAATTGCCACAGTAAGTATGAGAGGTAAGTTTAAAATATGTTGGCTTAATTGGGAATAAGCACTTCATACTTAAACTTACCAACAGGTAAGGCAATCATTAAAGGACCAGTGTGTAAGATTTAGTGGCATCTAGCGGAACAGATTTGGCAGAAATTTAATATAATCCGAAGGTGGAGGGGGTCGTCTAGTAATCGGAAGATTGCCGGTTCGATCCCCGGCTCCCCCTGGTAGCGTGCTGATGTGTCCTTGAGCAAAACACTTAACCCCCTAACTGCTGCTGCTCCGGGCACCAATATATGGTAGCCCCCTCTCCTTGATACATTAGTTACTATTTCATTGCCTCTGTACTTGTACTCCGTGCAATGACAATGAGTTCAATCTAAAAGAAGTATGTTTTAACTGGTGTATAATCCCATGAAACATTAGAATGAGCCCTTTATATCTACATAGGGAGCGGGTCCCCTTCCACTTCCATGTTTCTACAGTAGCCCAGAAAGGACAAACCAAACACTGGCTCTTCCTCTCCCACTAACTACATTTACATTTAGCAGACGCTTTTATCCAAAGCGACTTACAATTATTCAAACACCGACGGACGCAGCCATCAGGAGCAATTAGGGGTTAAGTGTCTTGCTCAAGGACACTACAGCATGCGAGCAGGAGGAGCCTGGGATCAAACCAGCAACCTTTAGACTACTAGACGACCAGCTCTACCTCCTGAGCTACCATTCCCCCCCTAAGTAACTAACCTCCGTAACGTTGCCTGGTGGGTTATCCAGTTTTTGACCCTGCAAACGGATAGTAAAGTATGTATCCTGCTAACGCTATCTCACTATCAGACTTCACGCCTGGAATAAAATTTTTAGCGTTACTTTGCTAATGTTAGGTCGAGGTCATCGTAGTTTATCCTACATCATTGGAAATAAAGGGGCAAGGGGAGGTGGGGGGTGTATTCAGTTTGATGCAATCTGCAACCTCACCGCTAGATGCCACTAAATTCTACACACTGATACTTCAAGTATGTAGGTTTCCCGTTTTCTAAAAGGAGATTTGACATGCATTTGAGCACAGTGAGAAGCTGAGTTCAATGAGGTTGTGCTATGCAGTTATAAATGGGAACCAACATTTTATCAAGGCCTGGGTTGAAAAATACAGAAACTACGCTTTAGGCTTAACCTTTGGCCTTTGTTTGTCCGATCAAATGTGATCAGCTCTGGTGCTGTGTGTGGCAGAGCACTTTCGAGAATAAATCAAGTGCCTCAAATTTCTGGTGGTTTGAACCTTGTAAGTCACTTTTAACTTGCCGCCAGCTGAGACAACAGCTCCCTTGTGACTGCCATGAGAACAGCTTTGGCCAAAGGCTGTTTGGCACATTGCATCCAAGATCATCTCGTTGAAAAGTGGAGTGCGCACGAGAATAAAATGCTTGTTCTCTCTCTGGAGGTTTAAGGGAAGGATGGGAAATCTGAAGAAACAAACTATCTTTGACGTTGAAGAGGCAATGTGAATGGGGAATCTGGGTGAGGTTATTATTTACTGTATCTCTTATATGTTATCAAATGCCATTAGCTTGAGTGGAAGTGGGTTCGCGCAGTGGATCAGTGCCCCTCCAAAAACAGAGGGTGGACGAGTGTTTTTTGGACGATAACAGCACCTCCAGAAAGGCTCTCAATGGGAATGCAGCTGTTTCATCAGATTAGTCAGTGAAAGTTAATATAGCTGGGAAATTTGCTCCCCCACCTTACACCACTGTTCTGTTCAAGCCACAATAATGGATTTCCAGGGCTCCTAATTTTTCACATCTTGACAATTTTGTTTGCGTACACACTTTTAAAAACGGAAAAGTTACTTTCTTGCCATAAACAAGAACGTAAATCCAGCTTGGTGGGGTGGCGGATAACAGGGAGCAACGTCCTGTTTCTAGTCGCTTATGTTACTGTGGATGTAGTCAAAAGAGCTGATTTGTAGAACCGCAAAAATGTGAATAAAAGCCTGAAGAAAATGAGAAAATGCATGGTTTGTGACCATTTTTTTTCCGGAATTACATTTGACATCGGAGGTAAACTGAGATTTTACGTTTTGTAGGCTTTAACGTTTGCCCCATTGGACTGCATTTAAGCACAGTGAGAAGCTACAGCAGAGTGGTAAGTCAGTAGTAGTAGTAGTAGAAAGAGTAGAAGTAGTAAAGCATTAAGGTAGTGCTATGAACTGCTCTAAATGATGGGAGCCAACATTCTACTAAAGCCCAAGTTGAAAAAGTAACCCTATGCTTGAATAAATTTGCCTACAAGTTGAGTACACAGAACTACCCCTACAAATCTTCAGTAATTTATCCAATTTCCAAACCACTGGGGTCTCTGAAGTTGGTCTTCCCAGTCGCTATTTGCTACTCTTCTTTCGCCGCAAATTGAATAGCCATCACTTCAGGTAGCACCTGGACCCTACCTGTGTGGCCTCTCCACCTCATAAGGAGCTTCACCCCTTCTGTCCACAAACAAGATGAAAATAAAATTAAATACTGAAAGCTTTGCTGATAGAGATTTAGATCTAAAGTTGACTCAACTACTACTATTGTGCGTTGCTTTGGACAAAAGTTCACCAAATAACGTGATAAAACACAATGTTGTCTTTTGGAGAAAATCTCAAATAAACGCATGTAGTAACATGCATTTTCTACGCCAATATTTTTGAAGCAACTGATACTTCCTCCAGGTGTCTTGCTTCAACAAAGATCATTTCATTTAATTGATTAATGAATCAACTCTCGTATGAGTGAGTTACCTTTTTTGTTTTTTTCCCCAGCAAACAACACTCCTAATGACGAGTTCAGACTATGTGATTCTGGCCGGATTTTCCACTCGCCGACAGGCTTTTGGAGATCGGCCGAGCAAAGCCCCAGATCGGAGGCAAATCATAGCGCACTCCCGTGAGCGACGAGCGTGTGACGTGAACTGCGCTGGCGAGATATCAAGCAGGTTTAAGCTACAGCCAATGAGAGCAGACATGGGGTGACGGGGGGCGGGTCGAAAAGGAGAGACAGAGAGATGGGAGTGCAGCGGAACAGCAGCCAGAAACACACAATATCCCCATTTTACTTGTCTACTCTAGTTTTTTTTATATATATTTCTTATTTAAATTCTGCTTTTACTTTTATTTTTTGCAGTGATCAAGAATAAAATAATAACCAAATAATCCTGTCTGTGCATGGTATTGCGTCCTTTCCGGTGTCACTTCTCACGTGTGTTTTCGTGACAAACATAGTTTGGAGACCCGACAGACTCGTCGGGAATCCCCTGTCGCTGATCAGTCATGTAGTGTGCAAACCATAAGACCGCAAGACTCCCGCTCACAAGACGGAAAGTTGTGTAATGTGAACAGTACAGCGGGTGTTATCAGCGGGCCTTACTCACCTCTCCCAGTGGCTACAGACATTGGGGTCCTCAAGGTTGAGGGCAGAAGAAACATGTGCCATGAATCCGCAGGATACAGTCAATAGGATTCTAACGCAGTACCATACGGATATTGCCATCTTCAACAGAGCTACACCTACAGAAAGAAAAGGTTCAATAAGTTATCGATGATGTGGAAGAAGTTAACAGTGTGTTGGCTTTTCATTGTACTTTCAAAGTAGATGAACAGATTGTCTTTTGGACAGATTCAAAATGCAACATTTTGTTCTGGGACGTTCTTGAGTAATGCAATGGGTGTGCTTTGAAAAAATGGCAGAAAAAAAACGCAATTATCATGTGTTAAGGTGAGATCTGAGGTACTTTGCATGGAAAATTTAAGTTTGCGTGTTCATTAGAGCAGTATCTGTGGGACGAGAGAAGATTGAATGTTGTGCTGTCGAGCTGGTTTTAAAAACTTTGCAAGGGGCCTCTCATGTACCCCTAGGATCCTTGGTCATGGACGCTTTACTGAATGAAAAGCCTCATTTACATAGGAAACTGAATTTTCTGCAGAAAGGTTTTCAAAAGGTCTATGTACCAAGCCAATTTTCAGTAACCCTTGTTATTATACTAGTTAGTAAGACTGCTTTTATGTTTACTCGCTCTACTTCATCTGCGTCTGGGTCCAGTTCTGGCCACCAGTTTCAAGCTGCATTACAGGGATAAACAAAACCTGGTTACACAAGCCCAATGTCACCCTCAAAGATTTTGAGAAATAAACTATTATTTGATGATATTTTCCATTACCCATGAACTGTATTTCAATCGTGTTTTCAATCACTCAATCTTGCTTATATCTATTGGTATTGCTAACCTATTCAAGAATCATTGTTCAAAACAATGTAGCCCGCTGAGCTATTGTTGGCAGAATATATCATGATACCACAATACACACAAAAAATACATACAATACTAAATATCCCAATGTCAAAATCAAAATAAAACTATAAAAATTGTAATTTCAAAGAATGTATTAGGATAAAATGCAAGGCAATTTCTTGGGAAGCTTTCCATCAATGATTCACAAACCCATTACACAGGAAGGTCACAAATAAAAGGTTTTTGAATATGAAGTGAGTTCTTTAATGATGGAAATGACACCAAGTTCATTATTCTTTAGCTGTTTATTGTTTTTTTAAATTGGATATAACAAATGTAATTACCAAGCAAGTGTTTAATGGGTTTGCTCAAGGAGGTCACCCCTCTGTTCCCGCAGCCTTTATTTCCTAAAAGCATTTTATCCATTTTAGGGCCTATGTTCCCTCGACTGCTTCCTCTGTCTATTGTGTTCCAGTGGAGAGTGGCTTGTCTCGTTTCCTTTTTTCGTCTGTCAGCCTGACATCTCACAGATATCCCACGCATTTTCACCACATTTGGTGGGAGAGTTGGTTATGGGCCAATGAAGAACTGATGACTTTCGCAACAATTGACAAAAACGGGTAGTGGTGGTGAGTGTGGCGTATAACCAAATGGTGCACAGCTTCACCAGATTCACATAGCACCATAAAGTTGGATGGCAGGGTTATGAGAGGGTAAGGAATGGTAAGGGTTAGGTGTAAGGGTTAGGTGTGGGTGAGGTTTAGGGTTTGGGTTAGAAAACCCTTAACTTTTCACATCAATTCGCCAAAAAGGGTGTGGCGGTGCGTGGGTTCTCTCACATTTCAACAATGGTAAGTCACTCACTCAGTCATGGGGGGAACATGGTGAACATACACATGATCCCTGGGGAAGTATGGAACCAAGGTACAGAATATTCAGCTACAAAGAGCAGACATTCTTGATGGTACATCTTCTGCCCTATGACTGATCTCTAAACCTCAACCCTCACATTTCTATCACAGTTGCACGTATCTCCTAGTTAGGCTGGCTAAAGCTGAAAGCTGTGTGTGGTACAGACGAGAGACCACCTACCCTCTCCTCTTGGTGGTGGCAGAGAAACACCTAAACAATCTCAAAAGACTGCAATTTTCTGGCATTTCCACACCTCTACCCTCAAAGAATATGCAGTTTTGGCAATATGCAAATCAGACACAACCCCCACACATAGATGTAGTCCTCAGTCGGTCGAATAACATGTTCTTTTTTAGATTGGAAAGAAACAAGATCGTAAATACAAACTTCCATGTTTGGGACACATTCAGACAAACTGTTAACCCCAATCTGAAACTTGCTGACGTGTCAGGATTGCTGAGTTTAGTACTGGATTGAAATCCTAAAACAGGTTAATCGGCCATATATGGTTTGTTTTATTATCAACAATTATTAAGCACCTATCTCTATGATTCCACTAACAAATTCACTGACTCTGATAGCTTTCCGACTAGTTTTTTTTCCCTGTTCCAGAAAGTTCAATAGGAAGCTCTCTCTCTGTTCTATAGGGGAACATGAATGACACATTTTGACGACATGAAGAAAGTTTTGCACATAAAACAATCGCTATAGTGAAGATTCCATGATGGTACCAATAAAGAAAATATAATAGAGCTGCATAAAGCTGTCTTTGTGGTTTTGTGTGCTTCATGTGACTTTACTGTAAAGTAACCACCACAAATGTTTTTTGAACACATTTGATAGTCTTCAATCAGGACATTAAGCAAAAGAGTAAAAAAAGGTATACTCTGGCCTATTATGAATAAAGTATTAGCATAATTTTGTCCATGTGGGTACACAATTCCCATAAAACAATACACCAATCGAATGTTCACACAATGCAGAAACACTAATTGAAACAATCACTAGTGTTTGTGAAAGAAATTATCAATGTGTTGGACATTATATTCCCACTCAATAAACTCAAAACAAGAAGGTTTTCCATGTTTCGCTTTTGAATTTAAAGGATAGTTTGGTGTGGGGGTTGGTGTGGTTTAAGCAGCCACACCTGTCTTGAGTCGAGGTAACTGGGCCCAGGATCATGGTGGCTGTACGCCTGTTGCTTGTTAAAGCAATCAACCAGAAACAGATAAAACACCCATCCCCACACACGTAGGAGAGGAGCCCTTGTCATGACATGTTTCCAACTGCTCCGGGCTTGTTACATCTTGCGACTCTCTACAATAAACAAGTGTTTCTGCAACATCTCCGCCTGTGCCTCTGTGTCAGAGGCAAAAATTGGTGCCGGTCCACGTATCCTGGAAGATTTCAATGTCCCGGACAAATGGGAGAGATTCTGGTCAAATATTATCTGTGTTTATTGAGCTTAAATGATGTATGACCGTATGTATATGTATGTGACAAATAATCTCTTGAATCGAATGGCTGTTGTCGAATCAGATCTGCAGACAGAGGAGGGGGATGACCGCCCCGCTTACAAGAAGAGGAGAAGAGGAAAGGAAGGTATAACTACCATTATTAAATGGTATATGTGATGTGATTTATTTTGAGAACAGGGAGGATCTCAGAGGATTTCCTATGTTTTCCAACTGCCAGACAGAATTATAATACCTTCTTGAGTTTAAATAAGTGTAAATTGAGGAATCTATACTATCTAATGGGTTTTTTTCTGAACAAATAACATAACTTAACCATTACACTGTACTCTAACCATTATTGTCTTGATAACACACAACTGTATTGTCTTTCAGATCGCATCTCTTGTAGTATGTGGAGTAATGACTATAAAAGACGCTGTCTGGAGAATCCTTGCGAAGCTCCTGGCTAATAACCTGGCCATGAGGATAAACTGGAAAGCGGCAAATGGGAAACAGGCATTTGAACCCCTTCCCCTTAAAGCCATAATCCTTAGTAAATTTGCTTTAAGGGCTGCTGCATGGGGAAGAAAGGATTAAATGTGTTCTAATGTGTAAAGCAGTCGCACATTGGGCTGAGACAATCTTTCAGGGAGCTGCTTCGACATGTCGTACTGTGAAGGAACTATTCTATTGGTATTACAAAGGGAGACAAAATATAAAATCAGTACCTAAAATAAATGTACAAACAAGTCTAAACTCATAACTCATAATTATTTATAATAATGTCTTGCTGTCTCTTGTTGCAAAGGTGGTCAACCTGCACAAGCTCCTGATGCGGAGATGGAGGTATTATGTGAAGAGGTGGATGCAGCTGGCCTCAGACAGAGATGGTGGGAGAAAGTGAAGAAGCAGACAGACTGATCCACCACAGGACAGCGGGAGCCATCAGCGAACAGAGGGAGCCAGAATCTCAATCCGAATCAGAATCTGAGAGAATGCTTTGACGAAACAATAAAATAATAAACGGGCATTTGTGTAAATATCGTGTGTACTGCATCACCTCTATAGACTTAATATTAACATATTCAATTCTAATATTCTAAATATATGTCTTTGTCCAAATTGACATGTAAGGAGGTATGAAGCTCAAAACGAAAACAAAGGTACAACGTCTTCAAGGAATATGTTTTTCACCAAGTCATCGGTGCTACTTAAGGTGAGTTTCCGGTTTTCAAAAAGGAGATCTAAGAGGTTTTTTTAAGGCTTAATCGTTTGCGCCATTGTACTGTATTTAAACGCAGTGAGAAGCTGCAGCCTTGTGGTAGGTTCCTCAATAGTAAAGCAATTGTATTTAAGAAACTGCGCTATGAACAGTAACAATTGATGAAAAAGCAACATAGTCGGGCTTGGGTTGAAAAATGGCGAACCTATTATCTAAGGACTTCTTATGCAAACCGTGAAGAAAAAAAAAAGCAATTGGTCACCAATGTCCACAGGTGGGTAGAGTTTATCACTGCAGCTGTTACCAGCATTTCCCCGCGTTTGCAAGTGTGCGTGCTAAACAAATAAACACAAGCTACCAAGTTCACTCCTAAGCCTTTTTGTCGAGACTTCCCCCGTAACCAGAGCTGATGGTGAACTTCTGCGCGTTGTCTTCAGTGGATGTAAGTGTGATGACAGCGCGTCTGTGCACGGGCTGTTAATGGGGTCGGGGCCACCACTCTCTGGTTTCACAGCTGCAACCCGCCGCCACAAAGCCCCCCCCCCCAACCCCCGCGACAACTGGGCCGGTTCAAAAACAAGTCTGAGAGACAGCGCTACACAATTGCTAATACAGCAGGACCAGGGCGGGCCACGCAGCGTCCTTACACTGCAGTGAGTGTCCGTTCACAACGAACTGTGCCAAGAAGAGCCTTGAAGCCCTTCCAATATCGTTGGCTAGATTGGAAAATATTTATTCTCCAACAACCGCTAAGTCTTCTTCAGCCGCTCTCACAGACCCCCTGAGATTAGGTATTCAAAGTTTGGGAATACACGCACCAAAAATCTCTCTTCAGAAAATGGATTGGAACACTGTCTCATGTGCAAAGCCCGACTGAGATTTCAATATTTGTCTTTCTGCTTTGCTTATTTACTTTTAGCTGTTTTGAATTCCCTCACTCACAGGAGGTTGGGTTAGAGGATCCCCTTACAGTTGACATGCAGCCCGTCACCGTCTCAGTTCTGGACACACAAGAACAAAATTGGTATTGACTAGTGTCAATTATTACTAGTGGAACTAATAGTTTAACTACAATTTCCAGTGGAGTGTGGTAGTTTAGCTGCCAGGTTTCTAACCCACACAAAACCCTGGTAGTGCATCACCCCCAACCCTCATTCACCTCCACTGGCTCCAAATCTGGCTCCACTGGTCATCTCCTCCTCACCAAAAAGTATCCCATGCCCATTTTCCCATGGCCATGCCCCTTTAGGACCAATAATAACAACAACAATAATAATAATAATAATAATAATAATAATAATAATAATAATAATAGTAATAACAACAACAACAACAACAACAACAACAATAATAATAATAATAATAATAATGAAAGTAATTACGCTTTTCGGTAATATACCGACTGCCTAGGGTAACTGAAGAGGTTCATGATCATATTATGTCAAACCTTCTCCCTTTTGGCCATGGAGAGGATCTTACGTGTCACGTGGCTAGCAAAGGGAGAACATGAGCAACTCTTGTCGTATCATTGTGCTTAATTCTGTCCCAAGACCCTGGTGGAAACATTTCCCCTAAACAACAATACATTCGCCTTGTGGCAAAGAGGGGTTTAGGCATGGCTTCGTGGTGCGTTATGCTGCATCTACATGGAACACGGTACAGAAGACGGCAATGTTGCTTGTAGCGATAAAGAAGATTGAGGATTTGGACGTGGTGGTGTGGCGTGGTGCGGTTGGTAATAATAAAAGGGCTTCTATTGCCAGTGGAAACCAGGTGATCAGCCACTGATAATACAGTTAACACATCATTGATCACGACCAGGAAACAGATCTCTATCGTTGTGCTCTCTTGAAGCCACTTAAAAATATCCATAAATATCAAACTATCTAACTATAAAGGAAGGAATCTCTGTCTGTCTGTCTGCATGTATGTCCTTTGATTATCTGGACAACCGTTCATCTGATCTACTTCACACTTGGTAGGTGTATTGCCGGGGACTCAAGGGCGTGCAGTGTTGAATTTGGTGCAGTTTGGACGTGGGACACGTGTAAGATTAATAAACTTTCAGGCGGGGCTTCAGGGCTCTCCGACTGAGTCACAAAGAGTGTCTTTCCCCGGTTTATGACTTAGACTGGCAGTTTCATCTTTCCATTGTGGCACACGACACTGAATCATTGACATTTTGTTAAACTGTGCCGTGAAAATGTCTTCGAATGTCGGACATGAACGGACATGCACTAGTATCCATAATGCAAAATAATCCAATGTCAAACCTGTTTGGAGATGACTATGATTCGTTATGGCCGGCTTGTGTAAAGTTAACCAACTGCACATGAAATGTAGTTCATTTACGAATCCTAGACTTAAACAACAGACAGGCAATTATAAATTTTACTATATCCACCTCCACCCAGAAACCTCCACACAGACAAGGAAATCCCAGGAAAAAAACACGTAACTTTTCAAATAGTTGGGAGCTCCGAGAGGCTCCCAACTCTACGAGCACAATGTTCCATGCACAATAACAATCAGATCGTAGTCTCATTATTATAACAATGTGATAATGATAATATGATAGTAATAATAATATCATATTATCATAACTACTTTTTGAAATTTCCACAGTACATCCAAAGCATAACGTTGGCTACAGTAGGTTGCCGGTAAGAAGCGGCACAGCTTCCTGTTTCTAGTCTCTTATGTTAGCGTGGATGTAGCCAAAAGAGCTGATTTGTGGAAGTGCAAAAAACCTGATAAAATGCAACCAATCCTTTCCATTTAACATATGTGACTAAACGGTGAGTTTCCTGTTTTCAAAAGGGAAATGTAATATTCTCTTTGAAGCCTTGCATAACATAATCATTACGTTGAGTCAGATTTGAAGACTACTGTATGATCAAATAGTATGCGAAAAGTACCAGGAGCACGTACGAGAACGTGAGATATCGTATTCCGCAAACACTGGTACATCCCGCGATGCATTGTGAAGGCGTGACGGCAGCACAAGTTTCTGTGCAGCGTTGTCGTCAACCTGCAAAGTGCTAAAATAAAGTGTAAGACATAATACTTTGGTCGACAGAGAGGATGTTTGGATTTTTTTTTTTTTTTTTTTTTTTACATTGTTGTTTATAGTGTTTATATTCTGTATTTTAGGATTGAGCCCCCGTGTGGTGCTTCTCGGTAGTTCTCACTCCATCAGTCACTGGCTGATGGATGCAAGGACATGGTGGCGTGTATGCATTCAATTCAGTCTTTGAATACATGCATCGTCAAGTTATTATGTGGTTTGTGAGTTACCTTTTCCCAACATCCGTGATCACCGTCCTTGCCAAATCCTTAAAATGGGCGATGCTGTCTTTTCAAAGTCTTTTGGCTTATCCCCTCACAATATATCTATTACAAACTTGAGGTTGAGAAAACCCTTCGTATCTACCACTGTTGCGTTTTAATATTTGTGAGAATTCTCGGTCACCGCCAGTCGTCAGGCGCGGACTGACGTGCTCTCCACACACTGCTGACCTGGCGGGACGGTTGCACGTGTCCCTTTACTGCACAGCGCCGACGTCTGTGCCAAAGAGTGATCGTCCGTCCGGAGAGTGATTGCGGCACCTCCCTTGTCACGGAAAGGTTATTCGTCTCTTAAAACGACTTGGTTCCATTCATGCGGGTTACGATTTGTCACATTACAGCCCGCCCGGCGGGGGGGGGGGGCAATCCCGCTGTGGCGGACGATCGCGTTTTGGCACGACGCATTACAATAGGAGTACATTTACTGCGTCTTGTTTCGTTAATGTCTTCGTCCTCGTGTATACTGATTCAAATTGTAGAAAATCATTCCAAACAACAAAAAAAAAGGCTACTCTCATAGATGAATTGTAGCTCACATTCTTTTATTTGTTTTGTTGCTTCACGGTAAAGCGCTCTTACCTTTCCCACCCAGAACGTGCGAAGTCTCCGCAGCCTTTCGGGAGCAGGACGCGTTACATAGTTGAATCTTCCAACTCCTGGAATTGATAATCCCGGGGGACGCGTCTCGGAGAGAGAGAGAGAGAGAGAGAGAGAGAAAAAAAAAAAAAAGACGAAATACAATTTTCAATTTTTAAAAAGGCTGAAGAAAGTCGCGGAACGGGATGCTCGGTGAGGCGGCGTCCGTCCCGTCGAGGCGTCGCGGAGCCAGTGGAGGCGAACGGCGCGTCCCGGGGGAGACCGACGGGAAGACTCGCCGACGATTCGTTCGCGGCGAATCGTTTTGAACGACTCGGGAGCCCGTCCGGCAGAGGAGTCGGCGAGCGAGAGACTCTTTGACCCGCAAAACCGAAAACCATCAGCTTCGGGACTTCCGCTCACGTCGGTGCGTGCGGGGGGGAAACGGAATTTGGCATAACTCATTCCTCCGCGGCATTCCGCGGGAATGCCGCGTCCGACAGAGGCAACCGAACCGACTCTTTCGACTCCCTGTCGCGCCTCGCTTGGCGGCAAGCAATGGAGAAAAATAACAATTTAAACAATATATACACACACACACACACACACACACACACACACACACACACACACACACACACACACACACACACACACACACACACACACACACACACACACACACACTAAAAGCACATTACCGTAGCCAGTTTTAATGTCTCAAATTATAATTAATTGGAGTAGCCCGCGGATGTAACCGTTCAAGAGGGAAGGGTCTGTTTTTAAAAGAAAATCCTTCACGACATTTGCCATCCCTAGATATAAACTAAAGAAGACTCTTTAATCCAGTCTAACATAATCCAATCTAGTTTTTAATCCAGTCTATTATAATCCAATCTAGTTTTTAATCCAGTCTATTATAATCCAATCTAGTTTTTTAATCCAGTCTAACATAATCCAATCTAGTTTTTAATCCAGTCTATTATAATCCAATCTAGTTTTTAATCCAGTCTATTATAATCCAATCTAGTTTTTAATCCAGTCTATTATAATCCAATCTAGTTTTTAATCCAGTCTATTATAATCCAATCTAGTTTTTAATCCAGTCTATTATAATCCAATCTAGTTTTTAATCCAGTCTGATATAATCCAATCTAGTTTTTAATCCAGTCTATTATAATCCAATCTAGTTTTTAATCCAGTCTGATATAATCCAATCTAGTTTTAAATCCAGTCTATTATAATTCAGTCTAGTTTTTAATCCAGTCTAATATAATCCAATCTAGTTTTTAATCCAGTCTAATATAATCCAGTCTAGTTTTTAATCCAGTCTATTATAATCCAATCTAGTTTTTAATCCAGTCTAATATAATCCAATCTAGTTTTTAATCCAGTCTAATATAATCCAATCTAGTTTTTTAATCCAGTCTAATATAATACAATCTAGTTTTTAATCCAGTCTATTATAATCCAATCTAGTTTTTAATCCAGTCTAATATAATCCAATCTAGTTTTTAATCCAGTCTAATATACTCCAGTCTAGTTTTTAATCCAGTCTATTATAATCCAATCTAGTTTTTAATCCAGTCTAATATAATCCAATCTAGTTTTTAATCTCGTCGACCAACTTTAATGTCTGTTCATTTAGTAAGCGTGCAGGTGGCAATTATTGTCTACATTTTCATTGTGAAATGTCGCCACCCTGTGGAAGTATTTAGCCAGTTTAAATTTAAAGACAACTGTAGATTTCACCTCAAATACACTGTATATGAATCATGTATTATTAATGTATTTTCAACCTTAAAATATTGATGAATTCAAACGTTTTGATGAAACTTTCCAAAACATAAAAACAATTATCTGTCTCCCTGTCTATGGAACACCATTTGAGTCAATATCAAATAATTAGATAGACAGACAGACAGACAGACAGACAGACAGACAGACAGACAGACAGACAGACAGACAGACAGACAGACAGACAGATAGATAGATAGATAGATAGATAGATAGATAGATAGATAAATATGCCTATTAAATAAATGAGGGTTTTTTTTATTTTAAATGGCATTTCATGGCACTGTTATTTTATAATGCCACTTTTATTTACCTCATGGCGCTTTCATTTCATAATCCCACATTTCCAATCCTAAAACAGAAATGAATGGGGCGTGATTATCTCCCAGATTCAGAACCAGCAGTGGTAGGACTAGGAGTGGTTGCTCGGAGCTGGTCTTCAGCTTCCCAATACCTCCTCGGTTGGGGCCACCACCCAGTTCCGCTTGACCCACCACACCCAGTGAACACCAAGTCCGACAGCTGTTCCAGCACAGTGCAAGGGCCAGCCCACAGGCTCGACCTCTTGGAGTAGAGAGAGAGGCCCTTCTTTCTCCCCGGACAGTAGACACACCTGGGTGCCAGGTGTGTCTACTACCGTACAGTCTGACATGCCATGTTCAGACTTGTAAAAATAAATGTTAGAGTAACACACCTTTTAATTCTGGATTCTGATCCTTAATGACGGCCTGTAATTGACTGCCTATATGACTGAGGAAAGAACAAACTAGGTCAGTAAAGTTTCTATAGTACTTAGGTAGATTTATTACAGGTACAGCAATGGGGCACTCTGGTCTGATACCAAGGTATGAGCCATGGGAGGCAGTTCTGTCTTAACTTTAAAGCCCCCACAAGTGGAAACAGTGAAAAAGTACAGAGTTGTACCGAAATCAAAACCCGAAGTTATAGAGTTGCAGACTTCGAGAGAGCAAGAGAGGGAGAGAGGGAGAGAGGGGGAGAGAGAGAGAGGGGGAGAAGTTTGCTCGCAAAATAGACTTCATTAGTCACATTGTTCGTCATGCCCAAGTGTCCCATTTTTGAGACGTTTTGAAAATAAGGGGGGAGAGCCTTAGCGATCACTGAAAAATTGCACTGACACAATTAGACCACAGTCTACAGATTAGTCATTTTGGAGATCTATCAATAGAGGCCTCTATAGTACAGGACAGCGATAAGTCACTCTTAAAGACATCTACATCCAAATAACGTCATTGCGGCCATTTAGGGTGGACTGAAAATTTCAAAGTAGCCGACGTCAGCCTCGTAACAGGGCACGAGTAGGAATGGGTATCGTTAAGAGTTGAACGGTACTACTTCTCTTATCGATACTGCTTATTGATCCGGTACTTTAACGGTACTCTCTTCATTTTATTTTTATTTTTATTTTATTTTTTAAGAGAAAAACTAGAACACATTTAGAGCAGAATTAACACTGCTCAACCTCCTGCGCAGTGCGCATGGAGAGGGGGGCGATTGGGGCGCAATCTGCGCTCGCTGGCTCACAGCAGAGTCTCCTCGTGCGTGTGTGAGAGCCAGGCAGAGGAAGCCTGCACCACCCCCCCATTGTGCATATCTCCACATCTCCGCTGATGGAGAGAGAGAGAGAGAGAGAGAGAGAGAGAGAGAGAGAGAGAGAGAGAGAGAGAGAGAGAGAGCTGTCTCTAATAATAGCGAAAATCATTCTTAGACAAAGTTAGAAACAGGTTTTATAGCCTAAATAAATAGAAAATCATGTTTCTTAATTTCTCAATACAGTTTACAGTACCGGTAACATCGCAGCTTATCCATACTACGGTCTTTAATAATTCAGCCCCGACGCCTGTTTAATACCTCCTGGTTGCATTCCTCTCCTTTCCTCCCTCATTTACTGCCATAACTATGACATAGTTCTCCAAAGAGGGGGGTTGGTGGTGGTTCTCTATAACCAAAAACTGTGCTCTTGTCATCCTAAAGGTCGTCCACAGGACAAAGTTGTTGCAGCAGCTCTTGACGATTTAAGAATTAATAAAGAGTTGCATTGCAGGTTGAGAACTTGAACTCCACTTTCAGACTCACTCTGTTCTAGATGTAATGGCATACAAACACTCTGTGTTGTATGCCAAGCATGCTGACAGCACAGGTTAAAAAAAATAATATATATATATACAAACAAATCAATGAATTCACTTTACAGGGACTTTAAATATTTCTCAATCTGTTATAAACATTACAACCATTAGGCTTTACTTCTCAATTCGAGGAAAACTTGTTTTACAGGGGTGTAACCGAATAAATACATCTGTGATAAAGTGTCATGTTAGTCAGAAATTCCAACTGAATTTAACCCACACTGTAAAATGGGATGTGGCTCACATCCTAAACACCAAATGTAGAAATCATTTGGTTCATATCAAAAGGATAACAATATTGGGCTCAATCTATCTATCTACAGTATCATACCGGTCATTCATTTCGTCATGAATTTCATTTCCGCAGCTCAATGCGATTAAGACAAAGGAGCTCATAGTGGATCTGAGGAGGGCAAAAACATCCGCGACACCTGTTTCCATCCAGGGGGTCCCTCTGGACACTGTGGAGGAGTACAAGTACCTGGGGTTGTACTTCAATAACAAGTTGGACTGGACCAGAAACACAGAGGCAGTCTACAAAAAGGGCCAAAGCCGACTCTATTTCCTACGGAGGCTGAGGTCCTTTAACATCTGCCGGACGACGCTGAGGATGTTCTATGAGTCTGTTGTGGCCAGTACCATCTTCTTGGCTGTCACATGCTGGGGCAGCGGGCTGAGGGTCGCAGACGACAACAGACTAAACAAACTAATCAGGAGGGCCGGTGATGTCGTAGGAGAGGAGCTGGACACCCCGACGACTGTGGCAGAGAGGAGGATGCTGTCCAGGCCTCAGTCCATCTTGGACAATGTCTCACACCCTCTCTACGACACACTGGCCCAGCAGAGGAGCACCTTCAGCAGAAGACTCCTCTTACCCAGATGCACCACAGAGCTCCACAGGAAATCGTTCCTGCCTGTGGGCATCAATCTCTACAACGCCTCCCTCAGAGGGTCAGACAGACAGCTCTCTGGAATCTGACCTCAAAACACGGATATCCACTTCTGCACTTTCTTCTTCTTGCACATTTTTAACTTTACATTTTACACTTTACCATGTGTATATAGATATGTTTATATATATATTTATATATAAATATGTTTCTTAATAATTATTATATGTTGTATGTTAATATGTTGTACGTAAATATGTTGTATGTAGATTGGAGTTGGAACGAAAGTAATTTCCCCCTGGGATTATTAAAGTATTTCTGATTCTGATTCTGATTCTGAATACTTTAAATCAGGCATTAATACATGGCCTAATACTCTTCAACAAAAGACAGCATTGAGGGCATGAAGTGCATTATCCATTTTTAAATGTTACCCAAAGTACAACATCTTTAAACCAGAACAAAAACCATGTATTTATAAATTATATTTTTTGGGACCCAAACCCCCCCCCCACTCCTTGCAGGTGCGTGCTTAAGTTAGACCCCCCATGGCTGCTTCCATTTCACTTTCTGTGGCCTCTGAATTCCGACAGACAGACAGACAGACAGACACAAATATTTTATGAATAAACTGTACAGACCCATTTGTAAAATATGTGTTGTAATAGCAAACCTCAAATTTTAAAACACCGAATGAAATATTGAAAAGAGTGAGCAAACTGTTTAATGACATTTTTATGAATAAACTCTGTCTGTTTGTAACTTTCGAATCACTGTCAGATTATGCACCTTCATTTGATTTCCTGTCAAAGCGAAGCCTCTCGCCGATGTTCACCATTCTGTCTGCAGCCAGGTCCCGTTGGAAATTAGCGACGGGGCTAACTGTCGCCTACAACATAGCCATTACCCCTCTCGCTATGAATAAAGACGGGAAAAATAGAGAAGAATGGGTCCTAGAAATAACCAAACGTTAACAGGACGAACGCACGGGAAAGCGGCTTTGCCACCCGACTGCGTTTCGTTTTCGGGAACACACAAGCTAGCGTCCCCGCCCCCAGTTTATATGCACAAACCACCGGAAAAACAGCAATCTATGGGTGCGCCGTGTAGCCTCAAACTCAACAGTTTGGCATGCAAATGACAAAAGCATAATGTCTTTACAAATACATTCGCATTTTGAATTGGAGTGTCTTTTCCAAACTCACCCGAAGCCTCCATGTCTTGTCGAACTCGGCGTGGAACTGATATCACCTGTTTTGCGCAGGCGGTGGAGGCCAAAGGGATTACTTGTAGTGTTGGTGCGCAAGAAATAATGGTTCCTCAATGAAACTTGAGGAAATGCTGGAATAAAACACACACCTATTTTAGCCCCTATATTGGCCATGTACATGATAGCATGTTGCGTTGAGATAACGCAACATGCTATCATGAATAACACTTTTCGGCAACACAAATCATGTGTAAACACCTCTGTTCAAACTCATGTTATAAAGTTATATCGTCGTTATTTTAAAACAGTGTTTATCCGGTTAAACCACTCCAAAATACAGTTTCCTCAAAATCGCCATTCCCCTAGGACTGTTTTCAAGTCAGCAAATGAACCGAGATGAAGCCACGTTGTGGCTCCGCATCCATCCACTCCCACTGAGCGCTGTTAGCGGGTGGCGCTCTGCTGTGTTCCGCTGTGTTCTCGCTCAACACTGAGCCGTTGGATTTTATTCTTTTATGCTGCTGATTTCCAGCATAACAACCACGTGTTTGAAGTGCCGTCACCTCTGAAGATAGCAGAGAGGACGGGCGGGTGCCGGAGGGAGGTGAAGCTCCAAACCCGTCGAGTCGCTCCACGTCCGTGAAAGAATGTCTGCTTCGGCTGCTCGTGTTGTGATGGCCTCCATTCGCATCGGCATATGCATTATGGTGATTTCCACTGTCAGGTGATGTACTGGCGGTTCCCGCATTACCTATGGTTCAAAGTTCAAAGTTCAAAGTGTTTTATTTGTCAAGTGTACAGTACAACACAGGGTCGTTCGGCACCATGAAATTCTTGGGGCATGGCAGGCAACAACCGCGTCGTGGGCATTGAAAAGATGAAATAACCAGGCAAAGATAAGGAGGAAATTAAAATTTTAAATAAAATAAGTGGAGTATAAGAAGAGCAAGAGTCGAGTTACAAATACGGGCAAGAGGTCGCAGTGTATGTACATGAAATTGAAATAATAAAAAATAATCCTAGAACGGAAACGAACAAAGTTGGAACATTGAACACTGTTGCACAAGATAGAACTGTTGGTGAGTCTGGTAGTCCGTGCCCGGATGCTCCGGAAACGTTTACCAGACGGCAGCAGCGTGAACAGTCCGTAGCCTGGGTGGCTGTAGTCCTTTATGATTTTCCGTGCTTTCCTAAGGCATCAAGCATCAATCAATATATTACTGACTGCAACAGCAACTGCATCATGGCTTTAATCCCCGTTTCAATTTGATATAAGAAAAAAAGGTAACGGTTTGTTTTGTCATTTCCCGTCAGGGGTGCTGTGTTCCATGTGACGCTTTTGACGTTTTGACTGCTTATTATTAAGGGGTGTCAGGCTGTGCCCAGCAGAGAAAGTACTTCTTCTTTTTGAATTAGCGTGAGCTCATTCTCATCTCGGTCAGTCTCAGTCACCACACCACACAAAGGATGTAAACCCTTACATTGAGCGCAATAACAAAATAACATCTCTTTTACCTGCTTATATGTGGATTTAAAAAAAACAAAACAGTTCACAAGTTAATTTACAACTAAAAAACCGTGATTGACGGAGGGTTAAAAGTTTGTAATCCCTAATAGGGGATGGTTAAATGAACCCGTGGATGGGTTTCTGCCGTTTACACGACTATTATTGATTCAAGGACGACAACAACAACAAAAAAATAAGATAGCGGAGTCGCGGAGGGTATCGCTTCCTTGATCACTTCCCCGTTCCCTTTCCACAATCACTTCTCCGATCACCACCCCCTCCCCCCTCACGCACCTGCCGAAATTTGACCCAATAAGCACGTTAGCCCGCAGCAGAGAGAGAGAGAGAGTTAGGGAACAGATCGGGGACGTCACTACATGTGCTTGTTGAACGTTAGGCGCTAATATGGAGTCGGGCGGTGCTGGGCGATGGGGCCTGGCTTGCAGTCGGCGTTCCAATTCATCCCAAAAGGTGTTCAGTGGGATTCAGGTCTGGGCTATGCGCAAGCCAGTCAAGTTCTTCCACACCAGTCAGCAAGCTATTTCTTTATGGACCTCGCTTTGTGCACAGGGGCATTGTCATTCTGAAACAGAAAAAGGGCCCTCCCCGAACCGTTGCCACAGAGTCGGAAGCGCACAATTCTCCAGGATATCCTTGCGTGCGAGCATTAAAGCATTAAAGCATTAAAGCATTAAAGCATTAAAGCAGCATTATGTAACTTTTGGTTTTTGGCGCCCCCACAGTTTCTGAGTGCCATTGCACTTTCAGACCACTGTCGTAAAACTCGGCCCGGTGTATTTTCGAAAATAATTTATTTTACCGGACGCATTTGAACCTTATCAGCCACGTTTCAAAAACTGTCTATGTCCCAAACGGAAATATAATGTACACCTTGGTTACAGCAGCCCTTGCGCGGACCTTGCTGCTCCAGGGAGCAGCCAGCCCGGGAGAGCGGGTGCGGGAATCGGCCCCCTGCTTCCGGTGTAGGTACCAGATGTGCTCGGTCTGGCGGATCGGCTCGCACACGTGAGTCAGAGGGTGAAACGGACATCTGCGCCATCGGGCAGGTGGGCTACGTTTTGTATGAGCATACTACCGGGCATTTTGACCAGCAAATTTATAAATGTATTATTTTTTTTTAAATATTTTACAGGGCAAAAAAAAATAAGGAAACCGCGGAGCCGAACAGCAAGGAAGTGACGTAGTGTCCTGAAGCATAACTCACTTTTCCCGTGGTGTTGTACCAAAAACACAGAAGTTACATCGTGCAAGAACAGGGTGGGTGGGAATGAAAGAGGTGCCGACCCAATTGGCGACTTTTTAAAGACTTATTGAATTAACTCTATATTGGCCCATTTTCTAAAATCTGTATTGAATGCAAACTTCTCAATTCAAAAGATTGTTTAAAGCATTTGAGACAGTCAGCTTAATTATAAAATATATTTCTTAGGTATGAAGTTGGTATTTTTTTGTGTGTTTGTTTAATCCGCGTGCTGCTTCACAGTGAAAAAAGGACAAGACGGCCACCATCCGCGGCTGAGCTCACGTGAGTTCCTCTCAACCTGCGGAGGCGCCCGGAAGTTTCCCGAACCGATTGGTTGGAAAGGTGGCATCCTGTGACAGCGCCTCTATTTGAAGTCACCGAGCGCTTTAGCACCACCCATTCTGCAGCAAATATTTGTCGATGGAGATTTCATGGCCGTAAGCTGGATTTTATGCCACTGTTACTAATGGGTGTGACCGAACCCATGAATTAGAAGGGATGTCCACAAACCTTTGGCTAAGTAGTCAATGTCTGTGTTGGCGAGTTGAGGATCAGGACACCAGAGATGGTGGAATGCGAGGGACAGGGAGTGAGGACTTAACTAACACAGAATCTATTCACCGCCAGCTGAAACTCTTGTTCCCGATTATCCCCTTGCGTAATCGTGGCGCCTTTTAGTCGGCATAGCTCACGCACTCCTTGGCCACCGCTTCTCCCTTTCGGAGTGATCTGACCTTCCCCGCTTAACAAAAAGGGACTGGTTAGTGGTTTGGTGATGATTTGCCGCCGCCTCAGCTCCGGGTCGTGGCACGGACGACTGAGGCCGAGGCACGACTTCAGCCTGTTCTTGAACGGGCGCTGTCCGTGGCCCCGCCCCCCGGCCTCTGCGGAGCGTCCCGGCGACCCCCTGGGCTCCGCCGCGTGTGAACACAGGCCAATAAACCATCGAGCAGAACACATTTTGCCAACTAGACCGCAGACGAGAGAGCGAGGTGTCATATAAAATAAAAGAAAAATGATATACAATACAGATATTGTCTCCCGGAGAAATAGTGCCTCACAGCGCTCCGGACCAGCCCTCCTTCCAACGGGTTAGATTTTTAGCCCGCATGGCATTTAAACTAATTTATTTAGAGGCAAGTATACTTTTCCCACAAGGAGATGTTTTTAATATGGGATGCTCAACTAACCATTTCGATCCTTTAATGCGCAGTTTCCTAACTTTTTACAGTAAACAAGGAGGGTCATCAATACTTCAAGTAAGTGTTCTCTTCTTAATAAATTCGATTCAAGAGGTGTATTCGTCACATACATATACATACTTTCATACATATATGCAGTGAAATGTAATGCAACGCACCCGGTGATAACACACAATATGTCCTAGGAAAAATTTCTTTCTAATAGACCAACTGACTCCTAAAACGTAATACAGTAAGTCGAATACTTATAGAATAAAAATAAAAATATATGGAATAAACTAAAATACAATAAAATAAAATGAAATAAAATGGAATATAGATAGAGGGAATATGCTTATGTATATGGAATAGGAAATTATGTATATACAGATATGTGCATTAAAATGGCATGTAAATTAAAGTGGCATGTGAACAATTACGATAAAGCTTTTACTTTAAATGCAGGAATGATATTAATTCAGTATAGGCATTACAGGGGGGCAATCAGACAATACCATACGGGTTTAGAATAAGGAAAAAAAGAACAAAAATATTATAATAATAAAAGTTTACTCAAATAAAATGATAAAACATTCCAATTCCTTTCCCCGTCCCATTTAATCGAATTTAGCGAGAACAGAGTTGCCCATGTCAAGGGCACGCGAGTTCTTATCGGGCGCCGTCCTGGCAGCGTCCCCGGAAATAGCCTGTTTCTCTGTCCAAAGTACACTTGCCCCGGCCCCCGACGTACAGCGGATGCCCCGTCGACCTCACAGCTGGTCCATCACAGAAGACCGTACAGTCCGTACAGGTCAGCTGCTTTTATGCGGTTCTAGTCGTGGCTCCTCCCTTTGACCTCCCTTCCGTGACTCTCGTAGCTCCATCACCCCCTATCAGGCTGCCCTTCCTCAGGCCGATGTATGGGCATAGGAAATTGATTCAGAAAATGCTCAATTTGAGATCTCTCCTTACAAGGGAACCCTATATAGCTGACATTACATCGCAATGTCGTTTGTTTGCTTTTCAGGACTTCCCATGACTATCTTATACATTTCCTAAAGTCAGTTCACACAAGTTTAGTTTCCATCATCTTAAATCATGCTCCTAATCATCATATTATTATATACGTAGATTAACGCCATTAAATCATTACCTTAACCATGAATCACTTGATATTTAATCATTGCATTTTACCATGAGTCACTCGGCAGATTCAGGGCTCCAGACTGCGATCATCTAGTCGCATTTTGCGACCATTTTGGAAACAGTGCTACTAAATTTGATAACTAGGGAGCACCAGCCTGACTTGCAAATACGCCCACCGTTTTTTTCGGTTGGTTTTTTTTTCGTCATTGTATATCCTAGTCCTAGAGTCACAGAGAAAATGATCCCATTACACACGGTGCTTGTTTCCTTCCATACATAAGGGTTAAATAAAATGGCCTACATCTAAAATAAAAGCAGTTTTGGCGCACTGAGCGCGCAATCTATCGCTGGCGCGTGCATCATCAGTGCGGTCAGAGAGGGAGCGGGTGCGCAAATTGCGCCCCGATCGCTCCCTCTCCGCGCCCCCACCCCCCCCTCGGGGAGAGCCGGCCATGCCTGCAGCTGCTCAGCTGACGGATAAAAAAAATAAAAATAAAAAAATTAAATTAAAATTCACTCATTCACCTACACACACAAAAAGGATGTATGTGGATGAATGCACGCAACCTTTTTATAAAAAATAATTTAGAATGTTCATTTTCAGATTCGAACGTCATTTGTTTTTGAATTCAAATGGCATCTGATTATTGAACTATTGAAATACTGAACCATCTTCTGACAGCCTGTGTGTGTGTGTGTGTGTGTGTGTGTGTGTGTGTGTGTGTGTATGTATGTGAGAGATGGAGAGCTGATGCTCTCATCATGGTGGTTGATGACTAATGTTCCGACCTAACTTACGTTCACATTTGTTAATTTTTATTTGGTGTCTGTTTAAAGAGAGCACAATTTCACTTAATGATTTTTTCTGTTAAAACACGACTTTAAAATTGTGACTTTTTCCTTTAAAACAAAACTTGAATTGTTATTTGTGTAAATTGTATATTAATTACCAAAAGCCTATAATCAGAAATACACTTAAGATGGAAAAATATGAATGTGCTGCATTGCACGTTGATTTCAGTGGTGCTCCTAAATGTTGTGCTGGGTCTTCTAAAATTTTCAGTTGGGAGCATCAGTGCTACTAGTGGACGACTGGAGCTCCGATTTAAATGCTGTGTCTGAACAAGGGAAACAGAAAAGTCAATTATTCTGTCTAACACACACACACACAAAAAAACAATGGGTCTCCAATGGGCCAAATATATCTTAAGTTTATTCACACAGTATAAAGAAGTGTTTTCAAGCGTGTACAACATTTTAGAGTAGTTTATACACTTTTTAAACTCTTAATAAACAGAAGAAAAAATTGTCCTTGAGTTGCACAAATTTGTTTTTGTTTTGTAAATGAAGGATGAAGGAATAATTTTAACTGTTGGACCAAAGCCTTGCATGTCAAATATTTTTAAATGCTCCATTTTCAGGTTGTCCGGTGAAGTGCTTTCCAAGCTGCTCAGAAAATTCATTCAAACTTGATTCCCTGGGCCAGCGGAAGATCTTTGCTGTAGTTGATTGTGCTGAAAGAGACATTTTTAGGGACTGTCATTAAATGTCACCATGCAATGCAACCGTTTGTGTTGCAAGATTTACACGAGTGATACCAGACACTGAGTCTCAAACTGTCCAATCTGAGAATTTTCGGGGGTTCCGATTTCTGAGAACTTACATGACAGCAATACAAGAACAGAAACCGATATTTGTGCAACGCTAGTGACCGTGTAACCCCAAATTCACAGCAAGAGCAACCTTCCAATTGACGCTTGACTCTGTCTTTACTTCAGTCATTAATGTGACACTTGCTACCAGAGGCAGTACTTCCGTGACTCTCCTCACTCAAACGAAACAGTGAAATTTCACTTTCAATGTGTAAGACAATCTTTGCTTTCGTTTCTCAACCTTTTTCCTTTTCATTTTATTCACATTTGAAGTCAGTTTGTTTATTAGCCAGAAAGCCAGAAACAGATTGCTTTAATTCCCGATTGCTGGAATGAGTAATCTATAAATTGCGTTTTGGTTTTTTTTAGCACTGGGTATTAACAGGACGAAGGCGGAGGCTCAGGTTCTTCTTCTCCGCCGGCCTCGAAGGAGGAGGCAGGGGTGGCAGTGGTCAGTTCATTAACCAGAGCTTTAATAATACCTTATAAATAAAGTGACAGATTCTTTACTACAAAAATACTGCTTGACAAGTCAGTTTGACGAGGAGGACCAGGAGACTGCCGCCCTTCATGTTCACTATCCCCCCTTGATTTTTCTGTCAAAATCATAATATTTTCTTTACAAAAGTGAGGTTTGATTTGATGTGGGGGAAAGTATTAGTTTGTTGATAAAACTCAGGTCTCCACGTTAGGACCGCAAATCGGCAATATCGTATAAGTGGTTGATGCATACAATGGCTTGGTAATTAAATATTTTCAATAAAAACGTATGTTATAAATGGACCTCTATGGGGGATGACGCGCCAGTTTCAGCAAAGCGACAGAAAAATTACTTTTGTGTCCTGCGTCAACGTCGTAATCTGACTTTCAGTGCAATTCCTGGGATTGATTCATAGATATTTGATAAATATGGGCCCATATAGGTAAGGTTTGGGGGGGGATAAATATATATTTTATGTACTCCAAAAAGAACATATTTTAACTTATAAGCCAAACTGCACATTTTCTGGAGTTTATTTCTTAAAGTATATATATATATATATATATAAAAAACTTGATTAAATCGCTTTTCTGTCAACACATTCAAGCCTCTACTCACCATGTTGAGCGCCTCATATACTGCTTCCAGGAGTCGCTGCCCGATTCCCGTCCTCCCCCTGTGTGTTTCTCCCCACCTGGAAAGAACCACGCCTGCATCAGTTCATTTTAAAAGGATATCTGGACTATTTTCTTGACCAACCCAGGCCATTGTCGGATGTTGTTTCCCCGTCATGTAGGGGTTGCTTCATTACGAAACTTACCACTCTGCTGCGGCTTCTCACTGTGCTTAACTGAAACATTTAGGCCTTAAAAAAATCCCCCATTAAAACTGCCTTCTGAAAAACAGGCAACTGACAATATAAGAGTCGCACGAGTGAGTATATGAATTTCTGGATAACAGCAATATGATTTTATTCAAAACTACTTTTTGCATTAGCATTTGCAAGAGTAGGTTACCTTGACTCTTTTGCACTTTCAAGTACATGTTATTGACTTTTGTTCTCGACTCTATTCCGCCCTTTTTTTTTTTAAGACAAGAATCATTTTATTTGTCAAACAGGTGCGAGTGATACGCGCGCACGCATGCGCACGCACCATTTTCAACAGTTATGATTTTTCCATATACAATTCAGTCATATCTGATCAATAGTTATTATCTGTACCAGTCTCTGTATCTCTACTAATGTGTCTATATCCGTCTGTTTTAATATGATTTGTATTCACAATACATTTATAACTATGACATTAATGACTTGTTGCAGCAGTTTACTTGCCCAAATAAACCCAATACTTACCAAAGGCTCCTCCGATCTCAGCTCCACTGGTAGGAATGTTGACATTGACAATGCCACAATCTGATCCTTTAGGGCTGAAGAGGAGAAAAAAAGGCTTAAATCAAAATCAGTGCAGTATTCAATAAAAATCAGAGGTCGCTCAAATTTCAACGCCAGCAAAAGGTCTGCACCATCATACTGTCTAACTTCTGTTATGATTCAGGGACCTATAGTGTAGTTATGGTATAACTATCAAAACAAATAAAGTACATTTCAATAACTTTCCAACTATATTTATTGTGTTTGTTGTTCAATGTGTTTATATGAGGAAAAATGAATAAATACCCTAATCATAAATAGAAAGCATCCAAATGAGTTTTTAATTTCAAGTAAAGGGAAATGACACAGAATGTTCTGGAAAATATAAAAAATAAAAATGAAATTACAGCTTTAACGGTCATGTTTCTCTTTCCATTTCCCTTTTCTCCGACTTCACCTGTCTTTCTCGTTTAGTGAGAGAATGGTCTTCGTTTGAACAAATAACAATATTATAAATGCGGCTTCACATTTCTGGCTCTTTCACTGCCGTTGAAGTCCACATTGAGATTTGCGTGATTTTTCCCACACAACTCCTCTTTTTTATTCACCCCCAAACAATGTTTCATCAGCAGCATTCATGCACTCAAACAATTCCCGTCAGTAAATGGCTTTAAAAAACAAAAAAATTTGAAAAGTCATAAGTTTTCAGTGACTTTTCAGTTTTTCTTCCTCTTCTAGAAAGAACAAAATTCTTTCTCGACTTTGTTCTCCAGAAGGGCAAGAACATTAATTATATCCAAACCCGTGCTCTTATCTCGAAAAACTCCATAATCCACCCTCTTCAATCGGGAAAAACCTAATTAAAAATGTGTAATTTTTGTCCCGAGCCAATTTCACAAAAACCTGCATTGAACATAATAAAGGTAGAGTTGTACCACACTCAACCTTACCCCAGCCAGCGGAAAACTCGTCCCATATCTTTGGTGAAGATACTGCTGGAAAGGCCTTGCTCCACCTCGTTGTTCCAAGCGAAAGCTTCGTCTTCGCTCTGTTGAGGGGACATAAGGCCTTTCTCAATCTGCGTTCTTGTCTGTACTTGTGTTCTTGTGGACTTGTGAAACGTCATCAGTCGCAGCCCAAGTACTGTTCCAATTCACAAGTACGCATCAAGCCAAGTCCAGTCCAAATGCCCAGATGTGGACTTGCTCCGCCCGTTTTATCGAGGATGCATCGGTGGGGACTTGTGTGGAGCTGGGACAGCCAAGTATCCCAGAATGCATTTCGCACCAAGCGGTGGTCGAACTTGCCAAGTCTGAACTACCAAGTCCGCAAGTCCACACTTCGCGTACTTGGTATTGAGAAATGACCATTGTGATTTCCAAAATGGGCCGCACCATGCACATCCGCATATTTCTGGTATGAAACTCTGCGCATTGACTTTACACGTTAACAATAGACAGTAAATGCTTTGCCATTAAACGCATAGATTGTTAAGTATTTACAAGACAGACTTTACAATTTATACATTCAAAGAGACTTTGTCTTCTCCATTTGTTGACATGTAGGACGAGGCTTGAGAACAACCTACCCCAGGAAATCAGGACAGCCAAGATTCTTGCTGCGTCCGCATTGGGGCATACTTGCACATCATTTAGTTCACCAAATGAGATTTTAGTACATCCCGAGTCGTAGCGGACTCAAATTTTCGAGCCGAGATAACGGATCATAAAACGGAAATTCAAAAATGATTTTCCGTTTCAGCTCAACGTGGCCACTACCTCAAGACGATCATTTCACAGGGGACGGGCTGGTAGTTTAGCATGCAGCCTGTTGCCACCTCAGTACTGGACACGCACGCACTCATCTGTATATCTGCGTATATCTGTCGTACGTAAATGACAAATACATCACACGCTCGGAACACACTCACGTGAAAGGAGAGCTGAACATATGGACTACTGCTGCAATTTTCAGTTACCACAAAAGTGAGATTTTTGATTTTGACACTGTTGATTATTGTTATTTATTCACTATGGAACAATAATAGAACATGAAACTGTCCCTGAGTTTCAATAAAATAGAATATGGGACTGTCACCAAGTTTCAGTATAATTCAGTTTTAGTAGGACAACACACTGTATAACTAACATGGAGATGTCCAGTTCAAACTTCAAATTAAAGTCTCTTTCACTTTTAAGTGCAAATATACCTTTCTATTATATTTCTTGGGTACTTGCCATTCCAAAATAAATTGCACTCGTTACAAAAATAAAGTAATAATCAATGGACGACTCAAGTCTCAAAAAAAAAAGAGTCGAACCTTTCATCACGATCGGACCTCGTGCACAAGGAAAAAGCAGAGCAGACGCTCCGCTGTGACAGCGATAGATACTCAGTCTGCACAATGCTGGAATATTGTCAGACGATAAATTCTTTATCCAATCTTAGTTTACCTTGAAGTTCCTCCAAACAGAAATTCTCTTTCTTTCGCTCTTTTTCGAGTGTCAGCTACATAATTACTCTAAATTACGTGGGTATCAGGTTTGAGTATCAGAGCATTTTTACGAGTATGAGCCAAGTATCAGGCGTGTACATTTGAACGGCACAGAATAGGAAAAATATATCTGATCGGCCGGTCACCAGTCACGGCCGATCAAGTTGAAAAGTGGCCGATCGATCTGTGAATCTCTACTACCAACGCTTAAAATGTGAACATCACCGTCACATTTTTGTGCTTATTACTCCCCCACTACCCATTTAACCTCACAATGCAGCGTTACGCCTGGGTGGACGATAAAGTGCCGCTGCACTCAGAGGGAGGGCTTACAGCGCCACAAATTGTAGTATTTGGTCCAATCCGAGGGATGTAGTTTAAATACGCAATAAGTGTACGGAATTTTTTTATATTGATTGTTTTCCTTAATTAAAATACAATAATATTTTTTTTTTTTTTTGCGTAGTTTCAGCTGGCATTTCGTAACTGCGTATTTTGACCAATGGTAGGTATGAATAAAGTATCCTGTGCGTTTTGGATAAATGATGTCCTGGGTGCTCAGTGTGAGGCCATACCTTAAACTTGAGAACATAGAGGATAGGGACAAAGGTTTCAGTGTGGACGATGGCGGCATCGTGCGCTAGCCCGGTGATCAGAGTAGGTTCCACGTAATTGCCAGGGCGATCGATCACCTTGTTGGGGGGGGGGGGGGGGGGGGAGGATGGAAAAAAGGAGGAGAAAAAAAACAATGAATTACCTGTGATATGCGACATAAATAATCAACCTTGAAAGCTTTCAAGCCTAAGTATTAGTTTTGTAAAATATATCCTTATCGAAAACCAGAAACCACCTTATTAGTTCATTTGGACAGGTCATAAGCTCATTGGAACATCCACACGAAAACAGTGTTTTAGGTCACTGAAACGTAACGTTTTGGAAAAGGCCTTCTAGGGCGGAGATTTTTCAGTTTCTCGTGTGGACAGGTAAAACGGAGCTTCTTGAAAACGTTGACGTCATGACCTCACCTTTGGGCATTCGCACGGGCGTCGGGAACCTACGAGCGGCGGCCGACAACCATTGTGATTGTTGGTGGTGTCGCCATTAAAAGTCTCTCCGACTTTAGGAGTGGCGTCCGTATAGTGTTGTGTATGAATATTATGATCGCGGCGAAGCTCAATATGCTACCTGCTCCTAATGTTCTTCAGTGGTGTTTAACACAAACATTTATTTTTTAAGCCCAGGGAGAGAAATGCGTTTAAAAGAGAAATCTGTATACGTGCGGCTCTCAGAGTAGAGCTCACCTTTCCTCCACAAACCAGCGTTCCGCCCTGCTGCTTGGCCTGCTCCACTGCAGCCAGGTACTGCTCCACAGCTTGCTTAGTGTGGAGGGGCCCGTAGAGGGTGTTCGCTGTGGGAGGGACGAGGGGGAGAAGTGACTCATGGAGTCAGTAAACATGAACGGAGACATCTGGATTCAATCGGTGTCACACTGACTTGAATTAATATTATAAAACCGATTTAGATTCACAAGTAATTAATTATAAAACCTACAATCCCAAGGATCTCCGATGCGAATCTGTTTGTAGGCCTTGGCGACTCTTTCCACCACTGTGTCGTGGACACTCTCGTGCAGCATCTAAAGAGAGAAGGAAAAGCTATTGTGAGCAATTTCTTATGGTCGCAATAGCGTGGCTTTTGTGAGATAGGAATGGATTTCTATAATGCGGTTAATTCCACCACTGAACTAAACGGTATCCTTGTGTGTCTACATGGACCACATCACCAAAGCGATCACACCAAGTAGTATTATTAATATCCTAAAATATCTTATTTATTTTTCATCCCAGTACTGCTCTAGACTGTACAATACAACATTCTTGCTTTTGTTTACATCAAATATTGTTTATTTGATGAATAATACTTAATACTACTTGAATAGGAAAGGCCAACTGTTCATCGTTGATAGTTATTTTAAGATTACACATACATCCACAGACCTGCCAAACTTTGAAAATAACTTTGAGTACCACAATAGTGCGTTTGAGTTACTGCAGCTAAATGACTCCATCAGTAATTCACACCGTAGATGTCTCATAACGAGGCTCATCACATCGTATGCAAGCTACTACGGCTAACTACTTACAGTATACTAATTCATACCATTAGGATATAGCCCTTGAAATGCATCGTTACCGAACATGTTCACCAACTAGAGATGCACAGATTGCAATTTTCTTGGGCGATTCCTATTTCTGATTATTATTATTTTTTGAGTCTGACCTGCTGATTCAGATTTCCGATCTGCTGTACGTCAAGGACAAATGCATCCCTTGATCTGATCACGCTCATGTCATAGGACAGCTGCACATACGGACTACCACTGCAATTTTCAGTTACCACAATAGTGAGATTGCCAGACCTGCCAACCATGGGAACATATTTTGAGTACCACATTAGTGTAACGGGGAGTCTCCGTGACATAAGTTACTGCAGCTAAATGACTCCAGTTATTCACACTGTAGCCGTCTCGTAATGATGCTAATCACAATGCATGCAAGCCGCTCCTGCTAACTATATACAGTATACAAATTCAACTCATTAGGATACACCCCTTGAAATAAATCACCTTGTCAAGACACCCAACATGTTTAACAACTAAAGACACACTGACTGAATTTGTTGCAGCTATTATATTTGTATGGTATCTGTCATTCCAAAATAAATTGCAATTATTGAAAAAAAAAAAAAGTAATAATAAATGGCCGACTCCTCTCATTCACTGGAAGTCCTCCTTCGCTCACCGTGCATTGAACCATTTGAATCAAATGGAATGACTCGTTTTACTGAGTGACTCATCAAGAACCAAGTCTCAAAAAAAGAGCCAAACCAGCGATAGATAGTCTGCACAATGTGAGCATATTGTAAGGCGATAAATAAATAATTCATCTAATCTTCTTTCTTTACCTTGAAGTACCTCCAAAAGGCCGCCATTTTCTTTCTTTTGCTGTCTTTTTTGAGCGTCAACTACGTTACATTACGTTGATATTGGGCTTGACTATGGGAGCATTTTTAAGAGTATCAGTACATGAGCACAGCATAGGGCGTGTAAATTTGACCCGGACAGAATCGGATATATCTGACACCAGTGAATCCCACGTTTTCTATGCCAACACTACGGTAAACATTTGTGCTTTAGTATAACTCCCCTACTTCCCATTTTACCTTGCAATGCAGCATTACGCCTCGGTGGATAGTAAAGTACAGCTGCACTGCGTATCAGAGGATGTTGAGTGAGTGAGAGGAGAGCGAGGGCTTACAGAACCACAAGCACAAGATCGTAGCATTTGGTCCAATCCGAGGGATGCAGTTTAAATACCCAATAAATGTACGGTATTGTTTTGTGTTGATTGATTGCCATCATTAAATGACATACACTTTTTTTTGCGTAGTTCCAGCTGGCATTTCGTACCTGTGTATTTTGACTAGGAATTGCATAATTGGTACACAAAATGCACGCAGGTTGGCACTCACACACACGGCAGCAAGTGAACACTCAGTTTTTAAAGTTGATGTGTTGGAAGCAGTGTTGGATTGTTTGATTAAGAAATAGTAGTGACGAGTCGAGAGCACATGACCCTGAGATACAGACCTATTACGCCTTCGGGCGCAATAAATTTACATTTAACTTTCCAATTTTTATTACAAAATTGGTGGCGCCCAACTAAACTATACATATTAATTCTAGGTTTTTGTTATGCTACAGTAGGATTGGGTGAAAATCTACATTTTTGCAGAGGTGAGAAACATTAGGCGGCCCGATTGGATCCTTGCTAACGGACGGCTACTTGATGAAGGGAGTCAGGATATGAAAACTGGCCACAAAACTTTGAAGACCACCTCCAGCCAATTTTACATCCCAGTGTGCGGTGGAAAATGTGGGTTGGGCGTCAAAGCAGATTGTCACCAATGCTAAGCTACTAGCTAGCATCAGTACACCGAAACCAGTCAAACGTCTGGTTCCCTAAATGCCAAAATTGTTTTTATTTCCCGGTGAGAAGGCATGCCATCTTGGATAATCATACACCAATTTCTCCCCTTTTCTATGTGAGTTTAACAAAAACTTTGGCTAAAAGATCCGTCACAGACCTCTGAAATGCCAATCCTAAACATTAAAAGGTTACTCTCAGCCACACTTTCACAGCTATTCCACCTTTGAAATTTGCTTTAATGTGTTGAATGAATGCAAATCCATCTACTTATACATCTAAAGCATTGTCTCTGTTTTCCCAGGAACCCCCCAACTTTATGTAAAGAGAAATTTTCTTTCTCTCTTCAATGTCAATTCAAAAATGGAAGAACAAGATCATATTTGGTCCTGTTTACCTTGTAAAGAGATGAAGAATAACCACAGGGGAGCCTGTAGGTGCATTGTAAGGGATTGGAATTCGCGTCTGCCGGGTCATTTACAAGTTCCTGTGAGTTTACTGCTTGAGGTTGGCATCCAGGGAAACAGTTGAGGGACACAGACTTGTAAATTACTTCTGACCCAAGCCACACCCTCTGTTGTTGTATCAAGCCCACTTGATCAGAAATAAGATCAGACTGGTCTGAACACTGCTTTGGAGCAGTACTGAACCTCTCTCTTTATTCTGGAGAATCAATCATCTTGAATATTCTCAGTTTTGTTCTCTTGTAGCGGGCAGATTAACCTCACCGATCATTGCAGAAGAATTTCTTTCACAGTCCCTGGCCCTTGGGAAGTATATGCTGCAAACTGGAAACTCACCAGTCTCCTAGTTGTGGTGCATCGTTGACCGGCTGTTCCCACGGAGGCAAAGACAGCAGAAGGGACCACCAGGTTGAGGTCAGCGTCCTCAAACACTGGACAAGGCAAAAGGTTGAAGGTGTCAAACTGTGGTGGAGGTTTTCTATTGCGACTGTCGAGATTGGGCATGTCAGACATGTAGCCCGCGGGCAAGATTGGGGCCAGAGAGGTTATCCAATATAGCCCAGGAGACAGACAACATGAAAGAAATGTAATAAAAATCATCGACTTCGCTGCCATAAAGTGCTCCCTTAATATGTAACCTGGCTTCATGTCATGGAAACATATTGGCCTAAATCATACAAAGCAATCTACCCTCCGAAGTGGCTGAAACCCAGTTACATGTCTAGTTGTTGGTGTAAAAACACATCTGCGTAACAATCTAAAGAAATCCTTCAATATGATTACTCCTTGTATGGCCACGTGACATGACGATGCATATGGTAAAAACGATAGAAAAATGACTATCGTATGTATTTTTTTTTGTTGTTGATGTCGCAAATCAGAGGCAGATCTGTTTAATGGTAATATTTTTTAAGGCTAATTTGGAGGTTTTACTGTCACCTTGTCTGCACGTGGCAGCAAATGTAAACAAACATGGAGGAACGTGGCGCTTCGGGAAATTGTGCAGACTTTTTTTTTTTTAAGTGTATCAATGAAGAACAAAGGTCAACGGTTATCTTTCCTAATCTTAAGATTTGGCTCTCTGATAACCGCTTTTTTGGATCCATTTCTAACATGTTTGCAGATCATGTTTTAGTAAAAGGTTTCAAGGAATTTACATATCAAATTTTGCAAATATGTAAGTCGGATTTTGAGATATAGATAGATGGATAGAGCTTATCTTTCCACTTGCTTCCACTCCATCTTGCCTCTCCTGTGAATTTGAGATCCCTAACAAAGTGCCTTGCCGTGTTGCACAGCGTCAAACTGGTTTTACCACGTTGTTTTTTTTTTTTTTATATAAACCAATTATTAATTGAATATACAGGAAACCTCATATATACTGTATATCGTTGTAGAGATATTAAATTACCTATTTTGTGATAGATGTTGGCCATACCCTAACTATTTATTGTAAATGAATTGGAAAAAAAAGAAAAAAAAGAAAGAAAGACATCATCTTACCAATAATGGCGTTGTTTCCGCCTAGCTCCAGTAACTTGCGACCTATAATAGGGTGGACATGCATTTTAAATGTGATAGTTAACTCAAAGTGTTTATCAACAGTGAATTGTGGCTTTGAAATAAGAGGATCCACTCACCGAACCTCTCTTGCACCATCATGGCCACCATCTTGCCAACATGTGTACTGCCAGTAAACGACAACAAGTCCACCTGCTTGTCTTTGGCCATTGCCGTGCTGAAAACAAACAACATGAAGTCTAAAAGTTCACGCCAGCCTTACCAAGCAACGTAAATTTCACAAAAAGCCCATTTTCTTTTAAGAGAAGAATCATTTTATTCGTCTTACAGGTGCGAATGCAACACACACACACACACACACACACACACACACACACACACAGACACAGACACACACACGCACGCACACACACGTACGTTTCAAAGTTAGCAGTGGGCAGCCCTCACTTTGATGGCGCGGTCAGGACAGGAAAGTGTTCTGCATGTTTTGAATAGGGTCCTTTTATATTGGAAGAGACCCGTGAGCATGGGGAGAACATGGAAACTCTACACAGAAAGGACCCTTAATCGGGAGATAACTTAAAGTACGTGGAACCTAAATCTAACTGGGACCTTCTTGCTGTGAGGCACTGCACCGCACACAGTGCAGTTCACGTTGGATAAAGTAACGGATTACGTGCAAACCAATCGAACGTGGAACAAATGGCCAAAAAAAACTTTTGCTGAATAGAAAACTATCAGAAAATAGTTTTAAGCGTTTAAAGATACACCTAAGTAACTAAGCACCATGCAAAATACTAAGCAGATTCTTCTGGAGGGTTTGGTTTGTGCATCTCTAGGGGCCTTCCACTACTAGTTGTTTCTTGGGGACACACTAGCTACCTACAATAGAGTATTATTAAAAAAACAAAAAAATAAAAAACTTTCAATACAGCACAGAAACGTAAACCTTGAATTCTATTCCTAAAAAAATAACTGTTTACTTCTTATTTATACCCCATACTTTATAAGTTGTATCGTTTCTATACCGAGTCAAAAGGTCAAAAGCTGCTTTTATATGAAAAGATTGCTGCCTGAGAAAAGCATTTACAATACAGATGGGTTAAGTTTCACTTGTGGTCCACCAACACTGAAGAGAGCACTATTTATGTAGCCGATTTCAATACTGGATGAAGCAAGAGCGTTTTTCGATATGTAATACTATGGACACAATTTAGTTGATAGCATGAGGAACATTTTGATCACCTAGCCCTGCAGGTCACTGTCTCCATCCATGGCTGACTCCTCTAACAGTCATGCACCTTAGAGGGACCATACCCGATATCTGCGCCTCCGCACACCATGGAGCAGATTGCGCCAGGAAGGTTGTTCTGCTCCAGCACCTCAGCAACGATCCTGTCAAAGGACAGAACCGACTTTAACCCTTTGGCTGAACCAAAACTGCAGTTACAATGACTGTACTTGAAAGTTGGTCGGGAACTTCAAGCCTCTGTCAAGTTCCCAGTAGGAGTTGCCTTTGTGTGCTTCTGACTGAATCTTCAACGTGCTGCCAATACTTACTTGGTCACAGCCACGGTGGTGAGAGATGTGGTGGGGGCTCCTTTCCTGAAGAAACAAGACATTTTCAGTGATGCGCAACACAGACGATGCAGGTCTGGCAAGTCTTTCATTTCACACAATTGAGTTCCGTTTGGCATGAGATCAGAGGGACTGGAAAGGGTGAAATCACACAATTTGAACTGTAGCTGAATTTAGATTTAAAGGGATGTGAAATTTTGGTGTGGCTCTACATTCCTACCATCACCTAATGTCACAAAACATAAAGACTCAGAGGTACGAGTCCCTCTATAAAACCCATGTGTGGAAATGTGTGGTTTTTTGGAGAAATCCTGGGAGTACTATTCTTCTGGATTAAGAGGGGCCCGCTGAGGCGGTTCAGGCACCTACAAAAGGATGTCCACCCAGTGGGTTCCCATTGGAAATCTACCAGTCTTTGTAATATAACATGTCACACTAGCGAGAGCGACACCAGTCAAGTTTCCCCAGGAAGGCTACAGATCAACACATCAGTAATGTCAAAAAGGTAAGTACTGAGTCTTCTGCAATCCATTTACATCAGGGGTCTTCAAGTGTCAACCGCGAGAAACAGAACAGGGGCCCCCTGAGATTTTTGTCAATCACAATTTTGTGTTTATTTCCGTTTGTAGACCGATTTTAGATTATTGATATATCAATACAACTATACAAACCATTTAGCATGTGTTTTTTTATGGAAGTTCAGCCATGCACCTGTTATGTCTGTCAGAGACAGTACATTTGGCCTGTCACGATAATTACTATATGGAATTATCGTATGATAAATGGACATGATCTCGATCATTCTTCTGACCTCGATAATTGCCCATTGTGTTTACATGCGCGTTTGTCATGGAAAACACACACACACACGGTTTTATTTTATTTATGTTTTACATATTAAGGATACTTTGATACGTCTGCTTTCAGTCCCCAGAGTCAAAACTAAGCATGGAGAAGCAGCGTTCAGTTTTTATGCACCGACATATCTGGAACAAACTCCCAGAAAGCTGCAGGTCTGCTGCAACTCTCACCTCTTTTAAATCAAGGCTGAAGACTTTTATGCTGCCTTTTACTAAACCACATATTAATTTCTTGCATTGCACTGTCACTTTTACTTGATTTTATGCATTCTATTTCTTAACTTTATAATGTGCTCTTACAATGTGTTTCTTTTGCACTACGCATTCTATTTTTTAACTTCATGCATTCTATGCCCTTTTATAATGTGTTTTTTTTTGGACTTGTCTTAATCCTTTTTATTTTTTATGAAAAGTACTTTGAATTGCCTTGTTGTTGAAATGTGCTATACAAATAAACTTGCCTTGCAGTACGTTACCGAAAGTTCAGCGGTTTTTGAACGTTGCTCAAAATTCGGAGGTTTTTGAACACACCATAATGTCAGAAGCTCCGAATCCGCTCTCTTTCAGCTGATAATTGAAATAAACGCAGCTGTTCTAGTCTTAATGGTTGGAGTTCAGTTAATATTAGTACCTTCACTGACCTCCTAGGGGTCGCGGACCCCTTGTTGAAGACCACTGATATACATGATTGCATATCCTAATGTATTGCGAAAAAGCGATCATCCCATTCCCAAGTTGGAAATGGCCTCGGTTGGCACAGAGATGTCTATTCATCTTTTATCTCACGAGGGGTATCCCTTACCAGAGACAGACGTCGCCGCAAATGAGAGCGAGCGCATTGTTCCAGCCATAGACTGCCACAGGAAAATTGAAGGCGGTGATGACGCCAACTAGGCCCACTGGGTTCCACTGTTCGAGGAGGGCGTGGCCGGGCCCTAGAAAGGACACAGAACCATACCATTTCATCAGCTGAATATCCATAAGATATGAGATATCATTCAAGGAATTTAAGCGGCTGACAAACCAGCCGGTAGTAGCCTTTGTAGCCTGTTTACGAGGGCAAATAAATTGTGAGCGACACTGGATGTGGTGTACAATTCTTGGAGGCCTGGATCCAGGCTACAATGATTTTATTAACTTGGAATTAACAAATGTAAAATATGGCACAATCAAGTAACTTTGACAAAAGTTGTACAGTAAAGTAGTAGCTAGGACCCGGAGATCATTTTAATGCAGGTTTCTTACTATATGGTTCAAATTCTCCAAATCGCAAAAATAAGATCTATCATCCGTAAAATTGTCAGGGCAATGCAAAATATGTGTGCTGACTACTAAGCATGCCAAAACTCACTTTGAAACCCCATTGTGATAATTTCCCCGGCAGATATCCATCATGTACAAGATGTTTACTCACTTTCGGAAGGGAGGATGGGTCCACCAATCATCCTCGACAGGCCGACAGCGTAATCACAGATGTCTACATATTCCTGCACCTCCCCCACTCCCTCAACGTAGATCTTGCCCATTTCCAGGGACACCTGGAGAGCACAAGGTTTAAAACATTATTTTTAAATGAAGCCTGAAATTAAGTAAATACACCTTCCATCATCTCAAAAGTTGAATTATTTAAGTGATACAACATATCCCTTTAAGGCGAACAAAATTATGACATTAAAGGGATCTTAGTTGTGTTAATTGCAGCAACACTAATTGACATGACCCGATCCAATTTGAAAACAACTAGTACTCATGCCACTACCTTTTGCAAACACGGAAACTGGAAGACATTCAAAATACTGCGACATTGTAGTTTTAATTCATTTATAGTTCCACTGTGCACACACAGTACGTTAACGCACAAGAATTGTGTATTGTATCTCAGATTATTCTTTAAGAACAGGCGTCACCATTTTTTGCCAAAGGCATCTCCAATGATGTTTTCAACATGTTCGGTCTTGTGTGTAAAAAGGTGGTGCGTATTTCCTGGTCCAATTTGGAAATATTAACATGGGATAGTATAAAAGCATTTACATAAGAATCCATATTTGAGAATGGAGCTGTGAGATATTAACTTTTCTTTCTTTTTTTTTTTTTACAATTACTGCTGCCGAAAATCATTGATTAAAAAAAAATAATAATAAATAAACTGCAATTTCGTAACATTTAGAAATATAGAAAAAAATACATACCAAACTTCCGAGAACTTTAATCTTTCGCCTTAGCGCATCGCCAATTTGTCGGACGACCTCGCCTCTTTTGGGAGCGGGGATCTGTTGGGGAAAAATTGGAAAGAACACAAAATAAATACATCAATATTTTGTGAAGAAATTGAGGGGAAACCATGAATAACAGTTTAGCGTACTTACGTCAGCCCACACTTTCCACGCCTCCTTTGACTTCAGTACAGTCTCTTCATATTCAGCAAGGGTCGCCTTAAAAGCAAGAAAAAAAGAGATTAATTCTCAAGACAAATAATTGTAATGAATCATTCTAGTTGCCTTTTTTTATTTCATGCTATTATTATAGTAAAGGCCTATCAGGGCTCCAGTCTTACTTTTTATATTGGTGGTACTGGTGCGCCTAACTTTTTCATTCAGGTGCACCAGCACATCATTTATAACCCTTTCCCACTCCCAAATTTTGGCCCCTTTACTTGTGCGATGCAGGTTGAAGTTCAGGACACTGGCCCGTTAATAACAAATAACAACAACGTAAAACAACTATAAACAGTGCGGGGACTGGGCACAACTCGTAGACTCGTTAAGATTACTTTCTGAGCATAACGCATGGAGTGATGGTGATCGAGGATAGGATCACGGAGAAGGTGTCCCCATTACGCACAGCTTCGCTCCACACCCACGTGTTTCGCTCCATTAGGAGACGTAAAATAAATTAAAACACGCCGTTCTGGCTCGCCAGTTGCGGGCACTCAATCGCTGGCGCGTGCATCGTCTGTACCGCCGGAGAGGGAGACGGGTGTGCAAAATGCGCCCCGATCCCTCCCTCTGCCCAAGGCGGCCGCCTATCTTGCCTATAGGGAGAGCCGAGCTGGCCCTGCTCGCTTCCACTCCCCAAAAATGCTGAAAAGGAGCTGGTCTGTCCGCCCGCCTGTTTCATGCAGAGGGGGGGGTTGAAGTTATGTCCTGCTCAGCGTTTTATTACAGAGGAACTTACTGAATCACAATGTGTGATTACTCTCCGTGCAGGATTCTCTGAAAAGAACCTGCATATCAATATCAATAAAAACATTACCTTTTATTTGTAAACTGACTAACGACCCTGTTAATTTACAATAAAATCACCAAACGTGAATGACCTGTTTGCGTATACTATTTAGTCTCCGGGTCAAAAAGTAATCGGTAGACTTTGGATTTCACACCTGACGTGTGCTGCGGATCAGTGTCGTCCAACATATGAGAAATAAAACAGCAAAATGCGGATCTCCCATCGCTTCAAATGCATTTCCAAGGGAGGCCCACGCATAAAGTCACAGGATCTCGGAGGTGCACGACCTTGTGCGGGTCCCCGCGCGCCACAGCGTCACCCCCTGGTGACGTCAATCGCACTCCCTTGCGCTTGGGGCAAGTAAAAACCTAGCTTCATGAAGAGGCAAATTTCAGTTTTAACGCAAGCACTCAGGTTTTACCTGCCGCACTCTGGCGATGGGCTCATTATTGGCAGGGCAGTATGATGTGATGACCTTGAAGAAAAGGAAAAAAAAAAAATCAAAAAAATATTTTAGAGATAGTGTAACAGGGAGTCTCCGTGGTCTTTGAGTTACTGCAGCTAAATGACTCCATCAGTTATTCACACCGTAGCCGCCTCGTAACGTGGATAATCACATCGTATGCGAGCTACTACGGCTCACTACATACAGTATACTAATTAACCTCATTAGGATATACCCCTTGAAATCCATCATCTTGTAAAATAACCGAACATGTTTACCAACGAGAAATGCACCGATTCCATTTTTCTTGGAAGATTCCCAATTTCTTTTTTTTATTTTTCAAGTCCGACCAATTCTGATTTTCATTGAATTGCATGTTCATAATAAAACATTGACTATTAAATATGTTTTACATTGTCGCCGATCATTTTGAGTCGATATCTGTGATCGGAGAAATCAAATTCTCTCGTCATTTGGTCCCGTTGGGTATATCTGCTGCAAGTGAATGACACATGGCGTGATCTGATCACACTACAGTATAAGACAGCTGCACATAAGCGCCGCTGAAATTCTCAGTTACTACAATAGTGAGATTGCTGACTGTGTTTGTTTTTATAATTCACTATGGAACAATTATAGACGTACAATAAAATAAAATACAACATGGAACGTTCACTGAGTTCCAATAAAATGGGACTGCGATCAAGTTTCAGTGTAATGCAACCTGAAACACTCGGCCGATGACTGTGAAAAGAGAATTGTCAATACGATGGGAAGTCGTGTAATTCTTATTTAAAAGTTCATAAACTGGGTGTAGACATAATGTGCGTACTATTCACTTGATTTAGGTGTTGGACACAGCTCATAACTGCCTCTTTGAATCACAACTTTCTCATTTGGAGTGTGAGAGGAAGGCATAGGAGTAAACCCTATGCCCAACTTAATTTACTTCTCACATGCAATTTTATTCACAACTGAAGCTATATTAGATAACATCCCAGATCATGTTGCACATAGAGAGATGTCGAACGTGGCAACGAGTGTTACGTGCCAGCTTAGCGATGAAAGGTCCGACTCTTTTTTTTTTTTTTTTTGAGATTCGATTCTTGACGAGTCACCCAGTGGAGAGTCGTTATTATATATTATATATTAATATTCCGATCCTTCGTTCACTGGACTCAGTCGGTGTAACGCACGGCGACCGAGGGAGGACTTCCAGCGAGCGACAAAGTTGTCACGGGGGTCGATTTGGCTCCCGGGTCGTGGCTGGAATTCCCACAGGACTCCTTTTGATTCCATCAATGATTACTTTTTGGTGGAACGCAAAGTGTGAATCAGTCACGTTCAATACGAATGGGGACGAACGCCTGCGCCAGTTGGCCATGCACTTCGATTTAGCAGTCAGCAATTATTTTCCAGCGTGGGCCGAGAATGAACTCGCTCGCCTACACTTTTGAGCGGAGCGACCTCGCCGACGCCTCGGGTAGTTTCAAGATTCGTTCGCGACCGAGAGCTTTTGGATCACTAACTAGGCTACTAAAGGCTTTGTACTTGGGCGAGGCTTTCCTAACTTAGTTTAAAAAATTTTAAAAAAGGCCCCGCATACACCAGTGTCCGAGTTGTTGGTGCAACATTCATGCGGTGTGTGTGTGTGTGTGTGTGCACGGCGTCACTTTTTCTTCCCAGCAGCTAGGTAGGTTTCCGCGCCGCGCCGGTCCCGTTTCGCCGCTTTTCTCGTCGCACTCACCTCTCCGCCGCCTCCCCACTTCCCGTTGTACACGCCGGCGTTGTCCTCGGCCAGGCCCAGCTCTTTGAGCCAGGCGTACTTCGGCTGGTTGACCAGGAGCGTCGACATGGCCGCGGTCCTCTGGCTGTGGAAGAGAGAGCGTTTCTGTCCGAGGGCCCTGCGCCACGCCACGGAGCGTACGAGGCAACGCTGCATGGTGGCGGCGCGGGAGTGGGGTCGAGGGTCGCTCCCACGGGAAGGACGTCCAGTCACGTGGCTCTTCCCCTCCCTTACGCATGATTGGCCCTGGAGGACACCACCTCCACCTGCACCTGCTTCTGTTTTTTTTTTGTCGGTTTCTTTTTTTAACTCCACTTATAAAACGTGTAAGTATATTATAAACCTTAAAACATATGACGAAAATACAATAATAATAGAAAGATGAAATGAAAGACAATAGAAAATAACATTTAAATGACGTGAAAAAAAAAAAAAAGATAATACGACATAACTAAGCCAAAAACACGTCTTAGTTCCAGACATCTTCCTCTTGTTGACATTTCCATTCGAAATAAGAATCACAATTGTATAATAGGGTGAGAAGGACGTGACACTGAATCGCTTCAACTTCAGCCTACTTACAGTTGGCACCGCGCTCCGGCGGGTTATCTCCCAAATAGGAGCCTTTCTGTGTGGAGTTTGCATGTTCTCCCCGTGCTCACATGGGGTTTCCTCCACCTCACGTCAGTAAGGACCCCCACCAAAAACATGCACCCATCATCGTCTGACCAGCGACGGACATTTATCACCTGGTCGCCGGGCGCGTCCACGTATGCTGCCCACTGCTCCTGGCTGTGCCCCCGGAGGAAGGACAAGCCAGGATGGGTCAAAAGCAGAGGATCCATTTCACCGGCCACCATCAAAGCGTGTGTGTGTGTGTGTGTGTGTGTGTGTGTGTGTGTATGTGCAAGCATGTGTTGTAGTGTGGTGTGTTGCGTGACGAATAAAGACTGTTTCTTCTTTCTGTTTCTTAAACGTTCGACGGAAAGTCATAAGGACCACGAATTCCTTTCTGAAGCAACTTCCTCCTCACCACGGAGAAGAGGCGCTTTCATTTAAGATCCTTTCTAATAAAAAAAAAGATCTGAGTTTGTCTCTGCAGAGGACACGACTGGCTGAATACACAGATACATACCCCTTTATAATATCTTGCCGTGGGGTGTGGTATTAGCAGACTACTCCAACAAGTCGTCTGATTAATTAGTACTGTCTGCCAGACTGACTTATCTCTTTGAGAGCGGCATTGAGCGAGAACACAACGCTCAAACCACTTTTTAAACAGCCAAAACAATGTGTTGCGCTAAGTACTGCGACTTTACCACTACAGTGCGATCCTACAATGGGTTTTTTTAATTTTCAATTTAATGCAAGAACACGACCCTTAACGCCACTGCCCACAACCAAAAAAAAATTAACTTTGTAATTTCAAATTACAGTGAATTTTACATACAATTAAAAGTAAAAAAATATGTATTATATTCAAAACATATAACTGTGAATGTGTATGTTAAAGTGACTACTATACGATCTCTATACTATATTAACTGTTGAATTCATGATATCATGAATTCCGGGTCGTTATCATTATTATTTTAATTGTAAAATATCATATTCATAAAGATCAATTCTACAATTACTCTCTATAAACGTTTTTCTCATTGGATTAAAATCTCAAGTCTTTCAAATTAAAAAATACGAAAACGAATGGAAACACATTATATACAATATTACGAAGTGTTATTCAAGGAGTCAGTAATTCGTACTTATCTCCCCCCCCTTTCCTGACCTTATGCACTATATAAGAATGCACCCATCGACTTTATTATTTATAAGTGATCTGTTATTGATATGTTTATACATTCACATTTTCCATTTAAACAACTTGTAATTGTCCTTTTAAATAAAGTTCGTGTGTGTGTGTGTGTGTGTGTGTCTGTGTGGGGGGGTGTAACAAGTCTCTCCAACATGGCGGACGGGCATGGCGATAATCACGTCCCTGTTCTGCTTTCGTTCTCGGATTTCTCCCGTCCTTCGACAGTTCCCTCGGGTTCAGGACACCAAGTGCTAATGCAGAAGTTTTTGTCACTGTATGGAAACCGTGTCGACGTATCTCGCAAGTTTATTATTCAGTTTTACTCCGACGAATGGCAGCAATACGTTGATTTGCCGGAGGAATTGACGATAACAGAGAGGTGCAAGCTGCGATTGGTGCCATTGCAATCACGCGTAAGATGGAATTTTCTTATTTATTTTTTAACAGACCATAACCTAGGAAAAAAAACAAAAAAACAAGAGATTTGTCTTACGGGGATCGGATAAGGCGACAAAAGGGCCACTCACAGTGAAATGCCGCGGTGAAAGGAGACTAAACTGCAACGGATCAGAGACGTGCTTCCTCTCCGTCGTTACTTCCTGTTTACACGGGACGTCACCAAGCAACTGGCGCAAACATAATGTCATTATTATCATTTATTATCATTAATTTGGCATTGCCTTGGGGGGAGAAGAACCTTAAAAATTTAAATTCCCATTTCATAACTGTTTTGATCTCCTTTTGACAAGTATGACACATTACTATTTGTGCCCAAGCACAATCGTCTACATATTATATCAATTTGTTTTAGCACAGGATGTCTACAAAAAGGGTGTGCCATTGACCACAAAGGAAAATAATAACATTTATACTTTTCTGAATAGTAATCAACTTAAGCTGCAATATAATTGGTGCAGCCAGTTTCAACTTCAGCTCGAAGTTCTCACGTTTATTGGCAGCAACAATTGTCTATGGATGGTGGAAGATACGATAGACAGATAGACAGATAGACAGATAGATAGATAGACAGATAGATAGATAGATAGATAGATAGACAGACAGATAGATAGATAGATAGATAGATAGATAGAGAGACAGATAGATAGATAGATAGATAGATAGATAGATACTTTATTGATCCCCTGGAAGGAAATGTAAGTGTTACAGCAGCTCACATCAAAATGATAAGAATAACATGATAAGAATACAAAAAGAAAAATGAAGACGGCAATATGCAGTAAACCCGAGGATTACCAGAAAAATGGCAATATGCAGAAAAGCCAAAGATTAACTTAAGGATCAAAAATAGGGAATGTACAATATACAATAAAAAAAATAAACCTCGGAAAAACAATAAAAAAAACCAAAACATCGGCTATTACAATAACCTTCAGTAGGATATGAATAGCAAAATACACTTAACAATATATTTAATGTATATTAATTATTTCTTAATAAATGCTCCAACACCAGCATCCTCCTCATAGTGATATTCACCATTACTCTGTACTAGGGACTCATACTGTAGTTTACTTTATTCCATTGTAATTAACTCTCTCTGACCTTGTGTCATACTTAATTCATGGTCTGTCGGTCTGTAAATCATACAAACAAGATATAAACCAAAAAATAGGAAAGGGTCAATATTAACTGAACTAACATCCTGAGGTGTTGTTTTCGCTGTCTGTTTATTATTCTTTTTTTTCCCTTTGCAGGTGACAACACTAGGGAACCTTTCCACAAACACCACAGCATTTTTCTGCTGTGACTTGCAGGAGAGATTTCGGCCGGCTATCAAGTATTTCGGTGACATTATCACTGTGGGGCAGAGACTGGTAGGTCTCCTCTATAGTTAATTTGATTTTATTTTCCAAGTATATTTGAAATTCTTGTTTTCTTTGAACTGAAGGAAGGTTTGTCAGTTGTGTACCATTGGGTCAACATTTATCTTAAGTGATTGCGATCGCTGTTTTTTCCGGTAAAGTCTCAAGTATACGGCCTGCCCTAGATCCAACATGGCATACTACATACTACATGTGCATACTGTCGTCCGGCGTGATTTATTATGTGTTATTAAAAAAACAATAGACTCTCAGCCATATTAAGTCTTTGTCATGATATTCTTACCCTCACAACCGCTTGCAATAACACTGTCCTTTGGACGACCAGTGGGATGACAAGGGCACGGCTTTTCTATCATACATGACCGCCGCCAACCCCCCTCTTTGTAGAACGATCTTATCATGTTTTAATCAATAAACAACTAATCATCATTACTTCTCAAAGTGGGGGGAAATCACCACAGGTGAGACAAAAAAACCATAGAAACAAATAACATGTACTTGAAAAAACATAAAACATAGAGCGATCAGATGACATCAACACGTATTTGACAAAACATAATGAATTAAGGAGATTAAAATTAGAACATCAATTACGGCACGTGACCTCTTCCTGTGATAGTTATAGCAGGCGCAGGCTCGGTAATTATTCTTAATATTAGGATCAAGGTCTTCTGTCAACTGAACCCAAGCATACATTGTCATTGCAGTTTACTGATAATAGTTTTGAGAATTGTTGATTAGATTTGATGTCATTTGCATCCTTCAGTTATCGGTGATGCAAATCCAGCCTTGCTCAATTATTGTTGTGAAAATGACAGTCTGGTAGACCGACTTCCAATCAGAACATTTTGTTACATGTTACGATGTGGCTTATTTCGGCACATATAATGAAAAAGAATAAATAAGGACTCTTTAATAGTCATGATCTGTTTTCCTTCTAACTTTGTTAAAGGTGTTCCATCTGTCGTTTGAGTTTTTCAAAATGTTCTTGAAGAAAGATGTTCTTTAACTTTAAGGAACTGGGCGTTCCCTTCGCTGTCTCTGCCGTTGCTTTGTCCCCCAAGCTCCAGGGAGCTCGGATTTTAAACGTCCCGGTCATCGTATCGGAGCAATACCCCAAAGGTCTCGGCAGCACTGTTCCAGAGCTCGACTTGACCGCCGCTCGCCTGGTGTTCCCAAAGACCAAATTTTCCATGGTGCTTCCTGAGATGGAGAAAGCTTTGGCAGAGCTGCCGGCTGTTTGCAGTGTGGTTTTGTTTGGTGTGGAGGTACGCTGCTAATTTACCTGCACTAGACAAATGTGTTTTGTGAGTATCATTATTGAACATTTATCGACTAGATCTGTGGGTTTGAGAGGCTCGTTGCCTTAAATCCGCTGCTCCTTAAGTCCCTAGAGTGGAGATGTTGCGTGAATTTATCTTGTGGTCTTGTTCTAGAATCAAGACTACGAGGGGTCAACACGGGGACAGAGTGGAGTCCCATTACCGTGAGGGGAGGGGTTTAAAAACAATTACGAACTACGAAGGGAAAACCAGCATTGTTATGAAAGTGTCTGCAGCTCTCTCAGATGAGCACTTTTTAATTTAATTGTATTTATTTTATCTCAGGTTATGAAGGCTAAACTGTATCTACCACGGGATTGTAAAGAAAAGAAAGAACAACTCAACATGCCCATAAATCCCACTAAATATTAAAGAAAAATACCCTCCTATTAAGTCCTGGTCCCCCTGTTGCTTCACAGTCAGGACGATGGTCACAAATCCATTTCCTTCCTATTTATTTTTACCTTATTTTGACCACACTTTCCCTCCCTCCACATACAGACCCATGTGTGCATACAGCAGACTGCACTCGATCTGATCGGCCGGGGCTACGAGGTCCACGTTGTCGCCGACGCCACCTCATCCCGAAGCATGGTGGACAGGATGCTCGCTATGGAGGTGCACTTCGATCTTGTTCCAAAAACCCCAAGCCGAGGAGCTTAAAGCACCACGGGGGGGTTTTTGTAGAGCGTCTTACCGCATGCATGTCCTAACGCTCACTTTTACCAGAAGCTTCTGTGATCGCCGCAAAGAAAAAAATAATCTCTCTCTCCGTGAACTTCAACTGTCAAACAAACCAGTGGTTAAAATAGGAGGCAGGCTGAAACTTGCAACTTAAGTCTATTGGAGAAAGGTCTCTGTTGTAGAGCACCAAACTGAAAATTTCAGTTCTCCAAACAGTGGGCAAATGAACCCACTGGTGAATGTGAGTGTGAGGGTGAGCATATAGACATATCAAGGTAACAAACACAGTCAAACATAGCTGCAAGCGGTGATTTGGGGGTTCAAGCCCACATAGACCGGTTAAACCTCCTGATGCAAGGTGGCGAGAACTTCCCGGAGAGTTAAATAGGTATAGTCCTCAAGTCCTACAAGATATACCAATTCTGAGATATGGCCAACTTTGTGCTTGGACATGCCACTATCTATTGCAAATCTCTGTCACATACGATTACATGGTAAAGAGTGATGACATCTACAGCAACCTTCATAGCATTGTGGACATCTATCCAATGATCCAAAGATTTGAACAGTCATGTCCTACAGACATAATCTCTGCAGTCTGGTCACGCTTTGACTGATTTGCATAGAAGATTTGGTGTGAGTGTTCTGTAGACAGTTCTGTTAATTGAGTGTCATGGTGACTGTATAAGCCCAACGGGAATTATAAGCGATTGTGTGACACGCCAAATGTTATTACATCTAACATGGCGCTAATAATGTACCAATCACAACCAAACTGCACTGACCAATAATGGGCTATGAAGCGTTTTGAACGTAAAGAGATACAAATGGGTCAATTCTAAAATGCTTTCGGACATATTGTTTTTATTTTTATTTTGACCTCCGTTCAACATCTGCACCAAAGTGCGTGACGAAGGTACAATGCATTATGGCTGATTTGGTGTTAGACCATGCCCCTATTCAAATTTGTTGGTTGTCTGCGGCCATGTTGTTTATCCAATTGGCCTTACTTTATAGACTGTGTGTAGATAGTTGCGCTGATGCTGTGACACAAATATGGTGCAGATTTGTCAAACATAAATGCCTTGGGCAAAAAAAAAAAAAGTTTTTCGAAAAACATTTAAAATGGCGGAAAATCTAAGTAAGCAGACTTGAGTGGTCCTACCGACTTTTTTTGTCGACTGGGGTTGCCTGCATATATATACTTTAAGTTTTGTTTAATGGCCTACAAATTCTTTTAAATGTAGTTATAGCACCACCCTCACCCCATATCTGCACATTTCTGATTTGAGAAACACAGTAAATTATCCATTTGCGAGATGTCATTTCTCTATGTTTTACCATCTCATAGGAATTTGAGCCAACATTTCTGAAGAAAAACGATACAATTTCACAGTTCAGATTTTTTTTTTCACAATTTCACTCTTAAGAAACCTCCAAATCACTTTTAAGTCCTACAACAACCTGATACTGTCCCCAGCATCGTTCCAGGAACCTTTTTTGGAATCTAGGCGGGGACAATCGGGGACCTGTAAAAAGTGAGCGTCTCAACGGTTGAATTTTCATCCAGCAGAAATGCTTACTGGTATCGTACCCTTTTCTTTCACTTCAGAGAATGTCCCGCGTGGGCGTCATCATTACCACCAGCGAGGCCGTCCTCCTTCAGCTGGTGGCCGACAAAGAGCACTCCAAGTTCAAGGAGGTGCAGAATATCATCAAAACCAGCGCACCCGAGTCAGGCTTGCTGACAAAGGTGTAAACTCTCAGGCGGACTTCACATGTTAAATGTGTGCGTGGGGGGTGGGGCATAAATAAAAGTTGTAAAAGCTTTTAATTGTGATTTTTATTTTTTATTTTTTTCGTGGAATCTATTCATAGAAACGTATCGCTACACAGACACCCCTTTTGGCACGTGCGTGTGTAGGCGCGTGCGTATAGCCCTATAACATCAATACTACCTGGCAGTGATGTCACAAGGCCTATGTCATAAAGCATAGCAAAATGGACGTATTTCGTGTATCAAGAAAATGGTTCCCGAGAGACTGGGCGTGTAAAACGGGTACAGGCTGCCGTGAAGACACCAAAAAGAGAGGACTCCTTTGATTGAATTGGTCAAACCCTTGAGTGGAACGGCCACTTACATGTGAATATTGTTCCGTCGAACTTGACCGGCAAATTGACTGTGCCGTTTAAAAATATATATATATTAACGCAAGAATAAAAGAGGTAGTTCGAGCAAGAGGAAGGAACTATTATATCAAAGCGTTGTTAAAAAAAAACGTCTTATTTGGGGTCAGACACGGTGTCATATCCTGACAAATAGAATTCATATAATAGAATGCAATTTGTAAAGATTTGTAGGTTGTGCAAATGTAAAAAAAAAAAAAAAAAAAAACAAACTGATGAAACCGAAGTTTGAACTTACGTTATATCATATAAAAACACATAACTATGCATACACAGTATATTATAAAGATAAAATAAATAGATATAAAAAAAACAAAGAATAATAAAGCAAAAAAAAAAACTTTCGTAAAATAGGTTTATGGTGCTTCAGAAACGGTGTTATTAGTGTTGTTGCTTCCTTGTATCATATTCATTTGAATCCACTAAAACGTGTCCGCGCATCCAACAAAAAACACGACGGACTCCCGACGCCGAGCGACATCCACCAGGAAGTACTTCGCGCAGCCGACGTTTGACCTCGCTCGCCGCACCAGGTTTGGAGTGTGACGACGGCGGAGCGTCGCGTCGCGTCGGGCTCAGTTGGGCTGAAACGCGCACACGAAGCGACGGGGATCCAGTTACTTGACGTCATACTTAAATGAACCCCCCTGACGAAATTCCCAAAGCAACGGGTTGTCGCGCAGACGTTTTAAGTTATTTCCTTTTTTTTTTTTTTTTTTTTTGTAGGCGAGTTCGTTTGCTAGCGGAACGCGTAGCCGTCGCAAGCTAACTCAAATCTTCGTTGCGTTGGAGCGGGACTTTGTTGGCAAAGGTACGGCAAGACTTAATTCAATGATTAGTTATCACTTGTGCTTGTAATGCAATGCCATTCCTTGGATGATATGATATTGCTGCGATGTATGTCTTTTGAAGGCCAACAGCAAAGCTAGCGCAAGCTAATATGTTACTAGGCTCGTTACCAGGTGAATTATTAAATACGACCGCTCATTTTAGAACTGGCTAAACTGTAACTGTTGGCTGTTCTGTCAATGTCAAACGATTGTGTATATATATTTAAAAAATAGGCTGTTTGGTTGGGAGAGGGTAGAAGAGATTAAGAATGATGGTTCCCTTAATCCTCCCTTAATAGACGCGGATCAAAGGCACCATATCCCGTCTGTCGTGTCCTTAAACAGGGGTTTTCAATCCCTAGTTGCAGAACTAGAACATTGCAAATCAAATTTGTGGTACACCGTATTGATGCTGCAGCGAAGTATCAAGCAGAACTGTGTTATGGCTCAACTAAATAAAAGGTCAGTCGAAAAATCATTCAAATTTATTGATGTGCATTCGTAAAATAAAATCGTGCGACAATAAATGTAGGTACGCTACTTAAATCTCTTAAGTAACCGTAGGCCTGGACAAAATGATCTTTTAACTGCAGGGCCTGGCTTGTAACTGCAGGGCAAGAGTTTCTGGTTAGAGATGTAATTTAAGGGTGTCTTTATCCCATAAAATGCACCACAACATACAAGACATTTGACTCTGGCCGTTAGTGACCATTTTGTTCAAAACATAGTTAAATGTCATCCAAATCTTAGTAAAAATCGACCGTATTTTGGATTTAAGATAAACTGTATTTTCAATGAGAAATGGGGCAGTTGTAAATTTATTGTTTTAGTAGAAGCTTCTTTTGAATCATTGTCCTACTGAAGTCAATGAGGAAACTAGTCAAGGAGAAACTGCTGCATAAGTTAATCATCCATATCTCCTGCATTCCTGGCTTGATTGTAATGACCAATGGCTCCTTTTATACCTTCATTTTGACTTTCATGACTTCCACAACCATGTATTCCCTAGTGTATTTGATTATTTTACAGTTATATCTAGTCTGCAGCTGAATTCACGTTACGATGCATTGACATTCCAAGAGGTTGTGTTGTTGTCTTGTTCGAGAACATGGGTTGAGATAATGAATGTCTGCTGACGGTGACGGGTCAGTGACTTTAATCATGTCATTTTCTTTTACAGAAAGAAAATATTTATTGCAAATATGTGCAGTGTGTGTACACATTTTTGCAACCATAGTCTCTTAATTGTGCACATTTTTCTTTTGGTGATGTGTATGTTTTCCTCCAGGTAAAGAGTGCCATGTTGGGTTGCATGGAGCAGAACAGTGAGAGGGACCTCTGAGCACCTCACCTTACCCAGTTTGGAATTTTGTGCCCTGCCCTTGAGAAATGGAGGATGGGTGGTGGTGAATCCTCACCATGAGCTTGAGCTTCAAAGCTCATTAAGATGCCATAAGGGTGTCGGACAAAGAGTGACAGAAGGGCTTGTCGAGTCATGTCGGAGAAGGAGATGTCGAGAGGCGAGTCCCACGATGCCATGGAACACCCACGTTTCTTTGTGGGGTGCGAGGATGCCGAGGGAGAGGAGGTCCTGGGATACGACCGCCTCTACCAACACGTTCAGGAAGAGGAGGAAGATGAGAATGAGATGTACGACTCGGTGAGTAGGAACCTTTGCCGATGCTTATTTGCTTAAAGCGAGGTACACACTACAAGATAATCAAGCCGATTTCAGCCCCCCCTCCCCTTTCCTACAATTGCGAGCCGAGTTTTTGATGGTTCTAAAGACTATCTTGCCAGATTTTCCTGTGGGGCGCGGTATGTTACGCATGAGTATTTTTTACTTCCCCAATCTGTTTGGAAGTCTGTCCTGGCCGTACTGATCGCAAGTATTAAACATGTTCAATATTTACAATCCAATATCTGGAGAACACTGCGAAGCATAAAGTAACATGCACAGTCCATGTTCACGCCGTCTCCATCCATTGCTTTTTATTTTTTCCTTTTTGATTTTCTGTAAAAAAAAAAAAAAAAAAGGAATAGTATAGCTAGTTCTTCCTGCCCGTCGTCGGCATGTTCATTTACTCTAAAGTCATGTTTGATCTTGCAATTTTTGATATTTGCGGTTTTGAAGTCAGGACTCTGGTAATCTGGCGTAGCCTCACCCCCCTGTCAAATCTCGTGTGGCAATCTCATGTTGCCACACGAGATTTGACACGGAGGTGAGGCTACGCCTGATTACCAGAAAGTCATTATTTTCAATGCTAGACTGCTGTCTCACATGAGTTATAAATGTTTATACAATATCGCTATAAACATCTTTACTGAACCAGCATATTACTAGTACTATCGTTGCAAAATACGCAGTGCTGCTATATACTATTTTGTATTTACTTTAGCATAAATGCTGACTATCATAGTCAGCTGCACAAGTGCTACTCCCTGTTAAATTCCGTTTATAGAGCTGTAAATTTATAAAATTTTATCTCTTCTTCTGCTGTAAAACTTGATTTCCCTCGCAAGGATTAGTACATTGTTATCGTCCTTGAGGAGGAGACTTGTAGAATATTTCCTAACACAGTTACAAAGACGGTTTCCACTTGTCTTTCTGTTTTGTTTTTTTGTTTGCAGCCGCCAGAGAGGCAGATAGTCGTTGGCATTTGTGCCATGTCAAAGAAGTCCAAGTCTAAGCCCATGAAGGAGATCTTGGAGCGACTTTGTCTCTTCAAGTACATCACCGTGGTAACCTTTGAGGAGGATGTAATCATCAATGAACCTGTTGACAACTGGCCGCTCTGCGACTGTCTCATCTCCTTCCACTCCAAAGGTAGGCTTTCCCTGCATCCGAAAGAGCAGACTACATGTTTGTAGTGTCGTTCAGTGTGTTTTATTATGTGAGTGAAAAGAAGAACACTGCATAGAAACCATAGAAACCCGTCCTCTCAAAGTATTGTGGGATACGCTGACCAGTGTAGTGTGTAATGTTTGCACACTACAATATTTCACTATAGCATGTCATCCCGGTCCTTTTCGCATACTTTTTGAGCATACTTTGTTGTCGGATACTTTTCTTTAGTCGGCCTAACTTACTTTAACCTAGTAAAAACATCATGTTGAGTTATTATACGTTTTGGAACATATTCCAAACACAAAACAATTTATTACCTTGCTGGCTAGAGTTAGTGACGTACTACCAGAACCACATTCAATGTGACAAATTGAACATCAAGACAACCCTGTAACTCTCTTGGGTTGTATGTGACAAATTTACAATAAATCTCCCCTCCACAGATTAATTTATACAGGAAACTACCAGACTATGATACATCCTTTATCAACCTTTTCAGGTTTTCCATTGGACAAGGCAGTGGCATATGAGAAACTCAGGAACCCTTTTGTCATTAATGACCTTGACCTCCAGTATTGTATTCAAGACCGGTAAGTTATACCATTTACATACTTCCTTTTAAAAAAATATATATCTTGCTGCAATTGCCACTATTTTCTTAATTCATTCTTCTTATTTGAGGGTTCTATAAGTATACTTGAAGCATAATGTCATTTTATAGATGTCATTTATTTTCATTCTGTTTGTAATACATGGAGGCTCTGTGCACGACACATGCCCACCTTTGAATCTATAGAGCAATACCAATGGAGAACCATTCTCTCAAACACAAAAGGCGTTTTCACACTGAACAGTTCTGGGGACTCCCTGAAGGGAACTAGGAACTGGGGAGGTACCCCGAGAACTAGATACATCAATGGCTTTTTTCCTGTTGCATTCGCGCTGCCAATAGGAACTCTGTAGTCACGTCAGCCAATGGGGTTTTAGCATGTGTTCCGTGTTGTATTTACTATGTAACCTTCACTGATTTCACCTTATCTGTCCACCAAAATCAGTTTCTGAACAAATCTGAGGTGAGAAATAAGCTATCCAGTTGCTGAATCTTCATTCATATTAGATCTACAAGGCCTAATTTCAAAGTTTGTTCCGATTTTCGTAAGGTACGGACATGCATCGGGACACTGCACGTGGAGTTTTTGTTTCATTCAATTAACGTCATAAAATAAAATAAATACACATAATTAAAATACTGTTTTTATAGTATGTTTTTATATATGTTTTTTTTTATTTTATTGGTTATTTTTTTATATCACCTCTGAGTGTACGTGGGCTGGTCCCCACCCAGAGCGATGCGACTCGACCGGTGCCGGACTGTCCTCAGTCCGATGGCCCGGTGAGGGACCGTGGACTTACGTCACTGAAGGTTCATCTCATGCCAGTTAGTTCCTGCCCTTGAGTAGGAGCTAAATAAGTCCTCCAAGAATGGCATTCTAAGAACTACGAACAGTTCCTCCAAAAGTTCTTAGAACTAGGAAAAACGCCTAAAGACATCTGGCAGCCTGAACGGTGACAGAAACTCACCACAATCCAGCAGACCAAGCCTCAAGCCCATTAAATAGGCTTACAAACACCAAAATACAACTAAGGAAAGCAAGCAACAATCTTAACAGACAGTATCAGCAGTCAGGATCTCTATTCCCAGCAGTCAACATTGCTCAAATCACTGTGAAACATCAGTAAATGTCAAGCACATTAAGCTATAGCCGGCACAAACAATAGCATCAAGCACGCATATTTACATGTAAGCTATGTGTGTGTCTCTTGTGTTTGCGGGATAAATCGCTGGACCGGGACATGGGCAGGAAGTGTAAACAGATTTTACTTCACAAGTAACACAAACCAACAATCAAACCGTTTTCAGGCTATTAAATTAGCTTTGAAAGAAATGTCCATATCTCAATGTGTGCACCTGCATTTAATGCACTGCAACAACCCATGTAAGAGCATAATCTTATATTTTGGACCGAAAACAAGGCCTAACCTAGAACAAAATCGATATAACGATTAAATATATACTATAGCTATGCCTTGCACAAGCAGAAGAATTGGGCTATGAAGCCTCAAACTGCTCATTTGGTGTGTGGACCTTTCACTCGCTCCAAGGTGAATTGTGTGTTTTCTACTGTATCAATAACTACTGAGTATATATTTGGTGAGCACTATTCTATGTCCTTTGCAATTATTACGTAAGTACGCAAACGCAAGGCCTTATTGGACGTACCCTCCTTGGTTCCTGTGGCGTTATTACACCTGACTCCACCTGGGGGCAGTAGAGGACAGATCAGATCTGGTTAGTAGAGTAATCGCTGCACAGTGTCAGTCAATAGATAAAAATGAAATAAAATAAATGTGTCTATAAACAAACATGAACTGGTCAGCCCTAAATGGGCAGGTGGCGGGTACGTGAAAGTAATGTAGTAAAATGTAACAAGTATGAATTGTTTATAGAGCATACTATTAATATATAATCCTCAGCAATCTAACATTTAAATGTATGACGTAATGATGTATGTTCATGCCTTCTGTCTTGCAGGAGGGAAGTATACAGAATACTGAAGGCCGAGGGGATCCAGCTACCTCGCTTCGCTGTTCTAAACAGGGATCCTGCAAGACCAGAGGGTTAGTGGGGTAATAAAAGAAGATGTAGGGATTTACTACAGAAGGCAAAACACATCTATCTTAGCACAAAATAATTGAATTCTGCACAATGCAACACTCTCAACCTTATAGACCCTTGCTGTTTTGTGAGGGCTTGCTTACGAACTGATTAGCATATTACTGTTTAGGTTTTAAGGAAAGTAGAAGTGTCATTATTAAACACAAGGATTTTGTGTTTAAAAAAAAAAAAAAAAATATATATATCTGCTACGACTCCTGCTTCCTCAGAGTGTAACCTGGTGGAAGGTGAGGACCATGTCGAAGTCAATGGTGAAGTGTTCCAGAAACCTTTTGTAGAGAAGCCTGTTAGTGCCGAGGACCACAATGTCTACATTTACTACCCAACGTCCGCTGGAGGTGGCAGCCAGAGGCTCTTCAGAAAGGTACAGAACGCATCTGTGTGCTGAAAAAGGGATGTTTTTATTGAAACCACATATAGGACCAATTGGTTTCTTGACTCTTCTTGAGTCTTCAGATGCATACTGTATGTAAAAGCGTTCATACATTTTATTCAATTTTGTAAGCTCTCTCCGAAATCATGAACACAGAGGTTGACTATTTTCCAACGCAGGACTTATTAAGATGCAAAATCTGCACATGACACATGCACACTACGACAGCTGCCAAGGGCTTCCTTTTCTCTGTGAGATCAGCTTCAGAATCATTGGGAAGGAGGCTTGGAGCTCTTACATTAATTCTCTTTTCCTTCTTTTTGCATGTTTAGATTGGCAGCAGAAGCAGTGTTTACTCCCCTGAAAGCAATGTGAGGAAAACTGGATCCTACATTTACGAAGAATTCATGCCAACCGATGGCACTGATGTCAAGGTTTGTCTGAAACCATGTACAGTATATCCCAAATGCAGAGACGGGAGTAAGTCTCACATGTGCAAGTCTAAAGGCTTGGGTTTAGGTTTTGGTTTTTGGATAGGTTTAGCATTTTTCTAGCCAGGCCTTATTAAAATCTTAGTTCCCATCATTTTTAACTGTTCATAGTGCAGTAACTTACAGCTCAGTCCCATGGGGCAAACATTCGAACCATAAAAACAAAAGAATACTATGAGCTTCATGTTTTTAAACATGAAGCTAAAGTAAGAATAGGTTTGAAAGAGGAGGCTGTGCCACTTCCTACTGGCAACCTTGTGTAGCCAACATTATACTTTGAATTAACTGTGGCAATTGTAAAACGCAGTTCAAATTTAAAAATGACTGTTATCATTCGCATTTTCAAAAAATACACTTAAGGTGGCGGTACACTCAAAAATAAGTAGTTTTTGACCAAAAAGACGTCTTCAGAACATAAACAAATTGATACGGTCTTCTCAGTGCCAGCCCCCGGGGTTAAACTGTGTCTTTTGCCTTTTTCTTGCTCTGAGAGCTCCCGTTGTTGCGATTGGTCGAAATGCCGTTGCGTCATGGCAGGGGACAGACTTGAACCTCCCTTTCTGGGTCAATCTCTTCCTTTTCCCGAGTCAACAAGCTTGTTTTTTCTGGAGCCACAACATTCAGAGCATGTTTTATATATACCATATTTCCTCAAATATAAACTGGTACTCAAATAAAAGTGTGTGTGTGTGTGTGTGTGTGTGTGTGTGTGTGTGTGTGTGTGTGTGTGTGTGTGTGTGTGTGTGTGTGTGTGTGTGTGTGTGTGTGTGTGTGTGTGTGTGTGTGTGTGAGATCTTGTGCTGTTCCTGTGTCTTTATTTTAGATCTATTTGTTTTCGTAAGGTTCTACTTGTATAAAATGAACCATTTAAACCCAACTAAGGGGTCTTCCGCCTTGGATTAGGACAGTGGACTGCGTCATGGAGAGAGAGCGAACTTTGGTCCACTGTGCGTGCTGTTCCCGTGTCCGAACAAAAAAAAACCAATGCAAGCTTATTTTGAGGGACAGGGCACCCAGGCGGCAGTTGAGGTAAATAAAAGCCTCGGTCGCTATTTGAGGAAATATGGATACTATCAATAAAGGACACTTGAGTTTTATTTCACTATTTTATTTTTTCTTTTTCTTTCATCTTGATGTAAAGCAAAGCCACTGCCAAGACCTCTCGCTGTCGAGTTTGTGCTTCTTTCACCACCGAGTTCTTGTTGAGTATTCTGCTGACTGTGTTCTCCAGTGGTTTGTTCTCGCATCTTTTTAAGTTTATATCCTGCTTAACTCTGTTCTGTTTAAAAAAAAAAAAAAAATCTTTCATACAAGTCGGAAACAAGTGTAAAATAAATAGATCTAAAATAAACACATGAAAACTTGCACGGAAGTCATGAACCGGCGCACTGCACTCACACCCACACTCTCTCCCTCTCTGCTCCCACGTTAGTTTCAGAATACGGTGAACTTCACTTACACAGTACGTCGTTTCAATGCTCAGATTTTTCCTGGCGGACAAAAAAAAAAAATTGGCTGTCATTAATGTCAATTGCCATTGGATCGAGTTGATTGACGATTAAATTGTCATTCTGCCCAAGCCTAAACAGCGATTTAACCGGTGTTGCCAAAGACCATATACATTATTATATTATGACTGATTGGAATACCTTAGTTGAAATTAATGTGCAGGAGAATGAGCCCTTTATATTAGAAAACTGACAGAGCATTGCACAACATGTTCATGTGGTCAGGTTTACACAGTTGGACCCGACTACGCTCATGCTGAAGCCAGAAAGTCTCCAGCCCTGGATGGCAAGGTTGAACGGGACAGCGAGGGCAAGGAGGTGCGGTATCCTGTCATCCTCAACGCCAGAGAGAAGCTCATTGCATGGAAAGTCTGTCTGGCGTTCAAGGTAATTTGATCATCTACTGATGCATTTTCTCCTGGCGACAACTTAGTGAATGTGTTTTATGTGTAAAAGTGATGCACATTGATCTCAAAATTAACTATTTGCAAAGAATTGACACAAAATGCACAACTTTAAATAACTTATCACTGAGTGAAACTGTGGGCCGAATTCACAAAGAATGGATTGATGCTTCTAATAGCACCGTGAATTGCGCATCAATTTGCGCACGCTATCGGCGCCTCGATGCGATAAATAAGCATACCTGTCAACATTGGGATTTGAAAATAATGGAAATAGTCTGTTACGCAAGGGGACTCCCCCGACGGAGTACGTGTAACGCACAAGAGGGATTTTGCGATCAGATGCAAAATCCCCGTTGTGCGTTGTGAGTGGACACTATTTTCGGCAAATATCATTTGCATAGAAAGAGGCCAATTTTGCGCAAAATGTATGCATAATGCCTAACTTTAAAAACGCAAATAGCACTAGTGAACCAAGAGTATTTGTGTGACAACGCAGTTAGTGGTACATTTCACCATTTGTGGGTGCTTTGTGAATAAGACGCTTGCTTTTTCTGTTATTTGCGGCGGTTTAGCTGCCACAAATGCTGTTCAATCCTTTTGTAAATTCACCCCTGTCTTTTTAAAGCAATACAGCAGTTATTTTGCTCATGCTGGTAAAAGTATAGTGAAATGTTTTACTTTCTGCTGTGTACTTAAAGAATAGGTTTTAAACCTATTCATTTAAACCTATGGCAGTAAATTACCAATATCTATTTTTCCATCTGTTTTGTCTTTATCCATCGATCACTTGATGTCTGTGTTGATATTTTTGGTTGGACTCGTTGGAGAATTCTCACTGCGTGGTCGGTGAGGTTAATCTGCCCGCTACACGAAAACAAACTGGGAGTATTAAAAATATTTATTCTGCAGAATAAAGAGAAAGATACAGATATGCTTCAAAAGAGTGATCTGATCAGTCTGCCCCTGCTTCTGCTGAAGAGGCCTATATACCGATGAGAGGTTGTGTACCATTGCATAGTCCATTCACAGGGCTAATCATATCCCCAGGTGTTTCTCTCATAAAATGATTTAACAGTCAAACTCCGATCAGAGGTTCAATCTTAGTATTCTATAAAACAAACCACAATGCTCTGTCAAGCCCCCTGGGGTTATCCTTATCTCCACACAAGGTTGAATGAAGATGGAATATGATCTGGTCTTGACGATACAGTATGGCATCATCTGAAAGAAGTGTCTCTTCATATGAGCTCTAAAAACCTCAATAAAACCCCAAGGCAATGTTTTAAAAGTTATGTAACGTACAAAAAGGCTCTTTTTCGTATATAAAACGTGAACATCATTCAAAGAATTGATAATCTGCATTTTTCTCTGTCTCTGTGTTTTTTGTTCACAGCAAACAGTCTGCGGCTTTGATTTACTGCGTGCCAACGGTCAGTCGTACGTCTGTGACGTCAACGGCTTCAGTTTCGTCAAGAACTCCATGAAGTACTACGACGACTGTGCCAAAATCCTCGGGTAGGAATCTATCTCCAAATCCAAAAATCCAAAAATAAAGATGTTCTCCTGTTTGGTCTGGCCAGAGATTTATTTGTTGGACTCGATAAAACTTTTAAATTGAAACTCAACTTCAGTTTTTACCCTTTCAGCATTGTGAACTGTCTATTTTAATATCATTGATGTTTGTTTTGGACTATATGATTTATTTCAGTTCACTTTTATTATACAGAAAAGTTTTGGTGTTAGTTTTTTGATTTTAAATAAAAAACTTCTTAGAGCAAGTTTGTTACCTTTGATACATCACTTTTCAAATTAGTCGTACTTTCAATTATATTTCAATGTTTTAATTGTATTTTTATTTTAGTTTTATATTTTGTGCCAGCATCCGGATTTTATCATCTAATGTTATAAAATTGTCATAAATTTTGTTTATCCATTTTTATGGTAGAGGAGTTAGTTTGTCTGATTGCAGTCTGGAAAATATTTGTGCTTTGTTTTGACTTCTATTAAAACTTTTTTTTCCACTTTAGTTTCAGTCTTTGCCTATGATAACGACCTCGCCTCTTATCAGTGAAACCGCTTTTGACTTTGTGGCTCTGACTTCCAGTAACATCATCATGAGAGAGCTGGCTCCACTGTTCCAGATCCCTTGGTCTATACCGCTGGAGGCTGAAGACATTCCCATTGTGCCGACTACCTCTGGTACCATGTATGTATCCCTTCAGTCGTACCACCTATTAGTGCAGAACCATTACAAAGTGAAGGAGTGCGAGTTTCACATCCCAGTACCTGCCGATACGCTGCATGTACCAGAGTTTAGTTTGTGACATTTGTGTGGAGAAGTTTGCTCGGTGGACATTGGTAAAAGAGACAATATGCGACTTCATGCTCTCCGGACAACTTTCTGTGAAACTGTGATTTGAAAGTCGGTGCGTGTACGTGCACACGCACATAACCAATACAGTCCACTTAGATGCTCTTTAGGCCTCTTTTCGAATCAAGGATATGAACTGGCTACTTTTTTTCCTTATAATTTTTTTTCCAGCCTGCACTCACCTCTCTGAATTTTACAAATTTAATTTTATGACCATGGCTTTTGACTCAATTGACTGCAACTTCTATCGTAGACACCTCCACTAAGCTGCAGTCGATTGCTATATCTTTGCTAATTGCACAGATATAGATAATAACTGAATGAGACAGATTCAAGCAAAAGCTGTGTGTGTGTGTGTGTGTGTGTGTGTGTGTGTGTACTGTATATTGGTTCCAATTGTTTTTTTGTTTTTTACCAAATTGATTGGTAGGATTGGACCCCTGGACATATCACCCACCCCTCAGACCCACACCAATGAAATAAAGCTAGTCATATTCCAAAGTTATAGAAAAAGCAATGATGATAATAATGATGATCGTAATAGTAAAATAAATAAAAATATAACAGCAGGCAGCAATACACAGGGTTCAGGGTAGTTGGCCCTTCGTTAAAATTCAATGGATGAGTATGCTTTGGCTCTCTGTTCCGGTATGTTTTGTGAATGCAGAAGTTCATTTGTTCTGGCCTGGTTACAGTGTAATTCTATGATCAGGTCCGGTGTTTGCGGCTGTGGGTGAGTTTCCTACGCCGCAACTAACGGCGGTTATCATTCTGAAGTAGGGCTGTATGATTATGGCTGAAATGATCATCACGATTATTTTAGTCAATATTTTGGGTACGATTATTTATCATGAGTATAAACCATTTTGGTGAAAATAATTATTTTATGGCACTTTTTAAACAGAAAACTGTCTTCACAATAATATTGTATTTTATAAATCTATAAATAAATCAACTAAGGTAAGTGGTTTAACTCACTTCAGTTGTAGAGGATATATAATTAAATTGTGTGTAGTGGGCTACACATTTTTGTTGTTATGGTAACAAATCTCTGAGGCATCTGGAAGGGAAACCCAAAAACTATAAAAAATATATATTTCCAAACACATACGCAATAAAACTGTGTTCCTTGTATTATGTAATTTCTTATGGTTATTGTTACCAGTAATTATAATTACTAATATAATAGGCTGCGTGTTGTTTAATCCAATTGTCTTCTGGTAATACTTTGATTACAATTGTACGACGTTGCGGTGATGTTTAAAAAAAACAGAGTAAGTAGGGGGAAGAGGTTCTTTCCACTTCTACAGTATTAGTTGCCTGGCTTACGGAGTTCAAAAGGCCAGCATGTTACACTTGTAATTACAGTATGTGGTTGGAGATATGGCAGTGCAACACCAAATAATGCAATATAAGGGGAGGGGTCTATTGGCTCCTATAAAATTTGAGAGAAGGTATCAAAGATTGCCAGAAATGATGTAGTCCTGGACACATCCAAAACCTCTACCTATAACTCAAGGAATCTGCCTGTATGTATGCCCTTTGATTATCTCCAATCTATCTTATCAATTCTATCATAGCAGCATTAACTTTCACAGCAGTTTGTGCTGCAGTAGCTCTTCTGCGGGATCCAAACAGACGGGCTAGCCTTCGCTCCCCACGTGCATCAATTAGCCTTGGGCGCCCATGACCCTGTCGCAGGTTCACAGGTTGTCCACTTTTGGTAGGTACTAACCACTGCATACTGGGAACACCCCACAAGACCTGATGCTCTGATCCAATGGTCTGACCACTACAATTTGGTCCTTGTCGAAGTCGCTCAGATCCTTACGTTTGCCCATTTTTCCTTCTTCCAACACATCAACTTTGGGAACTGACTGTTCACTTGCGTCCTAATATATCCCACCCCTTAATGGGTGCCATTGTAACAAGTTGATCGATGTTATTCACTTCATCTGTCAGTGGTTTTAATGTTGAGGCTGATCAGTTTTATATTTGAAGTCTGTAACTTAACAAAATGCTCTCTACTCAGGATGGAATTACGGTGTGTCATTTCTGTCATCCGCCATGGCGATAGAACCCCCAAGCAGAAAATGAAAATGGAGGTTCGCCATCAAAGGTATTTTGCGTTGTCGAATGAACAAATATATGGACCCTTTTCACAATCTTGAGTTTTTATTATTATATCCCCTTGAGAAAAGTCCCCACGTGGTGTGAACTAAAACTTAACGCACTCTATCCACGATAAAACAGGTAGTTTGCTTAATGCTGGATTAAATCACTTTTTCAGATTATGATAATCTATTACTTACCAAAAATTATTGAAATGGTGTGACCCTCTTGTCTGTTAGCTTGGTATATTGTAAAACCAGTAACTGTCTGAAAACAAAAATACCCTTAAGGAGCTTCCAACCTTACTTGTGTTTTTGTTTTGTTTTTTAATGTTTTGATTTAATTTCTTCCTGAGGTTCTTCGATCTCTTTGAGAAATGTGATGGATACAAAACTGGAAAACTCAAGCTCAAAAAGCCAAAGCAATTACAGGTGGGTGGATATTGTTGAGAAAAAAATCCTTGATAAGTCAAACAATGTATAGTATTTACATATATCTCTCTACAGGAAGTGCTGGATATAGCCCGACAGCTCCTAGTTGAACTTGGGCAAAACAATGATTCCGAAATTGAAGAGTCCAAGGCGAAATTGGAACAACTCAAAACTGTCCTGGAAATGCAAGTATTATGTTCATTTTGAGATATTTTTTCACATTTTATTTGTTCGAATTTATTTATTTCTTTCCTTCCATCCAAACATGACCCGTTCCTCTAGGTACGGCCATTTTTCTGGCATCAATCGCAAAGTTCAGCTGACATACCTACCCCATGGTTGCCCCAAAGCGTCGAGCGAGGAAGACGGTAGTTACTTTGTCAGATGTGTTATTTTCTCCACTCTCAATCCGTTTTTCTGGTATTTGTTACAAGAGTCTCTTATACAACAGTCTATAAACTGTGGCCGCATGGCTGTTTTTCCTAGACGTGCGGCGGGACGACCCATCTCTGCTGCTCGTGCTTAAGTGGGGGGGTGAGCTGACGCCAGCAGGCAGAGTCCAAGCCGAGGAACTAGGCCGCGCTTTCCGCTGCATGTACCCTGGTGGACAAGGTAGAATGACCTTTTTTAACTTACTTTGATTTTTGTTTTTCGCTTCCATTTTCTTGACGTAAAGGTTGGCTATTTTTCAAGCCAGGCCTCATTAAAATTTTAGTTCCCATCATTTTTTGCCAACACTTTATTATTGAGAAACTTTTAAGCCTTAAAGACATTCTCCTTTTCGAAAACTGGAAGCGTACATTTGATAGGGTTGCCAGGTTTTTATCAACTCTTTTGAACGTCTCCAAATGAGCTCTTTTGGCAACACTTACTTTATGGTTTCTTTTTGTTTGTTTGTTTGTTTCCTTGGTAGGTGATTATGCAGGATTCCCAGGATGTGGCCTCCTACGTCTCCACAGCACCTACCGCCATGACCTGAAGATTTACGCCTCCGATGAAGGCAGGGTTCAAATGACAGCTGCTGCTTTTGCTAAGGTTTGAACTCACAGCTCCCATTCTATCTGTAGCCTGATATTTAAATTATTAGGCCATTATATGCAATGGAGTATTTTGGATTCACACATTGTCCTTAAAGGATAGGTTTCCTTATTTTTTCCAAGCCATTAAAATGTCTGCTCCCATCATTTATAACTGTTCACAACTTCACTTAGCGCTTTACTGTTGAGAAACATGGTGCTTTGCTGAAGCTTCTCAGTGTTTTTAATGTCTATGCCTTTATAAAAGCCTTGAAAAACATGCAAAATCTCCTTTTCAAAAATGTGAAATTTGCAGTGTAGAGAGTTAGAGTGAGTCACAGTCTTTATGTCTATATGTTATACAGGAAAGAAATTGGAGCAAATTGTGGATTTTATCTAGATTTTCTTTTATTGACCCTTTTGCGCTTTGGCAAATCAGCGCTTTGGGCTACAATAAGGCTAATGTAAAGCCCCTCTCCTACTACTCTCCTACTCCTAAATCTACTGGCAATGTTCCGTATTGGCGTCATGAGGGATCCAGTGTCGTTCCGTAAATTTCCCCACTCGACCTAGTATAATTTCTGGGAAAATGCCAGTACGGCTATGAATGAAGGTTTGGGAATGGAAGCAGTAAAATAGCAGTAAAATAGAATCCAAATTAATCCCAAATAGTGGGGGGAACAAGCGCTTTGATTGCCCGCAGACAGGGAGAGGTAGAACGGGTGGAGAACATTCCTTTCTCTCTCTCAAGGGCGGGTTATAATGTCACCTGCAGGGTCTTCTCGCTTTGGAAGGGGAACTGACTCCCATCCTGGTCCAGATGGTAAAGAGTGCCAACATGAATGGTCTGCTGGATAGTGACAGCGACTCCCTGAACAGCTGCCAACAGAAGGTCAAGGCCAGGCTCCATGACATCCTGCAGCGGGACAGGGACTTCAACATGGAAGACTATGAGAAGGTTGCTGTAAAGTAGTCCATCATCCCTGTGCCGCTGATTTAGTTTATGACTTGTAAAGAAGTGTTCTGACTTGTACACCTGTATTTCACAAGAGAAGTTCAGTCTGACTTTATAAGAAGTGCTATAGTTTTTAAATCAGTTTGGCGACAAATGTCCAAATACTTTTGTGTGTGTGTGTGTGTGTGTGTGTGTGTGTGTGTGTGTGTGTGTGTGTGTGTGTGTGTGTGTGTGTGTGTGTGTGTGTGTGTGTGTCTGTGTCTGTGTCTGTGTGTGTGTGTGTGTGTGTGTGTGTGGTGGACACATAGACGTAAGTTAATTTGAAGGGCTGCCCCCTGAAAGTCGACAAGTTGAATCATCAGTTGGAAACCCGTCAGTCAACTGAGATTCCTGGACTCTTCAAGTCGAGCAGTTGTTTTTTGTTTTCCGATCAGTGTGCATTACAGGATAAAACATATAGAAGGGATTACAGTTCAATGAGGAATTATAAATAAGGGGAATCATGTGTGAATTGTCCGGGCATGGACGGTAACATGGCTCTGCATGTGCCCTGTTCGCCATGCCCCGTTCCTCCAAATAAAACAAGAGAAAACGGTGTGGGGACGGGGCACGACTCATGGGGATGGGTATTGTGAAGATTTGAGCGGTACTACTACTCTTACCGATACTGCTTATCGATCCAGTACTTTAATGGTAATCTAATCAGTTTTAAATTTTTTTACTTTTAAGAGGAAAAAACAAATTAAGAGCAGAATTAACACTGCGTTCTTTTCTGCAAATTACGCATGGAGATGGGGTGATTGGGCTACAATCTCCACCCTCGTTTCCTCGAGCGTGTGAGACCCAGGCAGAGGGAGCGCCCCCCCCCCCCCCCCCGCATATCTCCATATCTCCGGAAATGGAGTGGGGGAGTGAGATGATAATGGCGAAAATGCTTCTTAGACTTATGTCTTTATCTTGCAAGTTAGGAACTTGTTGTATAACCTAAATAGATTTTCTTAATTTCTCCAATACCGTGAACAGTACCGGGTTATGTTGGAAGTTATCGATACTACGGTCTTGAATAATTAAGCCCGGGGACCATTTAATACAGGGTCTCATGCCCCATACCTCCGTGCCCCCCACCATGCTTGGTCATGTAGTATAATGCAGTTTTGAGAGAAATTAGGATTGGTTGTTTCAATGAAATGGATCTCCCAAATGCCCAGATTAAGCAGAATTTGTCAGGCTCTGCACCGTTATGTAGCGGGAGCAGTGAATGACATTGTATGCCCTAAGCCTAACATTTGGGTTGCTACCTAGAAGCACGCAGAAATAGTTTGTGTTCTCAGTCACATGATGAAAAAGACTTTGAACTTTGATTTTTTTATATCTTACTTTTACTTTCAAAAAGGCAATAAGCTGTGTGGTTTCACTTAAACTAACGAAAAGTAGCAAGTCTCACCACAAAAACTCACCATCAAAATCCCTATATGAAACAAAATAAATTTAGGGAAGGTTTTTTGCATCTTGCTGGAATGAACTGCAAAGAAATGTCAAACTCACCCATTCCTAGATGGTTAAAAAAAAAGAAAAAAAAGGGGGGGGGGGCATTCACCACCCAACTATGATTCTGTAACGTGCGACTGAATCAGATTCTTGTAGTGGTCATTCCTATTTTCTATTCCCAGCTCGCTCCAACAAACGGTACGTCGATCGTCAAGTCAATGGAGATGATCCAGAACCCAGTGAAGACCTGTGACAAGGTGTACTCCCTCATTCAGAACCTAACGCAACAGATTCGTCACCGGATGGATGACCCAAATTCATCTGGTACACAATCTCAAATCCAACTTGTTTCCTCATGCTTACCCTCTCTGTTTTTCAAATTATGTAAAGGACCTGTCTTCCATTCAAACTGCTCATTAAGAAGTGCCATTTATTTAATAATAAGATTTCATAAAGTCCTGCTTTAACAGTTCTGTTTTAGTTCTGTGATTTCCATCAGACCCCACCTGAGCAATGATTTTGTTAATCCCTGTGTGATCAGACAATATCTGGGGGATTCTATCATTGATATCACTGACCATTGTGCCTGAGAAACAACCTGTTTTTAACATGTGACGGAAGTGTCAGAGTTGAGGATGTTGAGATTTTCATTGGGAGTGACAAGGTTGGACAGGATTTAGAATGAGTACATTAGAGCGACAACTCAGGTTGGACAGTTTGGTGGAAAAGTGAGAGAGGCCAGATTGAGATGGTTTGGACACGTGTGTAGGAGAGATGAGAGTTACATTGGGAGAAGGATGCTGAGGATGGAGCTGCCAGGCAAGAGGAAAAGAGGAAGGCCAAAGAGAAGGTTTATGGATGGGGTGAGGGAGGACATGCAGGCGGGTGGTGTAAGGGAGGAAGATGCGTAAAACAGAAGGTATTGGAGGCAGATGATCCGCTGTGGCGACCCCTAACGGGAGCAGCCATAAGGAAAAGAAAGACCACTAATGTCTAATAGCAGACTCTCCAACGATAAGAGTGGATGCCTCACTCGCTAGATCGACGATTTAGGCCTTTGACTGGACTGCATTTCTCCCTCTCTTTGCACCATAATCTGTCCTTGTTCTCTCCTGTATATCTGTTCAGTTTCCAAGTCAAGACAAATGTATTAACTGTATACCTCTTTCGCTGTGTCTTTTCTCAGACATCCAGTTGTACCACAGCGAGACGCTGGAGCTGATGCTGCGCCGCTGGTCCAAGCTGGAGAAGGACTTCAAGATGAAGAACGGCCGCTACAACATCAGCAAGATCCCCGACATCTACGACTGTATTAAGTACGATGTGCAGCACAACAGCTCGCTCAAGCTGGACAATACCATGGAAATCTACCATCTCTCTAAGGCCTTGGCGGACATTGTCATTCCACAGGTCAGTTTCAAAGTTGAACTGAAGCGAGTGGTGTCGAAACAGTTGTGCAGTTGTCCTTCTGTCTGTCTCTTTTTTTTTTTTTTAAGAAAACCTTCATTTTGCTTTCAAATGAATTGCATGTTTATCTCTTGGTGCATTTGTGTATGTTGTTTGGGGAAATGGTCACCTCTTTGTATGTACAGGAATTCCACTGAAAAAAAACGTGATTAATATTTTATTGCTCTGTATCCTGTTTATTCAAGGAATATGGTATTTCCCAAGAGGAAAAATTGGACATTGCGAAAGGTTACTGTACACCTCTTATTCGCAAGATTCGCTCAGATCTTCAGAGGACGCAAGATGATGACACTGTCAACAAGTTGCATCCCGTGTAAGAAAGCATTTATGAACTTAGTTTCCACTAGATATAGAGATAGGTAGTTTGCTAGGGATGTAGATGCAATTCATATACAGACTTTTCATCTCCCTCACCTTTTCACTTTTGTTTACTTTGCTTACTTTCCCAATTTTCCCAATTTTTTTTCAAGTTTACCCTGCTTTTCCAAATGTTTGTAAATGTGCTTATTTTTGTATATTTTCTTTTTAACTTTATTTAAGTTACTTTAACTTGATAGGAGTCACTTTAATTTCTTTGCTACTCATGCAGTTGAGAATTGGCACGAAAAGTAAGCATGAGAACAGAAACCCTGCCCTTCTAACTAGTTTTGTTAGTACAAGTTACATTATTAGGAAGAATAAGAAACATTTAATTCTGTATTTTGCACTTTTTAAAAAAAATTTCTAGACATGCTTCATTTTTTTATCCTACACAGCCTAAAATTATGTTCTACCGAGAGAATATTTTAAGGTAACAACTTAATATAGATTTTGGTTCTTAACAAATATTTTTTAACTGTTTGACTCTCCGTAATAAGTAAACCAGATCTGTGAAAGCGATACTCCAGTTTTTTGGGAAGTTGGCTTTTTGTCTGTCTTATCCAGCTTCAGGCGAGAACGTCAATGTCAATTTTATCCTTGTGTCCCGTACCAAGATGGCAACCAGCTGCATGCTAATTATAATCTTATCAGTATAACAACAAAAGGAAATGCCTTTTTGATGGTGGAACCTCAGGTGAGCATATAGATAGAGAAAAGAGGATTGGGGCCAAAATGGAGCCCTGGGAGACACCTCAGGTGAAAGGGGCTGGTGAGGATGACAAGGCACTGATGCTGAATGAGGTTCTGTTGTTTAGGTATGAAGTAAACTATCTAAAAGCAGTTTCCTGAATGCCAACCTTATACTCTTGTGCAATGGGATGTTGTGATCGTACAATGCCCGTGTCAAATGCAGCATTGAGGTCTGATAATCAAGATGGCACAATCAAGAGAATCGCAGGACGCTTTTAATGCAGCACATTGTGTATTATGAAGTGGCCAGAATCCAGACTGAAATACTTAAAAGATTGCAATCCCCTATTGGACATTCTGTTAATAATTTTACACGGATGGTCCAATGACTTTATGAAATATGTCGTTTTTTAAATGTGAGTCTTGTGACAAACAATTTTAGATTTATGGTCCAGTAGTACTCCTGTCCAAATCTGGTTGTAATTGGAGCTATGGTGGAGGGTTAGGGTTGGACTAGGGTTAATGGTAAAAATGTATTTGGCAGTTCGGTCAGCTGAGTTTTGTTGACTGTAATGTTCTGATGTGAGGCATTGCACTTCGTATCTGGCAACCTCCAAATCAGTTGAAGTGGCTCTTCGTGTGTGTGTGTGTGTGTGTGTGTGTGTCTGTGGCGCTTCTCTGAATCTGGGTAAGATGGACAAAAAGCAAACTGACCATAATTGACCACCAATACACTGAAGGGTCTGACGGATTCAAGCAAAAGCTGTTTATTGTGGGTATTTTTTTTTTGTACATTGTCACAAATTAAAATAAGCTGAATTTTGTGCCCAATATCATAAAACTTTTTGTGGGGATATTTGTGTATGCAGATACTCCCGTGGTGTAATGTCACCAGAGCGTCATGTAAGGACCAGGTTGTATTTCACCAGCGAAAGTCACGTTCACTCCCTGCTGTCCATCCTCCGTTATGGAGCCCTCTGCGATGTGAGTCTTGGTCTTTGTTTTATGTGTTGGCACTTCCTGTTTCTAGTCTGCTATATTTGCGCAGATTTCGAGGAAAGAGTTGATTTGCAGCAATGAAACGGATTAAATTCAAACCTGATAAAATGCACCATTTGCTAGCATTTTTATATGGGACACTGGCCTGTAAGTCAATATTATATTCAGAGAGTCTATATGTTATGGCAATGACATATAGACTGACTAAAATGTTGACTGAAAGTTTCCCATCTTCAAAAAGGAGATTTAATGTTTTTATTTTATTTTTTAATTTTTTTATTTTTCCCTGGGGGCTTTCCCTTGTTAGGCTGAGGGTTAATGCTTGATTACTAGGTGAAATGTGGGTCTGTAGACAATACAATCTACATTGGAGAATGTATTGTGATTAAGGGCAATGTAAATAGAACTTCGACTTAAGTGTCTTTGGCCTAAATATGGCCTAACTATTTATTTTACAGGAAACCAAGGATGAGCAGTGGAAAAGGGCCATGGACTACCTTAAAGTTGTTAGCGAACTGAACTACATGACACAGATTGTGATCATGCTCTATGAGGATCCCAACAAGGTACCGCATCTGGTTTGACGTCTTTGTTCGCGCTTTAAATTGAATGACCTACAAGCAATTCTATCGCAGGACCCCTCCTCTGAAGAGAGGTTTCACGTGGAGCTTCACTTCAGCCCGGGTGCCAAAGGCTGTGAGGAAGACAAGAACCTGCCCTCTGGGTTTGGCTACAGGCCAGCGTCTCGAGAAGTAAGAGTTTGACGTATCAAGCTTTAGTTTTTTTAATTTAACGTAAACCATACAGGACCATAGAACGGCATGAATTCAAAACCCCAGGGGAATTACTTAATTCAGCAGACTAGATTATTAGCTTGGGACATTAATTAATATCCAAGAAACTGCTCCTGAATTGATTCAAGTTTTTGTTTATTTATATTCCACCGGAGAAGAAACATTTAACATCGGTACAATATTAACTCACACAAAATGATCCTGTACGGTTGGCGGAAACTTTCCGCTGAAGTTCCATGGGAAGTTAAGCTCAGGGATTTTGGAAACAACGCAATAAAAATGCGTTCAAAGTAAAATGTTTTATTTCAAGAGAATGAAAGCAAGTAACTAAATAAAATTACAACAACTTGAAGCTTAATTAATTTTTTGAATAAAATATTTGGTCGCGCTTTAAGATTACAAAGCGCAAATTACAGGGTACTTAAGTTGTAATCAGGATGGTGGAAGTTTGCTTACAATAGGGGACTCCTTTTGTAATCATTAGTCGATCATTGACTTATTATGCACCGTGTCCTAAAAGGTATAAATGTACAGACTTGTACATTTTTACCCACGTTGATGTACTCTCTATGTAGTAAATTTGTTCAACTCAGTGATTTTGATCTTTGCTCATCGGCAGAACGAAGGCTCAAAGAAAAAGTCAGACAGTGACGAAGAGGCTGCAAAGCGGGAGGAACCAGACCGGGCTCTGGTGGCCTTCAGACCCCTGGTGTCCGATCCCATCTACATCCACAGGAAGTCCCCTCTGCCCCGGTCTAAAAAGATTGGCTCTGTGGAAGTGAGTGGCTCATCCAAAGTCTTTCTCAGTTTAAAGCCAAGTTTTCCTACTAGAGGGACGGCAGTAACACAGTAGATTGAAAGTTTACTCCGAAGAGGGAGAACACGTTCTTTTGAGTACTCATAAACAACAGCCTTGTGACGTAAGAGGTCAGTGGTATACTTGCATCAAAGTTGCTGCCAGCATAACGTCATCCTAACCATACCTGGATTAAGTTGGTAAATTAATAAGGAAGATATGGAATGGGTTACCTTGCCGACTGGGCCATATACCTTTCTTTATGGGCCTTCACAAAGGGATGGAACTCACTGATAATTTAGAGAACTCCCATGAAATTCCCATTGTCAGAGCTGTAGTTAGCAAAACCTTAGTTCCACCAGCCATCATTGCGTTAATGTAAGTACCTGTACTATTTATATCACTTGTTCAAGAGGAAGGTAAATAGATAGGTGTGCTGTTCATAATTAAACTGTATTCCTCCATGCCCACTGTGCTTCATGATACTTACATGAGACTCGCATGAGACTTTTTCCAGATGTTTGACCATTTCAATAAAAGACAACTTGAATAGGTTTGGTCAAGATAAAATCCCTATTGAATCCCTGCAGTCACATAATTAATATAGTGCCTTTGCATTGTAAAGATGACGTTATATTATCCATCAGCATTTTGCTGATTTTGGATAGGTTTCTTAAATCGTGATTTAATTATTTAAAGTCCCTGTAAAGCAAAAATAAAATTGTGTTCTGAATTTGTCACACCACAGAAAAATGTGTTCTTAACCACCCAGCCAAATTTGAAAGATAAGAAAAAATTGCCAAGTATATAAAAGTAGGTTTGATATCGTCTGCTTTGAGACACTGGGGGTGTGTCCGCTGAAGATGCTGAAATCTCGCCCAATCGCATAAAACATTTACATTGGAGTAAATTCCATGTTTAAATGTTGTGCTGAACCCAGTCCTGTGTCTCTAGCTTCTCACCTCAAAGCGCCGCTTTTTGGCTGCAGGACTCGCCGCTCTCCAGTGCCCCTTGCTCGCTCCTCCACAGGCCAGGTCAAGGTGCTGCGGCCTGCTAGCATGCAGCTAATGCTAACATGACCAAACCATGCGCTGTCAAACCGGCGGAAGGTTCTTTTTTGTTCCAGACACATAGGCCCTGATTTATATTTCTGTCGATGGGTGCTCAGGGGGGACGGCGGAGAGCAGGGCTGGTAGCTTAGCTGCTTTCAACACTCATGCTTTGATTCAACAGGTTGTTAAATGTAGGATTGAATCACCAAAACATATACGCTCATACCTAATTTATATGAATTCTTCCATTAATTGTCTTGACCACTTTTACCTAAATTACAGATTTGTATTTGTCATAAATGCCGTTCTCACATTTAGCACAAAATTATAACACTTAACTGTGTTGTTTTAACTTGGAATTACTTAAAATAGGTGCAGTTAGGGTTTAGTGTAATGACGATCATCATGATTAAGCGTTCTTTTAGGTGAAAAAATGTGTTAATCCCTTTCACTTGCCCGTTCAGGCCACCACAAAGGACAGTCCACTTGCCCGAGTGTTAATTTGACTTTATCAGGCAATCAGGCAACCCCTGAATATTACATTTTTCATCCATATGTTTTGATTTTTAGGTATGATGGTTAAGCTTTGATGAAATTTCAAACGTTTACTTTAGGCAATACTTTAGAAATGGTTATGTCGAAGTAAAGTGGACCGATGGTAGATGGCTTTGATGTGGTCAAGCTTAGGATAAGTGTCTGGGAAGGCGTTTAAGAAAACTATTTTATACCCACCTAGTGCCTGTGGGCAACACCCCGGGCATGTGTTTTGTTGGGTGTCTTTCGAATCCAACTTTTAAACACAAATTAAACTTCCACTGGTATTCCGTAATTAAAAAATTGTTGCACCATAAAAGCACCATAAGTTCTTCATCATTACAAAATTGGTACCCTATTTTGCCCAGTTCTATTCTTGTTCTCCTATAATGACATTACTGTACCCCATAGTTTTTTGTAAGTACCATGTAATTAAAAAATAATGACTTTTTAAAATACTGTTTCTTTTAACTTACAACTCTGCATCAGAGTGGTAAGTTTATCAATACTATAGCATTCAGCAAGGTTGTGCTATGACCAGTAAGAATTCATGGGAACCAACACATATTTTAATAAGGCCTGGGGTTGTAAAATGGCCGACCTATCCTTTGAATAGGGTTGGAAATTGATAAGATTATCAACTTAGATTCCTTAATAATTACCCCTCATTGATCCGATTCTTTTTATCAATTCCTTGCTTTCACATGAAGTGTCCAGAAGAGAATGCAAACCCAATGGATTAAAATTTGTGAAAATTATGTGAACGAAAAATACAATCGCTAATTAACAGCATGTACAAGTTTCATCATTTTGGATACATTTCACCTTTACTCAGAATTTTACAAATAATTTAACTTCGTTTTTGGAGTATGAATAATACTAGATGTCCAAATAGTGGCTGATTTTTGACAAGTCATTTTGAAGACCGCTAAAACATAAGAAATTCTATTATCAGGTGCCTCGGCCACATTTAATTGGTCAGAATCCAGATGTGGATTGTAACTGGCTGGATTTGGCACTACTTTGTTGAAGTTTTCTACATTTAAGAACAGTGCAACGGATGCAAGAAAAGGAGGAATACAAAGACTGTTATTGTATGCAGTATTATAAAATTATAACATTATAAAATTACCTAAAATCTCTGAATCTGTCATAGGTATCAATGAAGGAGCAGCATTTCTGTGCGGTTAGATTTCACAATTCTCGAACCAGTTCCAACAGTTCCCAACCCTACTCTTAACTCCTTGACCCGGAGAATAAATTGTGGATCTTGAATGTTCTGTGAATGACGTTTGATTTTAATAATTGCTCAGTTGTGAACTTACATATATATAGCTGCATACCTTTTTATTTCTCCTGTAATGTCGCATGACTCTGCTGTTTTTTTTTGCCCCCCTTCCAGGAAGAGAGCCCCCTGAGTGTGTCTAGCCCTGACTCAATTGGTACCTGGCTTCATTACACCTGTGGTGTTGGTACTGGGCATCGAAGACGCAGATCAGGGGACCAAATAACTTCCTCCCCCGTCTCCCCCAAATCACTGGCTTTCACATCCAGTATTTTTGGCTCATGGCAACAGGTTTTTATACCTTTATCTCATTACAATCACACACAAGCCGCCACATTTCTTGCCTGCACACACATGCTGTGTTTTGCATTTGCATACAAGTCTGGTCTTGATTTTTTTTTTTTCCCATTTCTATTTAAATATTCTTGCTTGTGTCGGTGAAGCATATTCTCATTTAAAAGTGTTTGTTATGCCCTAATTGAAGCCAGGTTTCCTGTGGAAAGTTAAACCCAAAAAGCTTCATGATGCTTCATTTTATGAGTCCCACAAATAATTGTAATAGTTAACTAATAATTTCTGATTGTTTTTTATGAAACAGCATATTAGTTCTACAACATTAAATAATCAACCTAAATTACCCTGGTTCCCCTATATTTTCCAGTTCCCCCTCATATTCCCCTTTGACTTTTCTATTGGGTCATTGAATACAGGCTGCTTGAACTGTGGCAAGGGTGCCTGCTGAGCGGGTTTTTGTGCTACACTCGGTTACGCATTTTTGCACGCATTTTTTGGTCAAAATACGTAGGTACGAAATGCCAGCTGAAACTACTCAAAAAAAAGATCATGTCATTTAATTATGGAAAACAATCAATCAATGCAACACAATACAGTACATTTATTGGGTATTTAAACTACATCCCTCAGAGTGGACCGGATGCTACAACCTTGTGCTTCTGTATTCCCTCCCCTCCCTCTCCTCTCACTCTACCCATCCATTAATATGCAGTGCAGCGTTACTTTATTATCCACTGAGGCGTAATGCTGCATTGCCTAGGTAAAATGGGAAGTGAGTAATGATCAAGCACAAAAATGTGACCGTGATGTTAAAATATAAAACACTGGTAAAAGAGATGCACCGTTCGATCGGTCCATCAGTGTCAAAAATATCCGACACTGTGCCGGTCAAATTTACACACCCAATACAGTGCTCATGTACTCATAAAAATGCTCAGATTCTCAAACCTGATACCAACATTATGTAACATAGCTGAGAAAATGTCGGCTGTTTGGAGGTACTTCAAAGTAAACAAAGAAGATAAATTATCTATCGCCTGACAATATTCCAAAATGTGCAGACTGCTTATCTATCACTGTCAGTACAGCGGAGCATCTGGTTTTTCCTAGTGCACGAGCTCTGCTCGTGATGAAAGGTTCAACTCTTTTTTGAGACTCGGTTCTTGGCGAGTCACTCAGTAAAATGAGTCGTTTGATTTGATTCAATTGGTTTGATTCGCTGTGAGGGAAGGAGGACTTCCAGTGAATGAGAGTGAGAAGAGTCGTCCATTGATTATTACTTTCTTTTTGCAATGATTGCAATTTATTTTGGAATGGCAAGCACCCTAGAAATATAATAGAAAGGTATATTTGCACTTAAAAGTGCGACTTTAATTTGAAGTTTGAACTGGACATCTCCATGTTAGTTTTACAGTATGTTGTGTCCTGCTAAAACCCAGTGAGTTACAGGTTGAGTTATAGTGAAGCTTGGTGACAGTCTCATTCTGTTTTATTGGAATTCTGTGACCATTCCATGTTGTATTTTATTTTATTGGAACTCTGGGACAGTTTCATGTGCTATTATTGTTCCAGAGTGAATAATAAACACTGTGTCAAAATCAGCCATCTCACTATTGTGGGAACTGAGAATTTCAGCAGTAGTCCGTATGTTCAGCTGTCCTTTCACGTGAGTGATCAGACAACAATGTAAAAGATATTTAACGGTCAATGGTTTATTATGAATGTACAATTGAGTGAATATTGGAATCAGCAGGTCAGACTTAAAAAAATCCGATATCGCAATCAGCCAATTACAACTTTTACAACTGTTGCATCGGTAGTTGAAAAACATGTTCGGTAACTTTATGAGATTATGCATATCTAGGGGTATATCCTAATATATTTATCCATGGTAGCTCTCGGACAATGTGATTAGCCTCTTTACGGTGTGAATCACTGATGGAGTAGTTTAGCACCACACAAGACTCCCCGTTAACACTATTGTGGTACACAAAATATTTTCCCAAGGTTGGCGGCTCTGGTACTGTTTAGAGCCCTGCTGTTGCTGAAATATAAAACGAATCCCGTCTTTTAGGTTAAAACTTTTATCTAAAAGAATTCAGGCAGGATTACGTGATATGAAATGAATATTTGTTTTCCATGTTAGCCTAATTGTACCGAGTTTATATAGTGTCTTGGAAATTTATTGTGTGAATAACAAGCTTTGTGCAACTTACTGGGAAATAGCGGAATACATTTCTAAGTAATGTGGGGTAATTTGCAGGAAATGTAATTTCCCTGCAAATTACCCCACATTGCTAATAGGAAGTAGAGTATTTTCCGGGATTTTAATGAAGTTGTGAACCACTTACCGGGAAATTGTGGACCTATCGTAAGCTTTCTGGAAATGGATTGACAATTTTCAGAAACTACTCGGTAATTCAGAGAAAAAAAATGGGAAGACATGACTAGATAATTATCACCTACCTACGAGAAAATATTAATTTTGATATTTTTCGTTTTATTATTAGTTTGTCATTGATAAATCATTTTCATTTTTATGTGTTCTTTTCCTTTTCATAATATTTTAAAGCTAACTTCATAGTTGTATTTGAACTCAGACCACCCAACCGTCCGTCCATCCTTGAAAGACAACTATTTGTCCCATATTGCTGTATCCTAATTGATAGTCACCTGTATCTGTGTGGATTCTTGAAATACTTATCATAGACTGCCTTGTGTGTGTTGGGGGGGGTTGTCTCCGCAAAATAATAACGGGTAAGATTCGCCCGGCTCCATAGCTTTTTCAGAATTCCCAGGCTACAATCAAACCTTCCACAGCTTAAAAATGCAGGCAGTTTTGTCCAGCAATGAGCCAACTTTCAATTATGCAGATTGTAGAGCCGTCTTTAGGGAAAATTAATGCTGAATTTGGAACATTTTGCTACATGTTGTGGCATATATCCATTTTGTGCATTGATTTTCACGTTTCACTTTTGTCACTGGTATTATTAATACAAGGAGTAATTTTAAGCAAATCTGATACTTTTGGTAGTAATTAATAATGTTGTACATTACTGTTTACGTTATTTTTGACTTACATTTGTTGAAAGTTTTAAAAGGGGCTCTTACTAGTGACTAGTGTTATTTACTTATTTACAATTTAGCTTAATTAGGGGGAAACAACACTGCATTTTGCTGAGCCTACTAATTACTCTCATTTCCTGTTTACTCAATGTGACATTTAGCCAATTTACACAATATTATTGGCTATTGGTGGTTTTAATGTTGTGACTGATCGGTGTATATAACTGCATTATAACTGCATATGTATGCGTTACATGTGAGGGATGGATGATGGCAGATAATTTCTCTACGTGCTTTGCTTTGGTCAAGGCAAAGGATAAAAATAAAGTAGCCAAATGCGCTTTGTGCCCTGGAGAGAGAACTTTCTTCTGCATGAAACAAAAACATGCTAAAGAAAGCGCGTTTCGCTAGCACAAAACTTTGCAACAAAAAAAATGTTGAGAACGATGGTGAAGCCACTCCACCTGAGCATTCCAGGCTTGATTTTATTAGCCCCACGTGCTGTTATGCAAGGGGGAACTGAACAAGCTTCAGATATCCAGATATGTTGTGAGTGCAACCCATTTCAACGTTAGAATCCATTGCTTTGTAGATTTCAGTGTTGTGACAACAAATTGAAGTTACAGCATGTAACATAGGCAATGGGGTGATGCACCAAGGAGAATTTCATATATTAGAGTAAGCCAATTAATGTTTCGATGGGATGGCCAAGTTGTCAAGTTGTAAAGAGTGCAGAGGTGTGTATTGAAAGGAGCAATTGTGGCAAACCGCAGAGCATATTGATAAAGAGTTCAAGGTTATGGGACTGTACCTTTTGCATGCAGATCTCTACATTGTCACCTCACTCAAACACGTAAAGGATGGTCATTTGTGGTGGAGAAAAAATAGTGTTGTCTGACAAGATGCCCAATTATTTGAAAACTCACCTGATCCAGGATAGCACACTCACTTGTTGCGTTCTGCAAATTGAACGATTGTTGGACCTGGAGGAAGCTATCCTTGGCTGACAGTGTCAGGCGATGAACCGGTAGCATAAAGGATTGTGTTTTCATCGTCTACGTGAATGGGTGAGTTACCAGCATCTTGAAGGATGTTATTGATGTATATGGAAAACAGTGTGGGACAAAGTATTGAGCCTTGCGGGATACCCTTGCTGATAGAAGGCGGTGAGATAGGTGTTACATTCTCAAGAGTTGCTTTCTGTGAGAGAGAGTTTGAAAAATGAGCAATTAGTCAGTGATTAGATCTCCCGATGCTGTTCAAACCTTTGCACAGTCAATGAATATTGCAGCACAGTGTTTCAGGTGTGTCAAGGGGGCTGCAATCTTAACCATCACGGTCAGTGCCAGCTTTCGTGGGAGAGGGGGCAATGAGAGCAGTTCCTTCACAACCTTTCACTTTGAGACAGAAAGGGAAAAAACTGTGCCTATGGGGGCAGGTCGTGGGAACAGTGCTTGAGGCTGCAGGTAGCCAGGGGGTTGTATTTAAGCATTATGGACTCTCGGGCAGCTTGTGTTTAAGGACTCAAAACCAAAATCGGACTTTGTGAAGTGTTGATTAAAGATTTCAGCCATAGAGTTCTTATTGTAAACTATAAGATCCACTTTGAGTGACAAGGGCAAACTAACTTTCAGCAGTCGTTCAGCTTGTGTTGCCTTATCACAGATCTGACTAAATAAAAGTATGCTGGGGGGGACCCGGATAGGTTTGCTCTGCGCCAGGCAGTGTTTTTCGCTGTAGCAGCACTGCCAAATCCCAATTAAACCACGGACTGGGGGGATTTTATCCACAGTTCTAAAGAAGTCTCTAAACAAAGCCATGCATCATTCACAGTGGGGATCAGGCAGACTCTACCATTTTACCTTGACCAGGTCATGTAAAAAGGCTTGAATATTGCATTTTAACCATTTATTTATTTATTTATTTATTTATTATTATTTTTATTGCTGGTGACGGACTGGTTGACAGAGAAGCTTTTAGGCACCCAGGCAATGAAACCGTGGTTGCTGTGGTCATTGCAAAACACACCAGTATGATGTGACCACACAGCTTGCTCGGAATAAGCAGTGTGAAAGCATAATAGCGTTGTTAGCATTTAGGGCCAACTTACTGTTGGAGCTCAAACAGTTCCAGTAACATCATTTAGAGCCCATTCAGTCTTAGTGAAGTCAGGATAAGACAATTGCGTTTCATGCGCACTCTCAATATTTTATGGATGCCCAGCAGTGTGCAGAGTGCTGCAGGATCAATACAGAACTTGATGTGTCTTTCACATTGTTAATGGTACAATATGAGAAATGTAAACATTATTACAAAAAAACGCACTACTATTACTTCCTTTACTATGACTATCAAGGAAGCCAGAGAAGCAGCCTGGCAATCAGTTACTGAGCGCATAAACCTGTAATTTATAATGTTGCAACAATAATGTTTATTATAAATTATACAATAATTAAATATAAATTATAGAAGTACACCAATTTGCAGTTTAAAACTCTTGTTTTTTTTAAATCAATAATGCAATTTTGAAAATGATTGCATTGATTGCAATGCTGGTAATCTATGTTTAGTCCCACTGATTGCTTATAATAATTATATATATAATATAATTATATATAATTGTGTATATATATATATATATATATATATATATATATATATCATTTTAATGAAAATAACCTGCTATTCAGTGACAATCTTGTTTGATGTGCCTTACACGTTGGTAGTCTGGGAATGTAATACTGGAACATAACATTGGGCCTTTTTAAGGGTGCAATTTGCACACTACACGCCTTTCTGTGCATTACATGTTCAGCATCTCCAACACACGAAAACCTACCGCTACCACCATTAAAGGCTCTTTATATTTATATAGGATATACCTGCACTCAATTCCCAATCCCAAGAGCACTGGAAAAATCCATACTCAATTAGGCTTCCATATTTAGGTGAATGCAATTTACTGGCATAATGAAGATTACTGGCATAACAGGAAATTTTATAAAGCTATCTCAAAATGTAACATGAGAACAGTAGTTCAGTGGGAGAGATTGTGTTTGGTGTCCTCAGCCATTAAGTAATCTGCCTCTCTTTCACATAAAAAAGAAGAAATGCATCATGCTTCATGAAATTCATTATCACACGCAGTAGATGAGGAGAACAACATGAAAAAGCAAAGCAGCTTGGGGGTAGCAAAGTTTGTTAATCCAGTAAAAAAAAACAAAAAAACAGCAACCCCGAAATATCAGGGTTCAGTCTGGGAAAGTACAGAGAAAGAAAATTGCCAGGTGTCTTGTACTAAGTACTAAGCATAAAAATAACCAAAAAGTGACAAATGGCACCTTAAATTCAATATGGCTGACTTCCTGTTGGGTTTTGGTCATGGCGGCTATATATATATATATATATATATATATATATATATATATATATATAATTATTATTTTTATTATTATTATATATTTTTTTTATCTACGGTTGTTACATGTGTATCGAATTCTGTGACTTTTTCGTGGGGAAAAAATTTAATAGGTTCTCTATCAATCTATCTATCTATCTATCTATCTATCTATCTATCTATCTATCTATCTATCTATCTATCTATCTATCTATCTATCTATCTATCTATCTATCTATCTATCTATCTATCTATCTATCTATCTAATTTTATTTATCTTTTTCTTCTGGGGCGTAGTCAGCCAGTTTGAAACACCAATGCACGGGACACGTAGAATATCAAATGACACACCGGGACTGATGAGTGTGCAAAGTTTCGTGAGTTTTTGAGTTTAAGGCCCCAAAAGTCACGTAAACAGAGCGTTTTTGTGAACATGAAATTGAACACATTGTCACGCCCACACCGTGTGACGAATCTAAGTTTTTCAGTAACTTTTACTTGTGAAGGGGTCTTGTAGACACTCACCAAGTTTGAAGTCGATCCAATAAATAGGGTTATGGCTAGGAGGAGTTCGCAACAATTACAAAGCATAAAATTGACCAAAAATTGACTGAAATTACACCTTTAATCCAATATGGCCGACTTCTTGTTGGGTTTCGTAATGGCGGCAATATTATTTTTAAAGTCTAGTGATGTTAAATATTTGTACAGAATTTTGAGCGTTTTCATGGGGGGAAAAAAAAAGTGAATAGGTTTGATGTTTTGAAATGATAAAGAGGGCATAGCGCCGTAAGACTTTTTGTGATACATTCTTTAACATGTGTAGTAAAGTATCGGGGGGGGCGTAGCTGTGGGTGACAAAACAAAGTGTATTATATAAGGCTTCACTTTTAAGAGAAATCCCCATAATTGTGAAATTTATATCTCTATGCCAGGTGTGCAACGCACAGTTAATATGATAATGACTTTGAGATTTTTTTAAATGATGTACTTTTTAAGACAACTGGGCTATAACTGGAATTTCCTATGTAGAACCCAGTGGGTTATGCAGCACTGGCTGAAGCAAGATTTGAGGGTCAGGGCCAGGGGGTTTCCTTAGCCCTTCAGGTAAGTTCTGTTAGGCAAGATGTTTTAGTTCCCTGTTGTCGTGCTATACCATTCAACATACATTCTTGGTCATATTGGGATCACTATCTAATTGAAACCTTTCCTTCGTAACTGCTTTTTGTTATCCCGCATCTGTCGAATCTCTGTGGATGTGTGTGCCCTCCCCGCCATCGCTGTGAAGTTTGCCATCATTCCCCTGGTTCACACGTCTGCATTGTACAAAAGATATTTAAAATATCTTTAAAAATTGTTTGAATATTTTTCAAACCTGGCCTTAGCAGAACCTCACTGAACGCCTTACCATTGTCAAACATACCGCTCTGCGTGAGCTTCTAATTGTACTTAAATTCAGGCCAGCGGGGCAAATGTTTAAGCCTTACAAAAAAAAACATGTTAATTCTCCTGTCATTAAAGCTCACAATACAATCAGTCGACACATGATATACTGAAAAATAATAAATAAACCCGGCATTTTATGAGGTTTTTGAGGGTTTTGTTGACCTACTATAGTCAATTTTAGTATTTGAATGTACTGTGGAAATTGGAAAAAAAAAAAAAAAGTAGTTCTAAATAAAGTGTGATATTGTTGTTATTCTGAAGAATCAGAATGGGTTCATTTTACACATATGAGGAATTTATTCTGGCTAAGTTTGGTGCAGTTCAGCCCAGACCATAAGCATTGAAAAATAAGAAGCTCCAGCAAAAAGGAGGTAAGGGAAGGGAGTCGCGCATGGTGAAGGGGGGGCTGGTTGGCCTGGCCTGGCTTCCTGAAGTCCACCACCATCTCAAATGTCTTTCAGAGCATTAAGCTCCAGGTTGTTCTGGCTGCACAAGGTGATCAGCCTCCCGTCTGTAGGCAGACTCGTCACCCTGAGGGTGGCGTCGTCTGTAAACTTCAGGGGCTTGACAGATTGATGTCTGGAGGTGCAGCCGTTGGTGTACAGTGCGAAGAGCAACGGGGGGAGAACACAGCCTTGGGGCGCGCCAGTGCTGTGCTCCTGGGGTCCGAGACACGCTTCCCCAGCTCCACGCGCCGGCGCCTGTCCTTCAGGAAGTGAGCGCTCCACCTGCAGGTGGAGTTGGGAACGCTCAGCTGGAGTAGCTTGTCCGGGAGAAGAGCTTGAGCTGGCAGTGTTGAATGCGGCGCCGAAGTCCACAAACAAGGTCCTGGTGTAAGTGCCAGGAGAGTCCAGGCGATGGATGATTAAGTGGAGGGTCATGTTGACTGCGTCGTCTACAAACCTGTTGGTTCTGTGGGCAAACTGCAGGAGTCGGTTGGTGACAGCCTTGACGTGACAGCACAAGGCGTTCAAAAGTCTTCATCACAGGGGTCAGAGTGACGGGTCTGTAATCATTGAGGCCAGTTATCCTCTGCTTTTTGGACCATGCAGGCCAGTGAGGTGTTAAAAATGTCCCGACAGTGGTCTACACAGTGGTTTCAGCATGGAGGGGGAGACAGCTTCTGGTCCAGCTGCCTTGCGGGGGTCCTGCCCTTTTTAAGGGGCTGTTGACGGCTCTCTCCTCAGTAGAGAAGAGAAGGTGTGAATGAGGGGGAGGGGTGTGCTCTGGCTGGGTGTCTCTGAAGCCCTTGGTGAGGGGTGGTTGGGGGAAGGTGCTGTTGTGCTGGGCTGGACGCAATACCATGTGCGGGACAGGATTATTTTTTATTATATCCTTGATCACTGTAAAAAAAAAACCAAAAAAATAATAATAATAAAAAATAAAATAAAAGCAGAATGCAAATCAGAAATATATATATATTAAAAAAAAAAAAAAAAAAGAGTGAAGAAAAGTAAAATAGGTATATTGTGTGCTTCTGGCTGCTGCTCAAGTGCATTCACGTCACTCCGGCTATCCTTCTCGACCCCCCCCCCCCCCTTCACCCCGTGCCTGCTCTCATTGGCTGTAGCTTGTGTCACTCCCGACACAAGCAGATATTAAACCTCCTCGATATCTCGCCAATGTCTGCAAGCACGCCGAGCAGTTTCGGCTTGTGAGCAGTTCACACCGCGCACTACGATTTTCCTCTGATCGGGGGCTTTGCTCGGCGATCTCCAAAAACGTGTTTGATGCTTGACGATCAATCACATAGTCTGAACTCCGCATTAGGGGCCGATAGGGCTGACTGGATTTAAGCACTCTTGAGAAGCTGCAGAAGAGTGGTAAGTTTGTCAATACTAAAGCATTCAGCAAGTGTGTTATGAACAGCTATAAATTATGGGAACAAACTATTTAATAACGTTATGGTGACCCTATCCTTGTACACTTGTTCAAAACTTGGTTTTGGCTCCTAGAAGCTTGAGATGCATATTGTTTGCTCTTCCAGGAGTGGTTAGTAGAGTTATTTAATGTTTTTAGCTTAAAACATTATGCCTGTGTGGAAAGTTTCATAAATTGCATTCCTTATAAAATGATTGCAGTAGCGTCATTGTGTTGTTACATGTTTACTGCCATATTTACATTGTCCTGATGCTGATCTCACATTTGATACTTTTTTTTTCCTCATCAATTAGATGTGCATCAGAAATAATCAATATTTCTTTAACTTGCTGTTTGCTGTGCTGACTCGCATTTTGCATGTGCCACTTTATTAACATTTTTCATCATGGTGAGCCATTTTAACCTTTAATCCCCTTTCAATATGTATGAAACACGATATAATAAACACCTTCAACAATTCATATGCATTTTACAATTCAGCATTTCCGAATTGTTAAAATTTTGGACATGTTTATGAATATTGTCATCGTGATATCAAATTTTGATCTCTGTTTTCAGAAATGTATTATCCGATTTTTTTTTGTCTTAATCAGTGTTTTTACCTCAGAATTACTGTTGAAGGGACAAAGTTAAGCTTAAAGGACAGGTGGGCATTCCTTATTCAAGGTTTGGGTCCCTCCATTTATTATTGCTTATAGCAAAACCTTGCCTCATGTTTTACCTCTGTATTTTTGAATGTGACATCAATGCACATTTTAATCAGTTCAGAAGCCTGCTATCAGAAAACACTATAATTTTCAACAATCTGATGTCAAGTTTGTAGCTTCATTCATACAGTGTGTGATTCGGCGTTGCTTTGGTCTGTCCATCATGTATAATGGTTCACAGCAAAACCATGTTGAATGTTAAACTTAGCTCTCTGCTCCAGCTTCTTGCTGTGCAGTTTCATGCGGCAAATGTTTGAGAATTTTGTTGAATCCATTTTCAGAAACGGCTCAGTCTTTATGGTCCTCAAAAAGGCTTCAGAACTGTGTGCGATATAATTTGACTCATTTACACTTCCACAAATGAGCTCTTTTGGCTACACCCACGTTAATGTCTGAGACGGAGATCAGGAAGTTATGGCAGTTTCTGCTGGTAAGCTTTTGTGAATGTTAACCTTTGGATGTACTGCAGAAATTGCTAAAAGTAGTTTTGAATAAAATGTGATATTATGTCCTTTTCTGTTTTCTAAAAGGAGTCTTATACGTTTGCCCCATTGCACTGCATTTAAGCAAAGGGAGAACCTGCAGGAGAGTGCCTAGTAAAGCCTTCAACAAGGTTGTGCTGTGACCTGTTATTATGATGGGAATCAACATTTCAATAAGGCCTGAAGTGGAACGTAGCCAACCTATCCTTTAATTGTCAGAGTTAAATTTTGGGGCCTGTACTTTTGTGACGTCGTGCATGAAACCATTCACACTTCTCTTCCCAGGTTCTATCTGAAAATCATGTTCACCCGCCAAGGCCGACAAGACTGCACACGGAACTGAAGCACGCTACTGGAATAGGTAAGCATGTCATGGAATTTGAACGTAGAAGTTGAGAAAAATGAAACGCCATCGCTTGATAGCATGATATCTCTCTGAACGTTGTCGTTGCTTTGTGTTAATTGTGCCTAAAACCCCCCAAATTTCCTTGCACATGCTGCACTTCTAATTATGTATGTATGACGCTGAAATATCAAGTACTGTTTGTTTGTTTGTTTGTTTTTGTTTTTTTCATGACCTTTCCTTGAGTCAGTGATACTGTTGCATTAACCAAATGTTCTGTAGGGTAAGATTTTTGCCACACAACTCACAAGGTGCTGACTCAGTCTCTCATACATGCTGGTAATGTCTTCACACTCAAAAGAATTGAATCGCATCAAAGGCTTGGTGCCATTTAAGGGAAACGCATAGCTACACTGTTTAGTTGGTTGTTTTGTTTTCGTTGAGGGGGGTTCCGGGAAGGTCGCTGAAGTCATTTGTCATATTTATTATATGTGGCACTCAGTACACTCACTACAGCCTCTGACTTGACTTTGTTACTGAACCACATGAAAAGAGTTACGCTGAGTAGGAGAACCTTAAAGAATAGGTTGTCTTTTTTTAACCCAGGCCTAAAATGTGGGATTCTGTCTTTTACGATTGGTCATTGCACGACCTCACTGCATGCTTTTACTATCAAAAAAACATTTTGCTCTCTGGCAGCTTCTCACTGTGCTTGAATGCAGTTAAATGGGGCAAAGATTTCAGGCTTAGAAAAAACCCCATTAAATCTCATTTTCCAAACAGGAAACAGACATTAGCGTCATGTGTGTTTTTGAACAACCTTGTATTGCATTTTTTTTTTTTAACTACTTTTTCCAATTTACATAACATACTTTGTCTTATTTCACATTCCAGTGTTTACCATGCAATATAAACAGCCTTCATGTCCCATAAATCTATAAACATTTCATTATTTAAATACTTTTGGACACCATATATTTCCTTTTTCTTTTTTTCCAATTTAACTCAAAAGCTGTTCTAAAAGTAGCAATTAGTAATAGATAGAAATCAGGACATGGAATCTTGGAAATAGCAGAACAAGGCAAAAAAAATCATTAAGAAAAGTATTTAAAAAATAATAATAATAAAAATATTAAATTAATAAATAAATCCATCGGAAAAGATAAATGGTTTATGTGCACATACACTCTGTCCTATGCATAAAGAGGTATACCAGACCTCCTACCAGCTCTGTGTACTTGTGTTATTATACCTCTTCATGGAGGAAGTGTCCCCGCAATTAATTGTTAAATAGTTGTCCGATTTACACATATAACTTCCTGTTTCTCGTCTCTTACGTTGACATTTATGCACTATGGCAGCTGCAAAAAGTCATTTAAAATAACATTTTATTTTGCTATTTTTCATAACACATAACTCCCGTTTTCAAAAAAGGAAGATTTAACATGTTGGGGTTTTTTTTTAATTTATTTTTATTATTATTTTTTTTTTAAAGGCTTAAGGGTTTTCCCCAATTGGATTGCATTTAAGCACAGAGAGAAGCTGCAGCAGAGTGGTATGTTTCTCAATAGTAAAGCAATCAGGGAGGTTGCGCTTTGAACAATTATGAATGGTGGGAATTAACACTTTAATTAGGTCTGGCTTGAAACACGCAAACCTAGACTGAGATACGCTTACGCATTATAAATCCCCAAGTGAAAATTCAACAAACAGTAGACCGCTTTTTAATTCAGACAGTTACGGCTGAAAGAAGAAATACGAAGTATGTAATTCCGATTATTTTGTCTCTCCAACACAATGTGAAAAGGGTTCTCCCATCTTGTTTGCTAGCTGACATTACTGTCATTATGTGAAGCCTCTTAATGAGCCCGCACGGTCTTTCTGTGGCAAGAATCCCCTGACAAAAATGCACGATGCATGCGTTCCAACAGTGCAGATTTGGCCCACAAGGTTGCTGTATGTATCTTTTCTAACTCCCATCAGGGTCTCATTGCGCTGGTCTGTTTAGCACCATGGTGCTCGGGGCTTCCTCGAGCGCACCAAACCTCCAAGATTACGCTCGTGTGCACCGCAAAACGCTGACCTCCTCTGCCTTCTTAGATGGTATGTGCAAACACGCACGCATCTTTTTTTTTTTTTTTTTTTCTTTCTTTTTTTCTCCTCCCCTCGAAGAAATCCAAAAATATCAAGTATTTTTGTTTTTAGTATTTCCTTGCGTTTTTTTTTTTTTTTAATTAAAAAGTGAAAACATTTGTGCCATAGTCTGGTTCTAGCTTCCTTATCAACCAGCTGGATTATCCAAAGATTTTTAATTTCCGACTTTGTTTGCTTCATCACCTCGAACACTTGTCTAGGGTTACTTTATTTTTAATTTATTTCCCAAGACTAATTTATTAATTAAATGATATCGTAAAATTTGTAGATTTGACAATAACAACCATTTGTGACTTTTGTTTTTTGGTTTCCCATAACTGATATCCCTTTGGTCATGTACAATTCCATTCCATCTCCAAAGGTGGGTTGCACCAACCTGGATTAAGACTAAACCTGGATTAAACAGAGCTTTAGCTATTAATCCTGTTGCACCAACCATTAATTCTCATTTTAAAATACTTAGGATTGTATTTAAACCGTCCTAACTATTTTGGTTTTAGTTGTCACACTAACCTTAGATTCACATAAATTATGTTGCTCTGCTATTTACATAACATCAGTAAGTGATTTATTTTTAAGATTACCAGTGAGGTATGTTTAAATGTCTAAGATCTCACTGTATTTTAGGACAGTAAAGATTCTGTGATGGTGTCAATGGTGATGTTGATGGGATAGACTTCAAAATGTCACTTCAGACAAAAGACATAAAACAACATAATAAACATAATAACAAAAATGGTGCCTTGCAGATTACTATTTTAACATAATAGCAATCTGTTCAAATACTTTCGGTTACCTGAAAAATGGAGCTATGAAACCACTTTTTATGTAAATACTCATTAATCATATGGATTGATTGTTGATATAAAATTCCGGGTGCTGTTCATTTACACGTTAACTTGTGGTTGCTGGAACACCTCAAAATATAACTTGAATTAAGCAAAATCATCTGCCAATGGGGCAGATACGATTTTGTAAATAAAAAAGGGAGAAATACCTTATGGCAGAAATGATCTCATAGTCTTATAAAACATCCCACAGAATTGTATTTTAAAAATTAAAGATTTAAAAAAAAAAAATTTCTTTCAGGGTGTAGAATGTCTGTTATCTCTAATAAGTTACTTATTTCTCTCAGAGAAATCCCCGGAATTGGCAATTTTTCCTAATTTAAGATAGTTGAAAGCATATTCTCCGTTCTGAATAATCGTACACAATTCAATTTATCTCATAAAAGAAATAGTTTTTGGCTTGTTAAAGGTCAATGTAGCCAAGGTGGTTTTGCAGTGTAACACTGTCTTCTAATATCTGCAAAGGATACTCCGGAAATTTTTCCTTTTCATGTTCCTTTGCGTCATGAACGTAGTAAGAACTCTTTTTGGACACATTTGGTTTCGTTTACACCGCCAACTGAAATGACCTAATTCCGAAAGGTCCAACTGCACCATCCCACCAATGTTGAGCCACACACCCCTTTGAACCCATGCAGCAAATTCCCAGGCTTCAATCTGGGCTCTCTGCTTTCTTCTTTGTTGGTAAAAATGTCTTTGATACATTGTCTACCTTTCTAAAGATGCTTCGGAAAACATTAACTTGAATTATCATTTCTATTTCACTTGCATCCATGGCAGATGGCGAATGGGCTGTGCTCAAAGGGGGATTGATTCTAAATGTTTTTTTATTCTGTCTGGTGTCTAAACACAATCGTATATTGGTCACGTGGGGAGTGGGTGTAAACAGGCGGGCAAAAATATCGGATATAGGCAACAAATGGGAACTGGGCAAAGGCCTGCGATGTAAACGCAACCTTTGGTCTAAAGGAAGGGCATCTTTTAATCATACTAAATATTGACATTCATTAGTTAATAGAAGTTAATTTTATTAAATGATTTAAATTAGACTACTTTTGTTCTGTGCAGTCTGTCCATAAACGGATAGGAAATTATCCATCCTAAAAGTCTTAGTAAATTTATTATTTTACTTCATTTTACTATTATTTCTACTTTTTTCTAAAAGCAAACTTCACAGTGAATCTGTAAGACACGGGCTCCCGGAGTCGTATTATCCATCGGTCGAATTCACAACCCCTGTTTAACTGGCCTGACCTCTTGAATCTATTACATAACCTCACCTTTGAGGACAATTGTGAAGTAGCTACAGATTGGAAAGTGGCAGGTTTCTGTGAATGCATTTCATCCTGTCTAGAAATGTAAACAGCTTGCTGGCAATATTAACTGTTATTAATTGTTTTTCGAGTTGAAAAAGCTGCACTTTTCTTGATTTGTTCTTAGATTTATAATGTCGTATGAGGGCACAATCTAGAAGCAGCACGTCGCACGAGTGCTAAATATTTTGATTTTATGGCGTCAATGCTGGTGGAGGTTGTTCCGTTAAAGGGGACCTATTATGCTTTTCCTTATTTTCTGTCATATGTATTATGTTACAATGTCAGATGTTCATATTAGACATGGCGTCAAAGTGTCAAATAATGAGGTAAAGTAATGACAAAGTAATCGCTGTGAGAAAAACGCGCAGGCTTCCGACCGCTCTGAACGCTCCGTTTTCAAAGGTTTTTTTTCCCTACTCTCTGCAGGAGCTGATGTCAGCTCGTCAGGGATTTCTTTATATGGTCATCTGCTCCATCCGACCCCCTGTGCGTTTCTCCAAACAAAACCAATAAAATGAGAGTGTTTTTATTTTATTTTTCCAAGGTTTACACGAAACAAAAAAAGCTCCCGGTGCGTCGCAGTGTGGTGTCAGTGCCTTTCACAAGCCTGGAGCACAGCAACCAAAGTGGGAACTAACTTTTATATTAGGCCATGTACATCTAACATGAGTGAAGATTCAGCAACTGGATTGCTTATTTCTCACCTCAAATTTGTCCAGAAACTGATTTTGGTGGACTGATAAGGTGAAATCAGTGAAAGTTTACGAAGTACATACAACGGAACCCATTAGTAAAGCTCAAACCCCATTGGCTCACAGAACCCGGAACTTGGGCTCAAACCCCATTGGCTCAGAACTAGGGGCTTGGCTGCTCATTCACAATTAAAGCTACACACACTAAAACAACCCGTTTTGCAGTTGTCCGGGTTTAGAGACACGTCACAATGGCTCTAATGCATAATCTGAGTGGTATCACCAAAATACATGGTTTGGGTTTTCAGAGACCTATTTTAACAGGTTTAAAAAGGAGCGTAATAGCTCCCCTTTAAGATGCTAGATCTGGTCCAGAAATGAATACTTGAATAAAAATAATCAGTGGAAAGGTACGCTTCCTTTTTTTAATTGGCTTTGGCTGAAGGTGTCTTAACACGACTCATAACTCACCACCACACACTTCCTTCGTGCTTGCAATTTAACACTTCACGTGTCTCCTCCTAATCAATTTTTGCTAGCTGTTGTACATTTCAGGTGCCTGTTTTTCTCTTTCCCAGAGGCCTCGCGTGGTTCTGGCGTAAAAAGATTTTCTATCTCATTTGCACGACACCCAACCAATGGTATGTTTTTTTTTTCTCTTGTAAAACAAGATGCGTTCTTGCCATCCCTTTTTTTGTTTTAGTTCAAATAGTTCCACTCCCCCTCCCACTTTGATCCCTGCTAACCCTTAGAGCACACAGATATCTAGCAATAAATATTTGACCCCCACACCTCAATGTTTGTGCCACCCAGATCTTTAATTCTCAGAACTCCCGACGTGTGAACTAGCTGTTCCAGTTTTAGAACTTATCGCCCATAGCTTGCATCTGATCAACGACCTTGTGAACAACTTAACTTGTTTCAGAGGTTGTTGACAAAGGCCAGTTGTTTGTTTTTGGTTGTTTACTACAACAAATACCCTCTAAAATAAAAAATGTAATAACATTCAAACTATCTATGCATATTATAGAAAACAAACCTGTTATTTAGTTTTTTACTGCTAGTATAGCTGTTTGCACATCTTGAAGTAAACAGTATCTGATCTGATTTGTGTCAAAAAAAACCTGGAGAAATAAAAACTGACAAACAATCCATATTAACTAGCTAGCTCCTTTCCGAGGAAGCAAGTTTGTTGTGCATTACATTACATTGTCATTTAGCAGATGCTTTTGTCCAAAGCGGCTTACAACTTATTCATTCACCAATATACACTGATTAGCCACAACATTAAAACCACCTGCCTAATATTGTGTACGTCCCCCTCATGCCACCAAAACAGCTCTGACCTGTGGAGACATGGGCTCCATAAGAGCTCTGTAGGTGTCCTGTGGTATCTGGCACCAAGACGTTGGCAGCAGATCCTTTAAAGCCCCTTTCCACCTGCATCAAAAGCCATAAATCTACTGACAATGCTCCGTATTGGCGTCATGTGGGAATAGGAGCCGGTGTCAATGTTCCATAAAATCGTCCTGTAAATTGCGAGGTGGGGTCACTGCCATCAGGGAATGGCTTTGCCATGAATGGGGTGTACTTAGTTTGCAGCAATGTTAATGTAGGTGGTACATGTCAAAGTAATGTCCACATGAATGTCAGGACCCAAGGTATGCAGAACATTGCCCGCAGCATCACACTGCCTCTGCCGGCTTGCCTTCTTCCCATAGTGCATCCTGGTGCCATCTCTTCCCCAGGTAAACAACGCACCCGCCCATCCACATGATGTAAAAGAAAATGTGATTCATCAGACCGGGCTACCTTTTTCCATTGCTCCATAGTCTAGTTTTGATGCTTACGTGCCCATTGTAGGTTTGGATGGTGGGCAGGAGTCAGCATGGGCACTCTGACGGTTCTGCGGCTATGCAGCCCCATACGAAGCAAGCTGTGTACACTGCGTGTTCTGACACCTTTCTATCATAGCAGCATTAACTTTTTCAGCAGTAGCTCTTCTGTGGGATCAGAACCAGATGGGCAAGCCTTCGCTCCCCCCACAATGAGCCTTTGGTGCCCATGACCCTGTTGCCAGTTCACCGGTTGTCCTTCCTTGGACCACTTTTGGTAGGTACTAACCAGTGCATACCAGGAACAGCCCACAAGACCTGCCGTTTTGGAGATGCTCTGATCCAGTCGTCTAGCATCACAATTTGTCCCTTGTCCAAGGTGCTCAGATCATTACGCCCGTTTTTCCTGCTTCCAAAACATCAACATCAAGAAGTGACTGATCACTTGCTGCCTAATATATCCCACCCCTTGACAGGTGCCATTGCAACAAGATGAGCAATTTTGTCCACTTAACCTGTCAGTGGTTTTAATGTTTTGGCTGATTGGTTGGTGGCCATGCAAGGCTCATCAGGAGCAGTTAGAGCTTCAGTGTTTTGCTCAAAGACACTTCAGCTACCAGGAGGAGCTGGGGGTCGAAGCTGCAATCTTAGGATCACTAGATGATGTGCTCTCCCTCCTGAGTCACAGCAATTGTGCACATATTTCTAAATCCTTTCAGGCAAGTATAATTGGTTTAAAGCAAAGAAAATGTTTGCACTCATAAGAAGACTGCTCTAATTTTGTAAAAAAATGTAACTATTGCAATCCGTTGCCGTTTCATCGATTTCAAATGAAAAATACTCATCCTTTTCCCTCTGACCATCGTTGGTCCTTATTTGACATCACTGAAATTGTATTGTCTTGGTTAAGATGGCACATGGCTCCAAGAAGATTATGGCTACGAATAGTGGCTGACTTTTGTATCCCAGATTAATCATAATCACCACACAACTCCACAGGTTAGACTTATCCAGACCATCCAGACCACAAGTTCAATTCAGCGATGTGCCCATTTCTTTGTAACTTAATTTATATATCTTACAAATAAACCCATGTTTTAAAATGATTTTCTCATATGCTCAAAAAAGAACTCACCTCGTAGATCTACATAAGTTGAGTGTGATGGTAGATGGATATTTGAAATTAATTTAGCTACAATTTTGATATGAGCACATAAATTGTGGTAACTGCCCTCCAATATACTTAACTACAACAAACCTACACCTAAACTTAACCATCTCTAACCTAATATCTAAACCTAACTATCTCCAACCTCATTTGTATTGAAACTTAACCATTTCTAATCTAATAACTACTCTTATAACTAAATGTTAACCGTCTCTAACCTTCAAAGCATCAGAAGGAAAATTTCCCACTCCAAAATCACTCCATGCTTATTTTGTTTTCATTAATAATTTATTGCCATTTATCTACTTTTGATTTGCCTTTGATTTGTGTTTGAACCACTTTTTTATACCTAAACATAACTTATGCCTTATGCAACGTATGCCTTAGACACAAAGGATTTTCATGCAAAGCAATTTAATGTCAATTAGAAATGTATTATCTGCATTTGATTTTATTCACTATTATATATTGTTTTGATTTGTGTTACAATTATTACTTAAGATTTTGTATATGGTCACAAATCTAGTGACACAGAAGTGTATTTAAAATGGGTTGTTTGAAATGCTGTTTTGTTACAAACACAATTTAGAAATCAAAATGTATTGTAAACCAGTAAAGTGCCTTTGTTTGCTGCTAATTAAATATATCATATTATATATTCATATCGATCTACAGGATAGTAAATTATGCCAAGGCCTGTTTTCCATAGCCATATGTCCATATTTCTGTTTTGGTTTTTTTACTTAATACTTTTAAATGCTGAACAACATTATAGAGGTTTTGAGATGTACTTTTGTTTTGTTTTGTTTTGCTCTGCTTTTCTAAATGGGTCAGTCTATTCAAGTGTGTTCTGTGGTAAGTGTTTTTTTTTGTTTTGTTTTTATCATGTTGAGTTACTCCTTCCCATTTTGTCTGTCTGGTGATATTTTGTAGCTGGAAGAGATCATCTTGTGAGCACCCTAGTTGTCTGATTTAGATATACATGTGCTTTTAAACTACCTACCCCTCTGTCCAATCTTATTGCAATAAGTTCTAGACTATATAAGAAACTGTGTGTGTGTGTGTGTGTGTGTGTGTGTGTGTGTGTGTGTGTGTGTGTGTGTGTGTGTGTGTGTGTGTGTGTGTGTGTGTGTGTGTGTGTGTGTGTGTGTGTGTGTGTGTGTGAGATTATTCAGTATTCAAACCAATTGTCTTAACCAACTGACATCTATATACAGCCATACATTAACACAGCATTCCAGACTATCAAACAATGTTGTTACTCGCCTTACAACCTGTCAGACAAACTCTTTGACAGATCTCTATAACTTAATTCATGGAAACTCAGGCAGAGCAATACAAAGACAAAAAAAAGCTGTTCATAAGTGAGATGGTGTCTGGGAAGAAACTGTTCCGATGCCTGGTTGTTTTAATGCTCCCTAACATGAAGGGTCTACTGCAGGGAGGGAATGAAGCCCCTTTTCCTTGCGCTGAAAGCCCTAAATCTACTGGCAGTGTTCGGTATTGGTGTCATGTGGGAAAGGGATCCAGTGTCGATTTTCTGTAAAAGCCATCCTATGAATTTCCCCACTCTGGACCTAGTATCATTTACGAGAAAATGAAGTGTGTGGGAATGGAAGCAGTAACATTGCTGTGAAGTAGGGGTGGAGCCGATTTCAAATGAAGCATAAATAGTGGGTTTTACAGATATTTATTTCGTACAAATATTAAAAAAACACTTTTTTTCTTCGAAAAGAAGATTAAAAACAAGTCAGAAACGTGGAGCTCGGCTGCAACGACAAGAAACGGAAACCCGTCCAGTCTCTACGGAGACGGGTCGTTGTATTCCTAAATTGTATTTTTCTTCTTAAAAAAACTCCATACGAAACTTAAAGGAGACCAATGTGGGGATGACTACCTACTGCCTTTGCCAGATATATATTTTTTTTTTATCCAGCAATGTTACGGAGTCCATGTGGGGAAGGGGCTTCAGTGGTTGCCATGGTGTGATTTTTCACAGCCTGCTCCCTGGCTCTGTTGTTTGGAGTGCAGCAGTACCGGAGTCGGTTTATTGGAACGCTGAGCCGAAATCCACAAAAAGAATCCTTGCGTAATTCCCTTAGCAGTCGAAATTTGCTCATTGATCTGTTTGCTGGCTAGGTGCAGGGTGGTCCAGCGAAGGGTCCTTCAGGTGGGCCAGCCATTGCTTTTGGCTCTCTCAGTTGTCGTCGACGTGACAACGGTCCAGTGTGTCGCCATCCCTGGCGAGGCACGTAATGTGCTGTCTGCATTTGGGCAGATACCAGCTGAGATCCGCTCTATTAAAATCCTCCAAAACAAAAACAATGTAGTCTGGGTGTAGTTGCCCCACACTGAAATTCTGGTCGGCCAAGCGCTGCGGCACCTCTGTCACACAGGCTTGGGGTGGAATGTACACACAGACCAGAATCAAGGAGGCGGCCACCACGGCTGTCAGTTTATAGAACTGACTCCCGATTTAGGCAGCAGGATATATTTAAAAGGATTTCCCAACATCAGAAGCAGGTCTTAAGCTCCCAGGCTGAATGCTGCAGTGGACAAGATGGCCTCACCTGTCAGGATCTGACTTATTATAAAACCATATTTTTTAAATATATTTTCTACATTATTACGTATTTCCGCTATGTGGTGGACCAAACAAGCAAAGCAAGATAAGAGTTAGGGGGAAAAAAAAAAAGTAAGGGTTTTATTTACCCAGAAAGGCAAAGGGTAACAAACCAGGGAAAACATAACTGTTGTGGGCCCAAAATCTAATGCAAGCAACTAACAGAAACAAGAGCTCCCCCAAATTACCAAATTAAAAGGGGGAGAGATTAATTCATCAATGAACAAAAGATGATTATTTTCAAATTAACTTAACATAGGTATTAAACTCAATTAATATAAAATATCTATTTAAATGGATTTACAACCAAGTTTTAACGACTAAATACATTTACACAACTCAAGCAAAAGTGACCCCCCCCCCCCCCCCCCCCCTTGTTCTCGGGCGCTTGTTTTGATCGGCCACCCCTCTCAGGTATAATAGTGCAGCTCAAATGGGAAGTGCGTTATTTTATGGGCGGCGATTTGGTTCAGCCGTCACACACTACAACCTTGAAAATAGCGTTTTCGATGACACTGAAAACCTAATTTAACCCATCTTATTATTGTTGCTTATTGTATTAAGTAGGGTTTTTAATATGATAATGCAATTACTATCAAAGCACTGACTTCCAAATCTGGGGAAAGATATTGATGTCAACTAAATTACCCAGTTAATATGGAAAGTTATTATTTCATCTCAGTAATGCATCTCCTCAGAAAACCATTCAGGCCCTACTTTCATTTCAGACTTGTACCTTTCATTGCATGCCAAGATCTCGATGAAAAACCTGCCCTGATTCCCCAAGTTATAGCAGCGGCATCAGTAAAAAAACGAGTATTTTCAAACAGCACACTGAACAAATAACCAAATCTATACACAATCTGACCAGTCATCAAACAAACCCAACCATTGTCAGCACCAGGATGATTGACAAACAAAATTCAGGTCTTCATGTCTACTCTACAACCACGCTATTTAACAAAAGGCAACACACTAGGTGTTTTCGCACCGCAGGATCTTTTTCATAGTTCTAAGAACTTTTGGGGGAACAGTGCTCTAGGAACTAGGAACGTTCGTCGTTCTCAGAACTCTGTTTTGAGGAACTTTTTTTTTTTTAGCCGCTACTCCAGGGCAGGGACTAATCGGCACAAATAGGAACCTTCAGTCCCAAGAACTGTTCGGTGCGAAAACGCCTATTGAGAAAAACGTAACAATAGAACATTATGCTAACAGCATGCAATGTTCCTTCCTCTTTTCCTGATGTCCCTTGTGTCTACTTACTGAACTAATGTCCTCAAATCTTGCACAAGCCATGATAATGCAGGACGGTACTCTCCTTGTGAGACACCAATAAGCAGAAAAAGTTGTGTAAAACTACCGTTTCCAAATCGAATTTACCGCTAAGGAGCTATTTTCTGTGAAAAAGAGATGAATCAGTTATTAATTAAACGTAAGGATTACTTTTATTTGAGTTCAAATTAACCAGAACATGTCAACCTCCATTAAAGGGTAGGCTCCCTATTTTTCCATCAGGCCTAATTATAATGTTGCTTCCCATCATTTATAATTGTACTTTGCATAACCTCAATGAATGCTAAGCTTCCTTCTGTGCTCAAATGCAGCATTTAGACCTCATTGTCACTTTAGACCTTTTTTTTTTTAACATGTTTTGATAATGTCACATCCTATTTAAAACTAATTATGGGGTTGCGGTATATCCAAGTGCAAGGCTGGCTGCAGTAGTTGTCAGTAGCAAGCAGCGCAACTTCCTGTTTCTACTCTTTTAGAGTGCGCTAATACAGCCAAAAGAGCTGACTTGTGGCAGTGCGAAAGCGATATGAAAACCCTGAAAACCCACAAAGAAAAGGCATGTTTTTTTTTTCATATAGACTGTGACCCTCATTTTAATAATGCCTGGGTTGGGGAAAATGGCGAACCTATCCTTAAATTGCTGCAGGGTCTAAAAGGATTAGATGTTTGTTGTGTTTTTGTTTTTGTTTTTGCAGTACTGCCTAAGCTTATCACTTGGGCTTGTTTGTATCCAGGTTTTGAGCTCTACTCCATGGTTCCATCCATATGTCCTTTGGAGACCCTGCACAACTCGCTCTCACTTAAGCAAGTTGATGACTTCCTGACTTCCATCGCAAAATCACACAACTCGGAATTGAACATCTCCGACTCTCCAGGTTGGTGTCACTGAATGCGTTGAGCTGCTACAATTGAAATGGTCAGCGTTGAACATTGATGCAGTGCATTTCATTCACAGCAGCTGCAAAGAAAGCCCCCCTCAACACTTATACTCCAGCAAAAGTCCTTCCCTGTCCTTTCACAGAAGGCAAAAGGATCCGAGAGAAGGAGACAAGTGGTAGATAAAAATGTATTATTCATTATGTTGTCATCAACTATATGACAAGCAATATATTATAAAGTGTGTGTGTGTGTGTGTGTGTGTGTGTGTGTGTGTGTGTGTGTGTGTGTGTGTGTGTGTGTGTGTGTGTGTGTGTGTGTGTGTGTGTGTGTGTGTGTGTGTGTGTGTATATTTAAGTGATACAGGAGTTTTGTAGAGCATTTGACCGTGTGTTCCTTACCTTGGTATAAGTCCATTTGTTGACCTTTACCAGAAGCCTCTGTGTTCGGTCTTTTGGAAATATTATACAATATCTTACTCAAAAACTCCTGGGTAGTGTGTCAGGCGTCACGCGTAGTTGTTGAAAATCTTTGTTCTCCACACGACTACTAGTACAGAAGCCACTGGTAAAAGTGAGTGAGCCAGCCTACGGACTTGTATCGGGTTAAGGAACGTATGTGTCGAATATTCCACAAAACCTTTAGCCTTAGCCTGATCATATTTTCTATTTTGGCATCTAGTGAGCAGTGAACTCTCAAGCAAAGACCTCTGCTGCAGCCCTGAAGTCGCTCCTGCATCAGGAAGAAGGTCCTTGGAGCCAGCGGCTATCGGTCACCCAGTCCCCCGCCAAACTGAGTGCGAACCTTCGCACAAAGACCCGGTTTCCAAGCAGACCAGTGCAAACCTTCTAGCCTCAAGCTCCGGCTCCGGGGAAGCTGAACAGCTTTTGCCCACATCAGAGCTGGAGACGCTGGAGACGCTGGAGACGCTGGAGGAGATGCCAACTGGCGCGATGGGGACAACGGGATCAACGTGCACACACTGTACATCTCTGTCCACTTGCGATTCTGTCGGAAGCGAAACCTCGCAGACGTCAACCCAGAGCACAAAGTGCGACGCGCCATCACAAACGTCTAGTTCCAAAGCGCCATGTGCCGACAACAGGAAGGACTACTCTGAGGGGCAACCGTGAAGTACCTCTGGGGATCCGGGCTCGCCTTCAACTTGCTGGCGAAGGTTCGAACATTTAAAAAAAAAAAAAAAAAACTTTGGGTTCGAGCGATTACAATTATTGGGTAATTAAAAAATCTTTGGGCGCTATTGTTTCAAGAGCAAAATACACATACTTATTCGTTACATATTTCTTATTTGCGAAGTATTTCTTAATTTGCTGAATGCCAATCGCGTCATTGGATATTATCAGATATGATGGCACATGGCAAATGATATTGTTCGGCAATAAACACTGAAGCACTGCAGTGATATATTCAATGCCCAAAAACTGAAAAAGAGTTGTTGTTCTTGGAGAATAATTGAATATATTACATGGCTGAAGCTATCCCAACATCAAATGCAGTTTAGAGTGGGTCTAACTCCATCAAAGCTATTAGCAAGAAATATAAAATCTCAACGATAAGCAACTTGATCCAATATTCCAGTGGAACCCAAGATGTTGAACTATCTGCCTAGAGTTCACCCAGGAAGAAAAATGTTGCTTGTTTTATATAAAAAATGTGTATAATGTTGCACTTTCAACACTTTCCCTTTTGATGGTATGTTAAATTAACATACCATTTAGACAAAGCCGTGTGTGTGTATATGTGTATGTATGTATATATATATATGTATATATGTGTGTGTATATATATGCATATGTTGTCAATATATGTGTGTACATCGATATAAATATTTCTGATAGCCATTTTGTATCTACTGTGTTTTGGCTCAAAATACAACATTTTGGCCATTGAGCCTATATCTGTACATAAAATTATTTTGTAATGCGTCTTTGACTGAATTTGTCGACCCTTTACGCCTGATAACCAGTACTGTATGATTGTATATTTGAAAGGAACAGCGTACTGAGTAAAATTTGGGAGGTAGGAGTCATTCATCGTTGAGTTTTGACCGAACCAAAAGATCAGTGCCTCATCCACGGTCCAATATGTTGTTTGTTTTCTATTTTCATTGAACACCCATGTCTTATTTATGAAACTAGAAATCAATGTTGTAGGTTTTTTTTTAAGGTGTGCTTTTTTTATGTATTACAAGCTTCTCAAATGTCACCCATATCAATAAAAACGATTAATGTAATGTGATGGAAGTCTTATTTCTTAGATCTTTGTTATTTATTTTACGATAGCTGAATGTTTAATTAACCTTTAATTAAAATATTGTCTGCATTACAAACAGATTTTGTGAACAGAGTTTCCTGTTTGTATGCCAACTATATAACTGTTTTGAGGGGTTGCCGCCATGGGGCGTTCAATAAAGAAGGCGTATAGTAAAGGGGGGAGCGGACATCCTCCTTGTCCGTCTGTAGAGTGAAACGCTGTGAAGTGTAACCATTGGTGATGACAGAAGCAGATAGTGAGTTGTGCAGGATTCTGATCCATTGAATGAGCCACATTTGTTGAGGGTGGAAAAGAGATTTTAACTCTGTCAAATGCTTTTTCGGCCAATAACAGTATTTAAGTTGTTTCTTTGAGACACGCTGATCAGACTGAATAAACGGCACATATTGCTGGATGAGTGTCTGCCTTTGACAAAGCCTCTTTGGTTTGGGTGGATTATAAATGGAGTTACTTTTTCAATTCTGTTGGTTAGTGTTTTACTAATAATCTTTTAATCACAATTAATTAGGCTTGTGGGTCTATAACTGGAGGTGAGGGTTGGGTACTTATTGGGTTTGAGCAAAACCGAAATTAGAGCAGTGTTCATGTGCGGAGGCATGTAGGAGATTGACATAATCTCTGTAACCATTCTGATGAATTATGGGGATATACTGTAAGTGGCCAGAAGTGTTTATAGAATTCCACTGGGTAGCCATCTGATCCAGGTGATTTATTGATGGGCATAGAGAAGAGAGCATTCTAAGTTCTTCTAGAGTCAGCGGTTGAGCTAATGTAGTAGCCTGCTCTGTGGAAAATTTAGGGATGTCGATATCATCGAGGAATGAGTTGATGTTTGATATATTCAATTCATTATCTGAGTGATATCGCTTATTATAAAAGTCTCTGAATATGTTATTGATGTCTTGCGGGGTTTGTGGATCCTACCCTGTGGATCTTTGATGGCTGTAATAAGTGTTTTTTACCCTATCGCGTTTCAATTGATCGGCAAGAAATTTACCTGATTTGTCAGTGAATTCAAAATAACTTGCTCTTGTTCGTTGCATGAGGAATTGTGTTTTTTGATGGGTGATATTAGTGAGGTGGGTTTGACGGGTGAGGTTTCATTCCAACCCGTCATCCATTCCCATGTGGTCACCCACCGTCCCTTTTCCTTTATTCCTGGTGAGTTCATGGTGCCCTTACTGTCCATCTTGGAGGTTGTTCTCATTTGGGGTGGACCTGTCGTCTGTATTTCAGATCCGAGTCTCTCAGTTGGAGGATTCCAGTTCATCAATTCCGTAACAGTGCCTTCTGGATATCCTACTCTATTTATCGCTATATGAGTGTCCTGTCACTGTCTGTGTCCTAGCTCTGCTCTTACTTCCCAAATGTGGCTCGTTGGTTTTTGTCACATTGAGATGACACTCGAGGTTAGTCGTCACCTCTGCCTTAGTTGCCTGGTCCTTAACCCATCTGCACAGCATTTCTCCTGTTTTCCTGTCTTTTACTGTCACAGATCATGTGACTTCCTGATCCAATTTTGGTGTGATTGCCATAAGTACAGTAGCTACATTCTCTCCAGTCCGATCTGTCATTCTCCTAATCCTTAGTCAGCCTTCCTCCTCTAAGCCTGTTGTGTTTTCATGTGTCTTATTGTCACCCTCCTTTGTGTTGTCTGGTCGTTGCCAGGTCGTCCATGTTGATGGTGGTGAGTTCACTGTTTCTAGCATTCCCTGACTCTCCAGGGTTGCTACTTGGGCCAATGGAAACTGCAATGCTCCGCAGCATATCAACAGCAGTTTGACCAAAGGAAGATTCTGGGGAGTGGATTAGTTCCTCCTGGATCTCCGACTCTGGATCTGGCTCCACCTGAGGTGGACCTTGCTCCTCCAGGGGTGCCTCTCCCTCTGGATCCCCAGCATCTAAACCTTCCTCATGGTCTGGTCTGATCTCTTGCTGTGGTACCCTAGTGCAGTGATTAATATGATACCAAGTGGTATGTCCTTCTACCTGAAGCAGTTGGTGTTGACCACTTTGTAGGGACTCTCCCGCCTTGGCTCATTCCACCATCTCCTTAAGAGTCTTAGATAGACAAGGTCTCCGGGTTCCACTCCCCTCGGCTGCTCCTCGTCCAGCTCTGGAACTCTGTTCTTTTCCTGTTGGTATATCACTTTATTTATAGCAGTTAATTGTCTGATATACTCTTTTATTTCTATTTCTATTTCCAATTGTTCCAAAGGTGGACCTATATATGGTCCACAAAGCACAGGTACAGGCATGGGTCGACCCGTAAGCATTTAATGCGGGGTTAGATATGTTACTCGGCTAGCTTGCATGCGGTAGCTCATTAGTGCTAATAATCGTGCAGCTGACCAGTTTATTTTTGCGCTTGCACATATTTTTTAAAATTTTGCTTTGAGTGTCCCATTTACTCTCTCAACCATTCCTTGTGGTTGTGGATTATACACACATCCTAGTCTCTGTTTTATTCTTAGATTTTGGATCACCTGTTTCATCGTTCTTTGCACAAATGGTAATGCATTGTCTGAACTTATTATTACTTATTACTATCACTACCCTAGTTGGGAATTTTATCACTGTTCCTGCGCCTTGGTCTGCTGATGGAAGTGCTTCTACCCATCTGCTGAATCTATCAATTACCCCCAGCATGTATCATTTACCTTGGGCCTTTTTGATCATATCTGCATAATCTAACACTAAGTGTTTAAAGGGTCCTTCCGGTGTTAGGATGTGTCCAAATGGTGTGGTAATGCCTTTCTGCACACAGTTTTGGGCACATATATCACACTCAACTAAGCACACATCTATCGTTATTTGGAGGTAAGGAAACCAATATCCTTGTTTTTGAATTTTCCTCATCACTCCACCCCCAGTCAAAACCATGTGCATTGTTGATGAGGATTCCTGGTCGGGCTGTAGGTGCTAATTTTTGTCCATTATGGGCCCTCCACAGGCCATTATCTGCACGCTTGGCACCTCTGTTTGTCCACATATTGTGTTCATATACTGTATGCTCGCTTTCTCCTGCATTCTTATGGTGTTGTCTTACCTTGGCAACGCTTCAGGCATGATCAACGGTGTTCAGGTGATCAGCGGTTCTGTGATTATATAATCATTTCCTTTTTAAAAAAAATTTTTTTTACCTGTGCTGTCAGAATGCTGGGCATACGACACAGAGTATTTGTATACTAATGCATCTAGGACAGAGTTAGTCTGCAAGTGGAGTTCAAGTTCTCAACCTGCACTGCAACACTTTATTAATTCTTAAATCATCAAGAACTGCTGCAATAACTCTGTCCTGTGGATGACCTGTAGAATGACAACAGCATAGTTTTTGGTTATAGAGAACCACCACCAACCCCCCTCTTTGGAGAACTTTTTATCATGTTTGGGTCTATAAACAACTGATCACTACTCCAAGAGGGGGAGAATCACCGCGGGCGAGATAAATAAACATAGAAACAAACAACATTTACACAAAAACTTGAACATTGGACGATAACATGTCACAAATCCTTCCAAACTTCCCAGCCATGTAGACACCCTACGGCTGCAGGAAAGCCCAGGGTACCCTGCCCTGCGGCCACAGAAGACCCCCGGGCCCCCAGGCCACCGGGGAGCCCATTCCATCGCCGCCAGAGGTGGAGCAAAACTCACTGCCCAGCAGACCTGTTGCAGCACCCTTAACGGAAGGGGCCCCGCCGCCTCAACCGCCGTCGATCGAGACCCAGCGAGCCATCGAAGATCTGTACCACAGAAGCTGCGAAGGACTGGATGCAGGCCAGAGAGGTCAGCTGAAAGAGTTGCTGGACCTGTCTGCTGACATCTTTGCGGCAACGCACGCCTCATCCGCCTCCACCCTCGTCGCCTGCCATTCACCAAGTGGGCTGCAGCGGAGCCGAAGATCAAAGAGATGGTGAAAGCCAGCATCATCCAAGCCTCTACGAGCCCTTGGGTGGCGCCGGTGGTCCTGGTCGGGAAAAAGGACGGCATGTGGCAGTTCTGCGTGGACTACCGCCTGCTCAACGAGGTCACCCGCAAAGACTCTTACCCGCTACCTCGAGTTGACGACGCCCTCAATTGCATCGCTGGTTCCCTCTGGTTCAGCTCCCTCGACCTGCGCAGCTGCTACTGGCAGGTAGCAGCGCTGCACCTACAGAGTGACGGATTGGTTGAACGTTTAAACCGCACCTTTGCGACCCAACTCACTATTCTGATTAGCCACCAGCAGCGAGATCGGGATCTTTATTTGCCCCTGGTCCCTTGGGCTGACGGACAGCGGTGCAAGAATCCACTAAGTGCCCTCCAGTAGCCCTCATGTTTGGATGCAAGCTCCGCACCCCTGTGGACTTGATGTTTGGCCCTCCCCCTGAACCAGAGGTGGCCGGGGAGCCGGGCGTGGACTATTTTTACCACCTGTGCAGGAACTGACCAGGCAGGCTCTCGCCAACGCTGGGTCCCGTCGGAAAAGGGCTTACGACCGGCGCGCCTAAGGGGAGGGTTTTGCCTCCGGGGCGCAGGTGTGGGTCTACAGGCCGGAGAAGAAGAAAGGCCTCTCCCCGAAGCTGATGGGCCACTTGGTGGGACCCTGTACGATCCTAGAGAGACTGTCTGATGTGGTGTACAGGGGTGCGGCTGATCAAAAGGAACCGGCTGGTGGTTCTTCATCGTGATCAGCTTGCTCCCGACCAACCCTTGGCTCCGTCTGAGGGTGAGTCAGGGGCGGAGGGGCAGCCTCCAGTCAGTGCCTTGCCACGGGAAGCAGCCGAGGGGCCCCCTGGGCGGGCCCGGCGAAAGCTTCGACCTCCCCAACACCTTAGAGACTTTGTGGTAGACACATGGGCTGCTGTGGACAGCTAACCAGCCAGGTGGGGGCAATGTAGCGTGTTGGGGAATAGAGCGGGGCGGAGGTTTCCCAGCATGCTTTGTTTGTGTGTTTTGGGGATGTCGGGGAAGGGGATTGTTTTATGTAATGTTAATTGTTAAGTAATGTTAATTGCTATGCTGTTGTTAGTGTTAGTTAGCCATGTTACATGTGTTATGATAGATTATGATCACTTTTATGTGTTAATACTGTTGCACCAGGAATGAGAGTGTGCCATGCCTGCTTAGTGACCTGCCTGCGGCGATAGCAGAGTAGAGAGTAAATGCTGAGCACTTTGAAGAGTGAGTGAGTGAGTGGGTGATTGAGTGAGTGAGTTTAATGAAGGCCGGTCTTCGTTGTGAAATCAAATCTCCTGCCTCTTCCCTGCTCGAAGGAGCCCGAAGCTCGCTATAATATATATCTATGGGGTTCTTTGTGTTCACATGCAAAAGACACTAGCTCTTCGTGTTACTGTAGATGTCAAAAGACAAAGTCAAAATTACAGTCAGCCTTAAAAGGGGAGGACCAGGATTGTGGCCAATTCCGTATTTGTTGTGGATTGGAATGTGAGCGAGCACTGACGGCATTGACACCATGCGTCATATCTTTTGTAACACTTCATGAAGGAGTCATGGGGTGCATGAACAAATGGGCCTCTCAATTGATCTTTTTGTTTGTTTATTTATTTATTTATTTATTATGATAATGGCATGATAATGGCTGCGGCTATTTTGGAATCAGAAGCAGCCGAAAATAAATATATAAACAAAACCAACAAATAAATAAATATTGTGTGACGCGTCAAAGTCTGATGGTTGATGTGACTCGTTCAGGGGTTACCAGAAGAGCAGCTCCTCCGTTTACGGCAATTTGCTCCAAATTGATTTCCCAATTTCGAGCAGGCTGCACATGGCTTTTTAAAGTGGGTGTGGTGGGTTTTTTCTCCCTCTCTCTCTCTTTACTCCGCTCGAAGTGAAGGAAGCACGTCTGGGGGAGTCACGTCTTGGGATGAGTACAAGGCGCAGGTTGCCGAACTCCGCTCCACAGATTGTTTTCGAAATTGTTCTGCGGGATCTGTGGCTGGGTTTCCTGACTGATGCACTCCTGAGCGACCGGACCCTCTGTGTGAGTTCGTTGTTAGAATAACTGGATGAAATTAATATTATTACATTATTGTTGTATTATTATAATTTTATATATGATAATATGTAATATAAAGGTAATACGTGTATTATTATTATTGCTTTATTATTATTATTTCATTATTATTATTATTATTGCATTATTGTGATCATTATATTATTATTCTATCATATATGATCATATGTAATATCATATAATAGTATTCTTTCCTGAACTTTCTCTACGGCGGAATAGTTAAGTATTATCCTAATTATCATCGTGTTATTTGGTTAAACAAATCGTCATCTTTCTTTCAACAGCATTTAAGACCTTTTTTTTTTTTTTTACTGAAGAGGGTTATAAATCATTTCAAGGACCTCGGGACTCAAACTGATTCATCCTACAGCATTAGACCTAATGGCTGTGGGTCTGATGCTCGTTTCGCTTTTAACGGCGTCGATGTCTCGGGTGGACACGCGAGAAAACGTCCAAGATGGTGAGTGTCCCTGGTTCAGGGTTGATCCAGGCGAAATGCAATGCTGGCAGGGTGGGCTGCTGTTTGTTGACTTCCACTGCTCATGGAGGCGCCTCACGTTTTCCTGATTGAGCCCAAATGTTGCGCCATTTTCCAGGGATTTAGTAAAATAACAACCCACAAAAATGCACAATTTTCACTTTTTCCCCACATATATCCATATGTTTAATCTAAATATTAAACCTAAATCCAAATCCTATATCTTAAACTTAAATCTAAATCGATGTATAATATATATATATATATATATATATATATATATATATATATATATAATTGTATTTCTGACGGACAACTCTTCAATTTAATTTAAAATGATCTTCATTTATTTATCATCGTTTGAGTTTGGGTGTCAGGGCCTTCCTACTCGTCACTCCTGGCGAGGTGTGCAGGCGTGGACACACAGGCATGGGTTAGGGTACAGGCATGCTTAGTGAGCTCGAAATATTGGAGTGATGAGCTCAAAAACACCCCATTGGATAGAAGAGCGGTGGAGGTGGTAGAGAAGGGGGAGGCAGCAGCGACGCAGCAAGCGAAGCCGACAGCAAAGCAGGAAGCAAAGCAGGTAGGGCAAGGTGGATTGGCTGCCTAAATAGACTGGCCCATGAGGGCGTGGAAGCGTGCGGTGCCGTCGAGTTGTCTGACAGAACTAGCTAAGCTACACCTCGTTGCTGGCAGACGACTCTTAGATGTAATTCAAAGCGATCTTTATTTGTTTTGCGTCGTTCGAGTTTTGGCGTCTGGGCTCTACTGCCCATCACTCCCGGCGGAGGTGTACAGAAAACTTAATGAGCTAGAAATATTTGAGTGTTGAGCTTAAATACCCAAAACGCAGAGGGAATGTGAAGTGCCCTCTCAATGTACACCTGAATGGGTACGTTAATGAATGTGTACGCGAAGGTGGAGCACCCACCTGCAGCACAAAAATGAACAAAAAGGGGGCAAAGTCAAAGAAGTTGCACATATGAAGCTAAACTAGGCCGCCCTGCATGGGGTCCCTCACTAGTGTGCCATGTAATGCCGTTTGTGTTGCCGGGCTTTGCAGGATAACTACCTGAACTCTTGTTCAGAAACATCCTCGATGGAGTCTGATTAGTGGTTGCATGTACTGCATTAAGATAGGCAAGGAGGACGTTGTCCATCTTGTGTTAAAGTGCTCAATGTTCGCTGTCCATTGCTTTAATGGCTTTTCTGAATGTCTGCTAAAATCTTTCTGCTAAAACATTGGTGGATGGATGGTGAGTGGCAGATTTAAAGTGCTTGATTCCATTGTTCTTCACTGGAATTCTTCAGAGACAAATTGTTGTCCATTGCCTGTGCAGATTTGTTCTGGTATGCCATTCCTGGTCCTCAGAACAATAATGGTCTTTTCCGATGTGGTTGTGCTTCATTGTGATGACCTCTGGCCCTTTGGAATGTGCATGGACGGCAAATAAAAAAGATAGAGTCCATGAGTGGTCCAGCAAAGTCGATGTGCACTCGTTACCATGGTGATGAGGGCCACTCCCACGGATGGAGAGGGGCTTGTGGTGGCATGTTCTGGATCTTTTGACAGAGCAGTTCTTGGCCAAGTCCTCAATGTGTTTATCGATTCCTGGCCACCACACAATGGCACGGGCAAGACTTTTCATCTTCACGGTATCCAGGTGCCATTTGTGCAGTTCCTCCAGCACTCTGGTGCGTAGCTTGGGAGAAATCACAACTCGCGAACCACACATTAGTGTTCCCTGACACGCTGACAACTGCTCAACAGTGTGTTACCATGCGCTGGCCATCACTTTATGTCATACACTTTTGACAACATATGTTCATTGAGTGTTTATCTTTCAGTAAAGCTGTTCGTCACTGGTAATTGTTCAATTATTTTTCATGAAATCTGCGTTGCCATGTTGCTTGGTCCCCTTTGTTCAATGTGATACATGTGACCTCATAAGAAAAGAGACCATCGCTGCAGCTTTTGTGCTGTAGTCACTGGAGCGCCTTTTCTTGGGTTGAGGATTGATAAGAGAGACTGATGGGCAGTCAACAGAGTAAACTTTTGACCGTACAGGTAGTGATTCAATTTCTTGACTCCACACGAGGCTTAGGGCCTCTCTGTCAATCTGTGTGTAGTTGCGTACAGCTGAAGTTAGCATTCTTGGGGCAAAGGCTATTGGTCTTTCTGAGCCATCTGGAAACTTGTGCAATAACACAGCTCCAATCCTGTGGGGTGAGGCATCACATGCCAGTCGGATTGGTAAGGATGGGTCAAAGTGCGCGAGCATCTCTTCCGAAGTTATGAGCCTTTTTGTGTCTTGAAGTGCTTTCTCACAGCTCTCAGTCCACTTTGATTGTGCCCCTGTCTGTAACAAACATTGAGTGGGTGTAGGACTGTGGATAGGAGATTTCCTTTTTGAAAAACTCACATTTCTGTTGATTAGCTCTGAGCCCAAATTCTTGTAACCTGGTGAGCACTGGTTCAAGGTTAGCAAGATGGTCGTCGTCCCCTTTGCCGGTGACAATGATGTCATCCAGGTAACACTGAGTCCCTGGAATCCCCTGCAGGACCTGGTCCATTGCCCTTTGCGAGATTGCAGCGGCTGATGCTATCCCAAACACCAACCTGTTGTACTGGTAAAGTCCTTTGTGTGTATTTATTGTCAGGTATTTCTTGGATGGATCATCGATTTCTATTTGGAGATGCCTGGACCAAATCGATTTTTGTGAAACAGTAACCCTAACTCTAACCCTCCTGACAGGGAAACAAAGATGCCCTCAATACGATGCAGAGGATACTGTACTGTGCGGAGAACTAGGTTAACAGTCGCTTTAAAGTCTCCACATACAGTATGGACACCTTGCTTGGTTTTCCTGGTTTTGTGCTGGAGGTTTTCTTCATCACTGGAACAATGGGCATGGCCCATTCACTCCAATCCACCTTTGACAGGACCCCAGTCTGCTCCAGATTTTTCAGCTCTGCTTCTACTGTGGGGTGGATTGCATTTGGCACTAGTACGGCTTTGTGAAATTTTGGACATGCAGGTGTGTTCCTATTCCTTTCATGAACACTTCCTCAGAGTCAGCGAGTATTTGTGACAGTCTCTTAGGTGTGGCCTCGCTGCCTTCCTTTGTTGACGCGGAAAGTGGCTTGATAGTGTGCCAATCCAACTGGATTTTCCTGAGCCATTCACGTCCCAGCAACGGTGGTCCTCCATTTTTCGGTACATAGAGGTTCGGCTGCTCTGTTTTGTCTCTGTCACTTTAATGTTACCTTTTGGGACACACTCTCTGTCCTGTGTAAGTCTTTAGCAGTAGTTTAGTTCGACTCAGAGGCATATGTGAAAAGAGTCGTTTGTAGTCGTGTACAGAGATCACTGTTAAAACTGAGCCAGTGTCCAACTCCATTTTCAGTCTCACACCTGCGACTTGTGGAGTGATCCATATTACTCTTCGATCATCTGTCTTTTTCACACAGTGAAGTTGCAGTCAGGACAATTCACCTTTGTCTGAGTCTTTTTCATCAGAACTGCTTTCCGTCATTTTGTGTACATTGTTGTATTTTCCTTTCTGGGGTTTCTTGTTTCTCTGTATTTTGTCCTTTTCCTGCTGTTTGCCACAGTTTCTGCATTCTTTGTCTTTAAACCCACCGGGGTCATCAGGGTCATGTGACATGTTCCCACAATGGTAACGTTTCTTTCCTTCATTTCTGTTCAGTGACATTTCATTTGTAGCGTATTCCAGCGATTTTTCAATTTAAAATTTTCAAGTCAATTTTAACTTGAAGGCTTTCGCGTTTGAATACATGTCGTATACAAACCGATCTTTCCCTTGGAGCTTCACGTTCAGCTCATTCATGTGTGCCAGTATGCCCACAGCAAACGCCAAATCACAAAGCCAGTGTGCGTCTTTCAGCTCGAGAAGGTCATCAGCTTTCCCCATTAACTCCAAAAATGAGCCAATATATCCAAAACCTTTTGCAATCCAATCTTTGTTGAAAACCCAACACTCGCAATTTTGCACTTTTTTTGTCCGTTTATGGGTGACGTATACGTAACAAGACTTGACATCAGAGAAGGCCTGGCAATGCGCCATCTGGTGGTACCATTAAGTATTACAGGAAAATAACAGTGAAATTAATAATACAAATTTGAATATATTATAGGATTGTTGTTAATGTAAATGCCTCATGGTCTGTAGTTTGCCCACCCCTGGGGTAGACCCTGTGTGCTAATGGCTTCTTGGCTGTAGATAAGAGATTGCTTTCGGGCTGGATAGACTAAAACTAGATGGCCTTGGCATACAGGCAGTATCTTCCCACAAAGACACAGTCTAGTACTGTTCCATTTGCCCTCGGTTAAAAGGTGCGGTATATTGGTAATGGCAAAACGGCTATTCCGAGGCAATATCCATGATCTGTAATAATTTGTGAGGCAATCACTATAATCTATAGTTTCTAAGGCTATGTCTATAATTTGCCACCACAACATGGTGAGGAAAAACTGAAACCTAAGAGCCCCACTTGGGGGGAAAAATGTGAGGAGAAATCTTGAGAAGGGCTCACATTTAGAGGAATTCCCTTTCCAGGACAGGCAGACTGCAATGGATGCAGGGTGGGCAACATTATTTGACGAAGCATCAGCATCTTGCAGGGAACCAGATTCTGGTCATAGGTTTGCCATTGTGCATGTAGGGCAGGGATCGGATAATTGGGCGAAGGACAGCGTGGCAGGTAGGACAGCATGGAAGAGAGGAGAGGAATAGGCCATGATGAGATAATTATCATGCGTCAATTGAATGTTAGCTTAAAGCTGCAGAGTGGGATATACATATACATATACATATACAAACATGCTTACATATTCCGGCCCATAAGGGCGTAGAAGTGTGTGGCACCGTCAAGTTGTCTGACAGAACTAGCCCAACAAGCTATGACTCATTCAATAGGTTCAGGGTATTTTAGAATGCATGTTTTCATCCATTCATCCACCTATTTATCTCTGGGCATGTCTATCTATAAGTTTGCAAAACTCTCTGCGCCTGTCTCCATGTCAGAATCAGAATCAGAATCAGCTCTATTCGCCAGGAACATTTACATATACAAGGAATTTCTTCTGGTGAGTTTTGGTGCATTTCACTCCAAACCACTCGCATTTAAAAAAAAATGAAACAGCTGAACTGTACGAAAAATATGGAGAATAAAAATAATAACAAAATAGAATAAAATATAACAAGTAAAAAGGGACGTATATAAATTGTCAAATATATACTAGCCGAAAAAACCCCACAAACAGAAATAATTATATATATAAAGATATACAAATATACAAAATGCGATACTATGCACAGGATAAATTATTGTTATGAGTATATAGGGTATAAATTATACATTTAAATGATTACTACTCTAACTAGCTTATTACAGTATGTACAGTGTAATACCAGTGTTATTGCACATATATTATTACACAGGTTGTATGTGAGTGAGAAAGTCAGTGGGGGTTCAGAGAGAGCGAGAGAGAGAGAGAAAGAAAGATGGGGGGTTATATATTTTATAATACATTTGTAATTAAAATAACATTTCTATGAAGCAGCCTCAAATATATTGATCCCAACAAAGTGTTTTTAGTTCCTGCAACTTCTCATGGTTGAACTTGTGGTGAAATGTACAGACGTCCTGCGGTGTGGACCACAGGATGTGGCGGTGAATGGCAGCTTCTCCGACCAGAAGGTCCTCCTAACGTGGGAGGATGAGCCGTTGTGCTCCGCGATGCAAGACGTGCTCATCTACGACATCCACATTCTATCAACGCACGACATGAAGGAAGTGCACACAGTAAGAGGACTGAATACATTTCCATTTATTGCATTTGTAACCCCGGCGACTTGCCATGAGTCAGTAGCAGTGATGAAGGGTTCGACCCTTTTTCTAAAGATTTGGTTCCTGACGAGTCACTCTGCAAAAGTGACTCTTCTGATTCGTTGGATTGAGTCAGTGTAATACCAACGAGTCAGAGGACTCGTTTCAAACGTCAAAATATTTAATTCTGTCAAAATCACAGATTTAAGAGGTTATTGTTATTTTTTGTTATTTCAAGGATTCATTTCCACAGGAGCAAGTTCAGCCAAGTTGAATTGCAAATGAAATATTTAACACGGTCATTCCTATTTCCAGGATGAAGTTGTTGTTCGACAAGACCAGACAGGCTCCACACATCACTGGAATTGGACGTCACCTTTGGCGTTAGAGTGCGCCTCCTACTCGCTCAGAATCCGTTGCCGATACAAGAACCTCACTGGCCGTTGGAGTCCTTCAGAGGCCATTCCAGGTCGATAACACATAAATATTTTAAGTTAATCTAACAACAGTGTATTTACCAATCGTGTGTGTGTGTGTGTGTGTGTGTGTGTACTTTCCATCCTGTATTGACATTTATTTCTACGCTGTGCTCTTCAGGAGTCGCTTTATCCGACAAACTGCAGGTTTTTCCAAAGGACAGAGTGGTCGAGGTCGGCAGCAATTTCACTTTCTGCTGCATTTTGGGGCCCGGAAAACGATTTGACCAAATGAGTGTAACAGGCTACGACAAATCCGACACGATCATCACTAAGATCAGTGCTCAGGTGTACACCATGACTGTTCACCTGCACACCCCGTCTCCATTCAGTCCCTATGACGTCAAATGCAACAAAAACTACGGGACTTGTGTTTATGTGGGATGTAAGTATGATGGTGACGTGCCTTCACGTTGAACGTTATAGTGGTTTTCAAACTGATTTGCATAATTTGACACGCAGGCCTCCTCTCTTCTCCTTTTTTTTTGGAATGAAACGTGTCCTCTCCTCAGACCGCCCCGCAGATCATGGTCTTCAATGTGAGACCGATGATCTGGAGTCAGTGGAATGCCGGTGGACAGTGGGGAGAGACACACACTTATATAGAAAGAGTCAGACGGTTTACGAGTTCCTTGGAAGGTACAATGACCGAGCCCTTGTTATAGTAATAGCTATATCTGCCTATATACTGTATAATATAGTTGGTTATATAGTTAGTTCTTGTTATGGCCTACGTGGTGATGTACCACTCACGAACGATCCCATCCTTCGTAGCGAACAAATCTTTTAAATGTGGCCGTTGTCTGGAGTCACTTTGGCAAAAGAGTCTTCGACTTACAAACTGAAAATAATCACTGAGGACTCAATTAAAGTCCAGGGCATTAAAAAAGGTCTTGGCATTTGGCATGATTCATATTGAATGTAGTCTCACAAATCAGACTAATTTTAGACTCTTTAGCTTCCTATATGTTTGGACCAGTCATGAGTCCCTACTGGAAACAACCTGACCCGACACCATTACAATATTTTACTTATGTTGCTTTTCCCATATCTAAATATTACGTATTGTACATATTGCAACAGTGTGCACTTCATCGACGGCCATCCCCACGAGTCTTCTTCTGTAAAGCGGTGTTTACAAACAAAGAGTTGGGAAGTTGAACGACTTGTCGCTCTTCAGTGAGCGTCGAGAGCTGAATCTCGTAAAAAAAAGTCGAACCTTTCATCGTCATTTTGAGCGGAGTTTGAAACAACGGGGCGCGCACGAATCCAAGTGCGCCCTGAGAAAAACACTCCCTTCAACGCTTAAATTTGTCTCAACTGCGCTTTCCATTTTTTTTCCAGAAAATATAAGATTCTTACAGTTTGCGACAAATCGACCAGGACGTGCAGACTTCGGCAACCTTTTAACGTGACTGTCGGAGAGAGGCTTTGGACACTGAAAGCCCAGAATCCGCTCGGTATGATAGAGCTGACAGAAACCGCAGACCTTACTGAAAGAGGTAGAGAAACCGCCGCTTCTGTACTGACACAATTTTCAAAATCGTTAGACCAACCAACGAGCAACAGGGATGCAGCCACACTGATCCTGGATCCACCAATTTCCTTGATCCAGGTCAGGTGTGGCTGCTCAAACCACACCATCCCCACACCACTGGGGACCATTGGTATGATGAATTGTGACCGTCTGAAAATGTAAATCTCGTCTTCAGTGCACATTCAAGCTCCTCACCATGTGAAAACTTCAAGCGTGAATGCCAGGAACGCCAGTCTGGAGTGGCAGTGGACAGCACCGCAGTACAACAACTTATCTATTTTATGCCAAATCGAGCTCAGTCATAATGGAGTAAAAGATCTAGTGAGTAAAAAAAAACATGTATTGTACCATGTTAGTAATCCATTCATAAAAACGAACATCATATACCCACGTGTCTGTTTTGTTTTTCCCCCTCCTCCAGAAAAATTATTCTGGAGTTGGTCTCAACTTTGCAGTTTTGCACAGCTTGATACCCAACCAGATGTACACAGTGGAGATACAGTGTGGTGCAAAGAATGCATTTTGGAAATGGAGCAATTGGAGCTCGATCACCTTTCAGACGATGACGGACGGTGAGCACGCATACACATACCCATGATGTTGTAGTGCTGTTGTGGCGAGTGTGAAAATTAGACACAGACAGACAGACAGAAAAATAAACAATAAAATACATAGAAAACAATAAAGATTGTCAATGTACAATAAACCTACTGAAAGACAGTAAAGCAAGATGATAAACAAGAAATATTGGCAAAATACATGAAACAGATAGATACAGAAAGTAAAAAAAAAATATATTATTTATATTTCTTTGTCATCATTACCTTTATTATATGGTTTTATATCATAACATATAATAATAGTGAATGTACAATAAAAAAAAAAACCACTCACCGGAAGATAAACAATAAACAAGTTAGAGACCCCACTGCAACAGATCAATTAAGTTGTAATTGACTGAAGATAATCTTTATTCATCACACATGGTTGAAATGGTGGCCATTGAAATGAGTTTTCTGCTTTTGACCCTTCCTGCCTTGTCCTTATTGATACATGGAGGAAACCCCATGTGAGCACGGGGAGAACATGCAAACTCCACACAGATAGGACCCTAATTGGGAGATAACAGCAGCCAACAGCACCCTAGGTGGGAATTGAACCCAGGACCTTCTTGCTATTAACTAGCAGTGCCATGCACTGTGCCACCGTACCCACCAATGAAATGTTAAGTAATGCGATGGTAAGGCTATGATGTTGGTGAATTGGGGCTTCGGCATGCTGGTGGGTGAGATGATGGATAGCGAGATTGATGAAGGATAGAACATCATGGGATGTTACGTTAATTCATGAGGAGCGGCGGTGTGAGCCCCTGGGATGATGGGAGGGCTGCAGGAAAGGATGTGGGGATGGGGAATGCATGTGCGTGGGGAATGGTCGATGCCTGCTAGCACAGGGATGAAAAGAGGGAGATGAAGAGTCAGACATGAAGGGAGCAGGCACGAGGGGGGCGGACAGAGTTGGGCAAGTTACTTTCGAAATGTAATATTTTACATATAACTTCATTTGAAGGTTATAAGTTACTTTATGATACTTGTGTGTAAAAAAACAAAATCCAAAGAACACATTTTATTAATAATTCCGCATTTATTTTGCGTTACTCCACTTAAGAAGCTCAAGTTATTGCAGCTCATAATTAGTCCAGTGGGAGGCGAGATTGTGTAGCCCAATGAAGGCCTGACCAGGCTTGTGCATTTCAGATGAGCGACTGTGATAAAAAAACGATCGAATGTTGGTTGTGCCAGTTTTTGTAGTTGCTGATGTTTTATTGTCTATGAATTGATGATGCACAAGTCCCGGTATCGGAACCAACTTAAAGCAACACTGTGTAATTTTTTTACCTCTAAATAACAGCTTCAAAATCCTTTTGATGGTACACTGACTTGTAAATATTGAGAATGGCACATCTTTCATTCACACCCACACCCCAAACACCTATTCTTGCACTATGTAACTTCGGTGTTCACGGGAAAAGTGCGTTAGGATTTACAGCACTACGTCACTTGCCTGATGTTTGGCTCCGGTATTACTGTTTTTTTTGCCTGGTAAAATGTATTTAAAAAAAAAACCTCTAAATGATAAACTTACAGTAATAATGCTCCGACAAAACGTAGCTGCTCCACCTCCCCGACAGCACGTGCAAGACAGGGCCAGTCGTGTGCCCGGCACCCGCACCTCAGCCGGCATGTGCCGGCCCTCACTTTCATTGCGCCGTGCCAATCTGCCAGGCCGAGTACATCTGGTACCTACATCAGTAGCACTGGGCCCCATCTCTCCCTGCGACCCTCTCTCCCTGCAGCCTCAAGAAGCGGCGAGGTCAGTGCAAGGGGCACTGTAACCTAGGTATACATTCTATTCGCGTTTGTAACATAGACTGTTATTAAAACGTGACCAATAAGGTTCAAACTTGTCCGGTGAAATAAATTATTTTCGGACATCGGACCGAGTTTTACGACAGTGGTGTAAAAGCGCAATTACACTCAAAAACTGTAGGGGCGGCAAATCCCAAATACTAAAAGTTACACAGGTACACAACCTGGGCCTCTGATATCGCCGCAGCGGAGGCCTGAGTGGACAAAGTGACGTCACTGGAAATGGCCGTCGACATGATGTCATCACATAAGCCACCCGCAAGTAGTGCAAGGTGAGAAGAGAAGTTTTTGTCCGGCTGCTTGCTTCCTAGGGAGCCGGTTAGGATACTGAAATGTTTTGCTTGTTTTGGTGCGGCAGAATGAAATATTTTGAGGTATTTTAAAAACTTTCAGGAGGTGAGCTGCGGTCCGGTCCGCGATAGTGGGTGGCGTTGCGGTGAGTGTGTTAGCGCTGGTGCAGCATCACCCTAACCTTTTCTTCAATGTCGGCGTCCCACTGGAAAACACTCTCATCCTGTTCGGTGGGGCTTGTCCACCGATGAGGGAACCGTGGAGGTGGGTTCACCCAGGGCGTCTATCGTCTCCCTGGCTCCAACTTCCCAGGGCGCAGCCGCTCAGAGACAGCAAGGAGGGGCATCCCCCCCCCCCCTTTGTTGAGGCGCCTGATGAAATGGTGAAGGAGTTCTATAAAACTACGCCATCCCGCCATTGATGGCGCCAGGACCACATATGGATCTTTCCAGGCGTCTCCACCTACCTCCCCTTTACGACCGTAGAGGGGAGGGGCAATGCCCAGACGAAGGGGATCCCTTGTCTCAAGGCCGAGCTGGCAGTACTTTTGATCCCTCATGCCACATGGCAGACGGACAAGAAGCCCATCCTGCCAAATAAGTGCCACCAGCTCCTCCCTGGGTTTGCGGAGAAGAGCTTCAAGTGTCGGCGACAGCGGCCAATAATATCACCCTCCTCGGTGCTTCTCTGGGCACCTTGACGCCGGGCAGAGAGACGCCGTCTCTGGAGGAGGTGGTTAGGGTGGCAAGGCGCCATCCTCCAGAAAAAAAAACAAGCTGATCAACGGGCAGCTCGCTGGTGACGGACTCTTCGGACCCTCCTTCACCAAGCTGACCGAGCAGCTCCGCAACTTGGAGGAGGAGAGGGCTCACTTGAGTCGCAGTGTCCCCCTGGCAGACCAGTATCGTCACCCCCATATGCCAGGGCCAACCAGACCAGACACCAAACCAGGGGGGCACGTACAGCCCCAAGAGCCCTCCCGCCAAGCAGACGACCACCAGCAAACAGCCGGACTGGCGCCCTCGTTCCAGACCACTCGGCTTGCACCTGGTCCAACATGTCTGTTGTAGTATATAAAAATAAAGATGTAAAAAAATCTCTATATTGAATAATCAATACATCTTCAACAAAGAGTAAATCCATGATACCCCCCTTACCCACCCTGACTCTCTTGAGCCACGACGCAGGTATATGAGAATGCGGGTTTTCTACGGGCTTCAGACGCCGAGCCAGGTTGGCCATCGTCTTGCCCTCAGCGCTTCCTGCCAAGAGGATAAGCCTGTGGGAACCGCTTATCCAATATGCAAATTAAAATGGACCCAGCGTGGGATTGGTTTAACCGCTGGTCTAGATACATCGTGGACCTGCTTACCCAGATATGCAAATGAGGACAGCCAGTCCCAGCGCATGCTTGGTTTAACCATCGTTCCTATTTTAATCGATGCTATTTTAAAGTGGAAAACCACATATGAATATAACGCTGTTCCCCACTGCTCTGTTACATGTTGGAAGTTATTATATCTGTCAGTTGGCCGGTTGTACCGGCAGAGCAATTGCCTTGATTCTTGACAGCAGGGCGTAGACTCAACTGCCTTTGCCTTATGCCAAAAATGACAAAGCTAGAGGGCAGAGCCTTTGTGAAATAGAATGATAGTTATACTGTTTTTACTCCAAAATTAGCGGGTATACCCAGGTTTTTTAAACGGCAGTAAACCTCTTAAAAAATAGGTGATTTTCTCATTTCACATTTTTTTCTCCTGTGTTAAGTTTGACGTCACGAACACGCCGGAAAGCGGGCTTGTCATGGTTCCAGTGTCATTGGGGAAAAACAGTAGCAGTGACAGCAACCTAAACAAACAACGATATAAAACAGTAAAAAAGAGCGCTCCCACAAAAGAGCCGTTCAAAAGAATCGGATCGTTCGTGACCTGCCCGCAAGCACTGGTAGCGCCTGATGCGCGGTGCGCGCACCGGTCCTTTAGCAGTGGGGGGCGGAGACCGGCTTGGGGCGGTGCTGGAATCCCTTGGAGCCTGTGGGATGCATGGGGGTTCAGCTGTGGTCCCCTCGGAGCGGTCCCCACATTGGAAACATTTTATGGTCCCCCGTGCAGGAAAAAAGCCATTAACCTCTGAATTTCATTTTGGATTCTAAATCCGATATGAAATTATCGAATGATACACGGATATTTCTGTTTATTTTTATGTCAACGTCAATGCGGGTTGCATTGTGCAGGTAAAGAGTGTGAAAAGGGGGTGAAAAGAGGGTGAGAATTGGCGGTCGAACCCAGATGTCGTGTTTACATCAAAACCTGACATTTGACCCGGGACTGAAACCCGGGTGTTTCCTTTCCCACTAATGACAAATGCCGGATGTTAATGGGTAGTACCGGGTTTTTGGCGCAGTGAAAAAGGGGTATTATCTTGCTCTAACTCAAGTTCTATGATCATAAGCGAAGCCCTCTAGCTTTCCTGGCCCTGCTGTCTTCCGAGGGTCGCTGGAGAGCCCTGGGAAGCAGAACGGCGGGGGCACTGCCCTTTTATAGTGGCAGGCCACAGCTGATAGGCCGATGAGTACATCAAAAAATTTCAGAAAGACGTGCATGCGCCAATAAGGACAATCAGGATGAAGCTAGAGGGCTTTGCCTGTGATCATAGAACTTGAGTTAGAGCAAGCTAACTATCGGTTTCTTGCGGGGTGAGTTTCATGCCTGGGTCCTGCTGTTACTGGGGAGGTTGACTGCCGTTGCCGGGATTTTGTCCGGGGATGCTGTGGAGGTTTCTGTTGGTCTCGACCCTCACCGGTTGGTGAGCTGTCCTCATTGTGAGGCGGATCGGTGAGCTGTCCTCATCGTAAGGCGGATAGGTGAGATTTCCTCGTTGTGTGGAGGATCTGTGAGCTGTCCCCATTGTGAGGCGGATAAGTGAGATGTCCTCGTTGTGTGGCGGATCGGAGAGATAGATGTTTCTCGTCCGGAGACGTATCGGTGAGATAGATATTTCTCGCCGTGAGGCGGATCGGTCAGATGGGTTTCATCATCGTGAGGCGGTTTGGTGAGATGGATGTCCTCGTCGTGAGGCTGATCAGGTGAAATGCTGAACAAATCTTTGACCGAAGAAGTGTTGAGGTTCGGGATTGGGTCCATTGCTGGGAGCTCAGGAAGGCAGTGAGTGGCTCTAGTATGAAAGCTAAGGTGACCGAGTGACAGGTGGATCTAACGGGTATATGTATGTAAAGTTGATTGGCAGTAGGTGAGGTTGGGGCGTGGTCTCTGCTCTCGAACCACAGTGAATTCTAATCCCATTACAAAATAAAATTGGCTATTATTACAATAACCTACTAACCTAAACAGTTAACAATAAGTGTAAACCTTATAATTAACAAGCAGCAATATATAATATACAATATAACATGATAAGAGAGAATTATACAACAAACCCAGAAATTTGAAGATCGGAATAAAATGGAAAATAAAACATTAATGATATTGTAACTAAGCAATTTTCTTGTAATATCTGGCAATATACAATAAAAATAATGATAAATAGTAATAAATATATGTAAACATAACCCAATTTTTTTTTTAATTTTTATTGGTATAAATGATACCAATAACCAAAAAGAACAATAAATCATACTTCTAGGTATCAACCAAAAATCACAAATATCACCAAAAAGTTTAAAACACCTAAAAAATTATGAATACATTTATATAAATTACTGATGAACAATAAAAATTGCCGATATACAATAAGCCTAATAATAAATAACAAACAATAGAAGTAAACATACCTAAAAACAATAAACAATGAGAATTATTTAAAAAAAAACATAAATATATACGCTAAACCTAAAAAATTAACAATTCACATTCCAGCAGTTGTGCAATTGTTGCAATTTGCATAGATATAGATATAAAATAAAAACATGAAACCATTACAGTTCCCAGTCTCGTCAATTTTTTATTTTTTTTTGGCATAGATGGACCATCGAGATAGTTCCATTATGTCTTTCCCATTTCACCCACAGTACCAGATCCATTAGATGTTTGGTGGATGATGGAGGACAACCAAACTGTCATCACTTGGAAAGTGAGTTCAACGGGGTTTCATGTTTCTCTGCATCTGAGTCATTCCATAAGATGGGTGCCATTTGGCCTTTCTATTTTCAGAATGTATAAAGGGGACCTATTATGCTTTTTCTTATTTTCTGTCATACTGTATATATAATGTTACAATGTCAGAGGGCTTTGTACTGTGCGGGGTTGTGTATCATTGATTAGGTGTCATTCACAAGACCATGGCCCCCACTCACATACAATGATTTTACAGTCAAACTCCAGTCACAGATACAATCTTAGTGTGCTATAAACAATCCACAATACTCTGTCAAGCCCCCTGTGGTTATCCTTGTCTCTTCGCAAGGTTGGGTAAAGATGGGCATGTGGTCTGGTCTTTGAAGTTTGGTATTATCTTAAAAGACAGTGTCTCTTCAAGTGAGCTCTGAGGGAGTCGTTAAAAACCCAAGACAATGTGTTTTAAAAGCTAAGATACAAAAAAAGGCTATTGACTTATATAAGACATAAAAAACATCATTCAAAGCATTGGTCATCTGCATTTTCTCTCACGCGTGGCCAAAGTGTCAAAAAATCAGGTAAACGAATGACAAAGTAAACACTGTGTGCAAAACGCTCAGGCTTCCGACTACCCTGAACGCTCGGTTTTCCAAAGTTTTTCCTCTCTCTGCACGAGCTGATGTCAGCTCATCACAGATTCCCTCATATGGTTATCTGCACCATCCCATCCGCTGTGCGTTTCTCCAAACAACATCACTAAAAATAGGGGTTTTATTGTAGATGTATTTATTTATTTTATTTTATTAAATTTTTTTACGATATTTACCTGAAACAAAAAAATCCCTGCGTGCGAGCGTCCAGTACGTCGTGGTGTCTGTGTCTTTCACAAGTCTGGAGCACGGCAAAGAAGGTTGGAAATAGCTTTTAAATGAGGCCTTGTAGATCCAATATGAGTGAAGATTCAGCAACTGGATTGCTTATTTCTCGCCTCATACTTGTTCAGAAACAGATTTCAGGTTTAGAGCCATGTCACAATGGCTCGAATGCATAATCTGAGTGGTATTTTCAGCAAAAAACTTAAAACATGCTTTGGGGACCTCAGAGACCTATATTAACTTGTTGAAAAGGAGTATAATAGGTCCTTTTTAAGTCTGAGTGACATCAAACTTGCTGCACATATCCAGCTATCCTGGTTCTACAATATGGACTCAAGAACAACTACGCTCCGTCAGCATCCATTTTTTGGGGAGTTTGGGGGACCTCAGAGACCTCCCATAGAAAGGAACATAATAGATCCCCTTTAATAACAAAGAAGGCATTTTTTTCACATATGATTAATTTCATTACACACGTTAAACTTCCCAGAAAAATATTTTTTCCACCTCAGGCAGGAGGGTGTGTACTGGTGATGAGCAGTAAATAACATGTTTTCTCTGTAAATATAACACAGAATTTATTTTAAATCTGTTTTATCAGTGATCAGGTTGTACTCGACAAATCCCCTCAAATATTATCAAACATATTTTTAACACATTTAAATTCAATATAATGTTTTTTATATTTTAGTAATGTGTGCTATGTGTATGGGTAAACAGATTCACTTCTGAAAATAACAAAATTGTGATGGTAACATGTTTTATTCTGTAATATTTGTGATGCAACTTCAGTGACTGTGTACGGACATGAAAATAAACAGTAGTCTTTTGACAAAGTTATAAAAGAAAATATATTATGATTCACTTTAAATAACATTTTCCCATATAGTTTGTTTATGAAGAACATTAAATGAATATTTTTTAGCCTTGCAAACATGAGGACAGATTATTGTGTCTTTTATAGACTTCATAAATTGTTGTGGCCCCAAATGGTACTCCTCTCATGGAATGGCTCATCTATTAAATACGAGGTGAAGTAAAATGATCTAATCTATTATTATTATTATTATTATTATTATTATTTTTATTTTATTTTTTTAATTATTATTATTCAGAGACCATTATCAAACCACAGTCACGGACAGATCCTGGACTACGAGGTGACCTGGGGGAAGACAAGGAACGAGGCGGTTTCCTCAACTCAGCACCACGTCTCTCTGAATCTCAGCACGAGTGAGGAGCGTGTCTTCTCCGTCACAGCGAGGAACTGGAACGGCAGCTCTTCACCTTCCTCTGTAACTGTCCCCAGGATACATCCAGGTATGAAGCAACTGTTTCTAATTCAGCTTTTTTGTTGTTGTTGTTGATGTTTTGTTTCTTTTAGCAATGGGGCCCAATGGACTACGTATTATAGATTGGTGCACGGCAGCTCAGCTGAAGGAAGACAGATATAGATAGATAGATAGATAGATAGATAGATAGATAGATAGATAGACAGACAGATAGACAGACAGACAGACAGACAGACAGACAGATAGATAGACAGACAGACAGACAGACAGACAGACAGACAGACAGACAGACAGACAGACATAGATAGACAGACAGACAGACAGACAGACAGACAGACAGATAGACAGATAGATAGATAGATAGATAGATAGATAGATAGATAGATAGATAGATAGATAGATAGATAGATAGATAGATAGATCGATCGATCGATCGATCGATCGATCGATCGATCGATAGATAGATAGAATACACCTAAAAAGAAACAATAAAATTAACCCAATAAAACAGTCAAATTAACTTTAAGATAAACAATGAACAATAAAGATTGTCAATGGACAATAAACCCCCTGATAAACGATAAAAATAAACCTAGATAAACAATAAACATGAAATATTGCCAATATACAGTATTTAAACCTAAATGTTAGCGGGATAAAAGCGAGATACTGGTTTTGCTTTTTCTCTGAATTAAATCCAAGGTTGGGTGACAATAGGGATGCACTGTAGGGTCATACCCTCAGTATGAATTTCATTCATAGATACAATTAAATTGTATATAAATTTCAGCGTTTGCGCACCTAGCTGAACAAATGAATGTTCCCATCAGCTGGTATGGTAAACATTTCTATGGTAACAGCGAGCTCCACCAATCAAAGACGTCACTGCTAGCCTTAGGATTATGGGTAGTGTAGTACTTCTCCATGACATTGCGAATAAAACATGTTTTTCTAAAAACAAGGTTGATATCATACAGCCTTGTGGCTTCTACAGGAGCGAAAAGCAATTATTATATACATTGAGTCATATTAACGCAATTTTTTTATAAACGTTTGAAACCCTAACCCTAAAAACGACAAAAACTGCAATCTTGTGCCATTTTGTCATGCATCTTGATGCAATTGCCTCATGGGTAAAGCTGTGATAGTTATATTATTATGAACCTAAAAAGGAAAACAAGGTATTGGTGAATAACGACATGCATGTGTTAGTAGGTGTTCATTTGGTCGCGGAATATACCTGCGTTATATGTCATTTGCTCATACATGGAAGGTATTGTGCATTTGATGACTAAAGCATTGAAACATTCTCCAGTGTTTCTATAAACTATGACGTTTATTTTCAGACATGGAGGCATTTCAGACTTGACCTCTGCGACTAGGCAGTACAAATTGTCTGAGTCGGGCCCCTCTGTCGTAAGCGTGGCACTGATGTTCCTGAGACTGAAGCAAATTTCTCCCTCTCGCTTTCAGGTTCATAACATACTCTATTTCCATTTTTACTGGTGTCAGGCCCTTCCTCTCAATTTTCCTTAATCGGGCCTAGTACGCCTTGGGGTCTCCTGCCGAAAATATGTTCAGAGGGAGAAAACCCTGTGGAGGCCTGGGGAACTTCCACTTTTGCCAACTATGGCTATCGTCGTGCGCAAACTTCCGAAACATGTTTTGTTTTTTTTCCAGCATTTTATTGAAGTACTCCACCAGGCCGTGCGTCTGGGGGTTGTTAACGCTGGTCCGAATTGAGCGGACACCCAGTAATTCGTAAATTTCCTTCAGTGAACGTGCCATAAAGCTAGTTCCCCGGTTAGTCCGGATTTCCTTTGGAATCTCGACTCGGGAGACGCCCTAAAACAGCGCCTGCGCCACATCTTTGCAGTGCAGTAATTCTGCACAGGGGCACTGCTTTGGGATGTCGGGTCGCGTAGTCCACTAGAACTAACAAAAAACGATACCGAGGTTCTGCCTCACATTGATCCATTCCGTCCCTGTTCAGGCGCCAATATGTGGCGGGTTGGCCACATTGAGGTACAGAACGGACGAGGCAGCGGTCCATGCGGCTTAAACGGCGCCGATTGGCATGTGTTTTTATTTTTAAAGGAAACGCTCACAGGCCACACATAGAACGCTGAAATACAGACGTTAAAGAAAGCTTGCTGTCCCGAGTCAAGCTAATCAGCGCCGCTGGGGCGCTGATTTCCGCGTCTGCAGACCGCGGCTTAACCACACCCCTCGGTCTGCCACAATGCACAACAAACTTCCCGGCACGGAACTCTTCTGCTGGGTGTTTCTTAGAGAAGACATCATGTCACAAACATGTACTGAGAGCCACATGGAGTAGTGAATGTGATCCAGGGCAAACAAGCCACAATCCAGCGGAGGAGCTGTGTGAGAGTTTCCACATAGAGCTGAAAGTTGCCGTCCCGCGGTGATTTTATGTACATGTACTTGTTACAGGCCATGGCTGAGGCAGCTGGCAATAAATAAGCATCTTTATAAGAATTTTTTTTTTGGCATAGATATACTGTACATGATTATAAAGAAAAGTGATGGGGCTTAAACTGGAATTATGCAATACTGAGGAGAATGACCTGCCACACTCTTAACGTTGCAAGTATACATTAACTATTCTTTTATGAAGCCTGCTTTCCAAATACAGAGGAGGACTGATTGCGGAGTGGTGAGAATACATTTGTGCACACTTAGAAATCAAACTGTCAGATGCAATTACGGATTCTGTGTGGAGCAAGCTTCAGGTTAACACTACTTCTATCTTTTTTCGGATAAAGCCGTCAACTCCTCGAGGATCACCGGAAACCACGGTTGCTTTGACCTCTCCTGGTGCGCTCACCCCGAGGCCATCTGCGGCTACGTGGTGGACTGGCGTCCCGCTTTCGACCGGGGGAGTCTGGAGTGGGTGAAAGTGCCCCCAGGTGTAACGAGTGCCAGGATTTCCTCAGGTACATCTTTCGCGTAAAGCCCGCAAAAAAACAACAGTGACAACAACCTTATATCTGTCAGGTTTTGTTTGATAATTAGTACCCATCTGTGTCCCAGAAAACTTTCAAGACGGGAGAAGATACTCCCTCTCTATACACGCCTGCACCCAAGGAGCCCCCGTGCTGCTGGAGAAAAGAGAGGGCTACGTCAGAGAGACAAGTAAACGTCGAAGGGTTTGACTTTTGTATTTCGACGGCTCTGCCGACTCAGACGGGCTTTACCCACTGTCCTGTGTGTTTGACGTTACCAGGAATTCCCGTTAAACAGATTGGAATGTTGAACTACGAACCGACGGGGTCAGATGTGCGTGTATCCTGGGCTCCTATTCCAGCGAGAAACCAGAGTGCTTTTATCCAAGGCTACATACTGTATTATACCAACGATGCACGTCAAAAGGATCCAAACAACCAAGTGTTCAATGTCAGCACCGGTATGTCAACAACACCCCCTTGTTTTTTGAGATTTATACGTTTTTAACTGTTTGAGATCATTTCCAGTCACATTTTTTAAATCTTTCGATGCGATTTCACGTTATTGATGATTATATTGCCAAGTTAAAATTATATTGGACAGTTCTGCCATTTGCGTGTCGAGAAAACATAATTTTTGTCAAACAATAGATTTCTATCAAAGAGATGAGTTTAAACAAACGTGATGGTGTTTGCCGCAGATTGCAATACATTTTCAATTGATCCCTTTTTCCCTTTTTCTCTAAGGCAACCCTGAAGCCAGCAGCCTGAGAGCAAAAAACCTTCAAATCGGTTCCTACACTTTTACAGTGAAGGCGCTGACGTCCGTTGGAGAGGGGGGTGATTCAACCTTAACCATAACCATAAATCCAAGTATGAACTCTGATAAAAATATAATAACTATATTATTACATACCTGCATCTTAAGCATATTTGCTTAATCCTTAATTCAGTGGCCAGCAACTCGCGGCTCAGAAGCCACATGCAGCTCTTTAGCCCCTCCCTATTTGCTCCCTGGTGATGACAAAATAAAAATGTATAATTTTTTTTTATTATTTAGTTTTAATATTTTGTAATCGTTACACTTGTATACCGCAGGGTTCTAGAATACACCTTCTGGTGCTACTTCGACACGTCTTCAGCGATGAACCCGGGGACATAGTGTGTTTCAGGTAGTTAATCAACAGACACCCTCCTCAAGCAGGGGCGCACTGCTCAACAGTGGCGCACCGCTCCACGGATTCCCCCTCCAGATCCACAGCCACTGCAAAGCCTTTTCAGCAGCCTGCAGAATGTTTTTGTGGCTCTTCTGCACTGCCACCCTTTTACTCCAAGGAGTTTGAGATTTTGCTGTAATGAATGGCCAGCAAAGAACCATCTTCGACTGGCTCACAGCGGGCTCTCCAGCTATTGCTCCAGCAATCTGTTGTAACAATATTATTTAGCCCTTTTGCTCTCGGTCTTTTATCAATCTGGTCTTCCCAGGGGACAGTGTGTTACAGCAGGACCGCTTGCTTTGTAGTCTCGATCTTTACAACATTTCTGGCCGCAGCAGAGTGGTTGTGATGTTCTCTGGGAACTTGAGCAACGCTCAAGACTAGAAGGACCCAGAGTAGCGTTGGCCTATTAGTTAAGAGGCAAGGCTCTTAATTGATTTTTCTGTCAGCCATGGAATCTGGTTAAAACTTCCAACTTTTTACGAAATGATTCCACAATAATGGACCAATCTGAATCAAACTTGGACAATGGCATGTCGGGATTGCCCCTAATACATATTTTTAACATCTTGTCTGTGAGTGCGGTGATACTTGAGATCCACACTCCACTGACATCAGTGTTTCATTAACAAAAACAACAACAACTAATAATATAGAATCAGATCATTCTATTTCACCTCATTCCATGCAAGGAGTGCCATTTGTGGGCCACAACATTTTGTCTAAAAATGTCTATAAGGTCTATAAATCTATCCAATCTGTCCACATTTTTGCCAGGCTAAAAAAAAATAATAATAATAATAATAATTTCAAGTTAATTCAACAAAGAAAATATAAATATATAAATTAATTTCATGAGCCAGAAAATGCATCTGGATTGCTCAGCTACTACGTTCGGTCACGTTCTGCTTGGGACTGAAACTGAGTTACCGTTCAGTCAGTACAGCGCCCCCTAGTGACCAGGGGCCATTAGCTAGCTGGCTATGGCTGCAAGAAGCTTCAGAGGAAAACCATGAATTAAATGATACTGGAAACACAATCATTTGTGTTCATTGCCATTGTTGCCATTATTATTCTTGGACGCTCTTTATTGTCCGTTTTCTATGCACTTGATATTGATGAAGTAGCCGACAAGTCATTAACGGTGACCAGCAGCGATATGAAGGGAAAACAGCCAGAGCTTGTTTATCAGTTGTCAATATGAATAGTGAGGTTAATTACCTGCATGAATGGCTCTACCAGGATTAAAAGTTGGTGAGCGCTGCCGTAGTTGGATCTAATTCAAGGTCAATGGACAAAGTGAAATTTAATGTTAAATTTGAAAAAATGCAAAGTTTTCATTCATTTCATCTACTTTCATTAATGGAAGTTTTGCCCCTTAAAATTAATCTCTCGCTTGTAAATCAGAAAGGAAAAAAAGGAAAAACATATGAAATACAATACTGGTGAAGCTGAAATAAATTCCTATATGTGTGTGTGTGTGTGTGTGTGTGTGTGTATATATATATATATATATATATATATATATATATATATATATATATATATATATATATATATAGGATATGATATGTATATATATGTCTGTGTGTGTGTGTGTGTATATATATGTATTTAATGGCATTTTACAATAACCACATATGGTTTTATCACCATAAACAAGCCAATAGCTAAGACAAACAAGCATTTTTACATCAAATGCTATATTAAAACATATCAACAATAACCAATATAAATGGATAAAATAAATAAGTAACAATAACTTTGGTGCGGATCTAGGAAGCGTGTTAATGGCATAAAAAATGTATTGCGTTAACTTTGACAGCTATATATATATATATACACATGCATACATACAAACAACTTTATGCACTACATTTTAAATACCTTTTCACCAACCTTTCTTTAAGGTCATATTTGAGTACATAAATGCAATTAATTGCAAGAATATCAAGTAATTAAAAATTATTTATTATTTTGTCATATATATATATGTGTGTTTGTGTGTGTGTGTGTATATATATATATATATATATGGCTGTCAAAGTTATGCAATATATATAAGTTAAACTATATATACTGTATATATGTATGTATGTATGTATCTGTGTGTGTGTGTGTGTGTGTGTGTGTGTGTGTGTGTGTGTGTGTGTGTGTGTGTGTGTGTGTGTGTGTGTGTGTGTGTGTGTGTGTGTGTGTGTGTGTGTGTGTGTGTGTGTGTGTCTAAGAGTTGCTTTGTTTTTATTTTCCATAGGTGACAAGTTGTACTTGGTCGTCACAATTGCCGTTGTCTATGTTTTCCTTCTAATTTTCCTCTTCATCCTTGGATACAAATACTGGACATGGTAACCAAATCTTTGCATTATTTCAGATCTATTACCAGTGACTATTTGAGTACAAATGAGTCTTTACTATTGTCCTGTTGTTTTCTCTCGATGTGTCTGTCCTTTGACAGTATTAAAGAGAAGGTCTACCCTCCAATCCCAAAGCCTGTTTTGCCAGGGGACTGGTTGACACTGGTAGGTCTCCTATGTCCCTGCAATGCATTATGTCCATTGTTGAAGAACAACCAATATGATTTTGCATTTGTGTGAAGGAAGCCTTAGAGAGCAAATAAGACATTGAAACCACATTTATTCTTGGGGGGGGTTTAGCCACAGTAACTTATATTGATGTCAGTTTCATTCATCTGTTTCTGGGTTGTTTTTTTTTATATATATATATATCAGGGGGACCAGAGCCTGCCAATCCTCAGTGAAAAAGAAGAAGTGGTCATTCCGAGCCTGCATCGGATTCTAATACCAGTGCATACTGATACCCAGCCGAGGGAAGGCCCCTTCACCATGGCACCAGCTTGTCCTGCTTACGAAAACCACCCAGAGATAAACGACACAGCGACCACCCTCAATGCGACCGCTAAAGGCGCGTGTCGATCGGAGGTGCCACCTCATCCACCCAGAAGCTTATTTGTGAACCCTCTGTACATCCTGCCCATGCCGAGTGAAGGGGAGAGCATGCAATACCAGCCCCTTTCGGAACTTGAATTGGAGTCTGATTTGCGTTTGCTGTCTTACCTAAACGCTGCGACCCCGACTGTTGGATCTTCGCCCTCAGAGAGGATCTCTCGTGACTATCAGCCTCAGCCTTTTTCTGAACCCCACGTCACATCCAGAGATGATCATCCAGAGCCGAATTTCCACTGACTTTCCCTCCCAGATTCATTTTTACAAATCTAAGATAAATGAATAACAAAACAAACAAACAAGGAACCAACCTAAGGCACAACCAAAACAGAACTAATGGTTTCCCCGGTTACATGCTGGGCGCTACAATATACAGTGTACAGGGACAGATTTGAGAAGCACACGACTCAATTGACAAATTTTAAATCCTTAATGAATGAACCTGCAACAACATAACACGACACACACAATCACATCCCAGACGGATACCTCTTACCACTACATTTATTTAGTTATTACTGTATTTTAGACAAAAAATAATAATATGAACCAACCATTAAGAGAGACATAACTGGTGCATGGCTGAACTTCAAAAAAAAAAAAAAAACATTGTAAATTGTTTGTATTGATATTAAACAGCATGTAAACCCCTATTTAAGATTGATGACGGTGAAACAGAGAAAAGGTGGATTTTACTGTTTGTTTCTACACACAAACTGATTGTACTTATCGTAGTCATACATGAAATACATTTTAATGAGAAGCCTAAACAGCATTTCAAACGCAATTATAACCCTATATAACCCAGATTTGGGAAATCTTTGTTATATTTGTGAAAACAAGAAAAATGCGGATTTCACTTAACTTTTTCCACACAGACCAGTGAGTGGCCTACTAACAAAACTAAACTAGCAGAAATCTAAATCTGAAATAAAAACACTCGGGAACCTGGTCCGTGAGCATCATAACTTGATGAATAAATAGGTAAAAAAAAGGCATTCGTGTCTCCAATGCACTTATCTAATGTAAAAAAAAACAACAAAAAAGCAAAAACAATTTAAGCAAAAATAAGCATATGACCCAATGGTGAACCCAATACACCACATGTATTGCTGGGTCCTCCCCCACGAAATTTTGCAGCGTCAAAACTTAATTTCCTGCATTCTGGTGAATTTTAATGCACCAATTGTGCCTTTCCTGTATCAATTTATGGTGGGAATGTTTTTTTTCATGTAAAGGAAAACACAAAATTCAGGTGCCAGGTGACAATTCAAATTATAATGGGGTATAATTAATTCAGGCTTTCTGTATTGCTTTCAAATATGTATTCTCCAGTAGATCAACTTTTCTCATTTAATATTATCCCTGTTGAGTCAACACACATATAGGCTGTTTAACTCTTCTGTCTTCTTCTGTTTGGGGAAGTATCTTCTTTAAATGGGCTTGTGGCACCCATTTACATGAATGACAAATCAATTCATTTTCATCCATTTATAAAGCCCTGGACTTGAATAGCTCGATGGCGGATGAGGGGGCGTGGTTAAGCCATGTCTGCAAGGGAGGGACAGGGCTGGCTTGGCCCTGTGACGGCGCAGCTTTACCGGAGAGTTTTCATATTTGTTGTTCTGTCTTTCAGTGGAGGTCGTGAGGTGCATGACGCGGAAACGCCTGCGGTCCAGAGCGCGACCGAGAGAAGCAAACTCTGTTCATCCCTTTTACTTTATGTTCCTGTTGTGCCAGCGAGCCTTTGTGTTATCCTTATTAATAAAATCCTCGCCATGTCCGCGCCCCACTGCCATAATGACTCCATCTCCCTCCCTAAACCCGTACATGTGGGTAGAGACTCCCACAAGCTCATATGTGTTCCAGCAAGATTTCTGCTCATGTTGAAAACTTTTTGCACAATCAAAACATATACTGCGTCTGTGTTTTGGGATGATTTTTAGGAATCATGTACATCTTAACTATTAGTAACTATAGTATTGAAGCTGACTGAAAACTAGAAACAACACATTTTGGCACTAACCGATTAAAACGTTGGTCAAAAATGTATTCTGGAAAACATGTTAATCACGATCATATTATAACGCCATTGGCTCACAGAACTCGGAATTTGTGCTCATATATATATGTGTGTGTGTGTTTATATTCTTGAGGTTCTCGAAGTTCTGTCAAACACTTTTTTTTATATTGACACTAATTACAAATTTGTAAGACCAGTTGAACATATTTATATATATATATGTGTGTGTGTGTGTGTGTGTGTGAGTGTGTGTGTGTGTGAGAAATGTAATTTGGGATAGCCAAGACTTATGTCTCTTAAAAACCATACATTAAACCTATTCTCACATTCATCAACCACTTTCCAGACATTCTCTTGTCAGGTAAAGTCAAGTGTACCTAGATGCAGACAGAATGGCAGACCTCCGCGAGCGGCACCTCCGCAGGTTGACAGGAAATCAGGTGCCCTCAGCAGCGGAAGTCGGCCTTCTTCCTGTTCGTTTTTTTCCTCTGTGAAGACGTGTGAATCCTATTTTAAAAAATAGATTTACAGCGGTACCTCGACTTACGACTGTAATTGGTTCTATAAGAACGGTCGTATGTTAAAACAGTCGTATGTCGAAGCAATTTTTCCCATATGAATTATGAAATCATGAAGGGTGAAAATAAACAAAATACAAAGTACAAACACAGTAAATATGAAAAAAATATCGATAAGCCACAAACTACGAGCACACACGATGTAGGTCGCCCGCTGACTGACTGCTGACTGGCAATGACTACAATTTCTCATAAACAATTTGTTTAACAATGTGAATGGGCACTGGAAGACCCTCTGAGCTATTATTGCATCCTCTTGTCAAACAGAACCCAGCTATTATGTTAAAATAAACAGACGCTCTTTATGTTTAGGGTCAAATTGACTCCAGCAATTTAAACCTACAAAGAAAAAATGGCTGTAATTCAATGTGTTACCCAGGTTTACACTTCAGAACATCAGCAAGGAACACATGACAGTAAGTCGATCATGGAAAAAACACCAATAAAAAGAATATAAAAACTCAGTAAAACTGTGTGTCTGGTATGGGCCGGACTCAACAGGTCATCAGAGCAGCAGAGAGGATCATCGACTGTGACCTGTGCATCCTTTAGGACCTCTGTACTTCCAGGTCAGGAAGAAGGGCCAAAAAGATGATCAGTGACCTGGATTGATGCGTTGATTCAGATGTCTGTACAAGTCTTTATTCCTTACACGTGTACATGGAGAGAGGACTCTTACAGGAGAATCATCACACAACACTACAACTCACTGTTATCCATTTATTTATTCATTCATTCATTCATTCAATGCGCTTTAAATGGCTTTATCCTTGTCCGTCGTGGAAACACGAGGGTCCTGGAAACGCCGTCCGGGAGCCGCGGCCTCCGCCGTCGCGGCGGGTTCAGGGGGACGCGCTCCTCGCGTGGCCTCGTAAAGTGACGTCAGATTTGCAGACGCTCTCCGCACGGCCAATCGGCGCCGGCCGCGGCGAGACGGCGCGTTCTGATTGGCCCAAAAGCCCCGCCGCTCAAGCGGCCGCCGCACGCCAGTGACCTACTAACACACACTCTTCGAACCGGGCTTCCTCGCCCTTGCCCCGCTCGTCGCTGGCACAACGCGGGGTGTGACGGTGGGCGAGCAGGAGCCGTGTGTTTCGGCCCGGCGCGAGAAAAAAAAGGTTTGTTCCGTTTCTCGTTCTTTTTCAGGTGATGAACTCTGCGTTTTGCGCCCCGGCGGCGGGTGATCTACGCGCAATAATGTAACGGCCGACGTTAAGTAACGCCTTTGCCGTTCTGAATCTCTCCCCCCCCCTCCCCCCGCTTGTCGGTCGCGATTCGCTTGTAAATTTCCGTGAGTGCGGAACGCTCGTTTTGGGGAAGATTGTTGGTTTTAATTTCCAACAGACACACACACGAACTGCGGGTTTACGCGCACGACGGGGGACTGTGGAAATTACAACTCAACACGAACGGGCAGCGGCGTGTCGCTACGAGACACCAAATGCCGTAAAGCAGCGTGTTGTCGTTATTTATTTTTTATTTTTTTTTTTTAACATTTAACTGTATAATATTTATAGTTCCTGCGCAAATGCTCCGCCGTCGCTCAGCTACCTCTGCGGAGCTGTCGAACCTCTTGGCCGGTCGGGTGGGAGGGAAGGAGACATGGTTGTTGTGTAATCCCGGCAGGGAGGGGGGGGGGGACGAATGAATCTGGGGGCAATAGGACATGGCGACGGTGTTGTAACCCCTGTGTCGTCGGGTGGCAGACGACGTGACTGTCGACAGCGGCAACACCGTCAGCGATTAAATATTCGCGGCTTATGAGATGTTTGTTTTGGGGTTTATTTTATTTTTTTTAATAGTTATAATTAGTTTATTTGTTGCTTGGGGTGACATTTCTTCCGTTCAGCCACGTGTTTATATAGTTGGGGCTCTTCCTTTGTTGCCCGTGGTTCTCGGCACTGCGGTCTTTGAAGCGAGCTGGCCGGTGGCCGAATGCACGTAGCGCTTTACGGCAATAGATGTACCGCGTCCGAAATATCTGCGACCATACGAGGTAGTGTGTCCTACGGCACGCCGGCGGGATAGGGCGAACTAGTCACTTGTTGAAAGTGACTAGTACTTATGTTTAAGTTACTAGTTGCTATTCCAACACTTACTAGTCCAAACGTATTAGGTCCTTGTAATTATGTATTAGATACTAGTAACTATTCCATTTGTGACTAGTTACTATTGTAATGCTACCAGTAATAATTTGCACAATTTTGTCATTGAATCCCATGAAACATCAAATATTTTTCCCCGGCTAGTATCTATACCGGCTGTTACTAGCGTCCATTTAAACATTACTATTTTACAAAAATGTAACACTCGTACTTCTTTATTGGTGACGGGTGCCATTTCCTGTTGTTACTCGTAACGTTTATATTTTTACTGGCAACGTTTAAATTAAACTATCAACAAGCTGTTCTGACTGGTAATTTCTCATGCCGTGTAAAAATACATTGTTACTGGTAACAGCAAGAAAAGGCACTAGTCACTCATAAATAAGTACTCGTGCAGGTACTCCTCACTTAACGACCAAGTTCCGTTCCCAGGACCCGGTCGTTCAGCCAATTTCACGGTAAGGGGGCGTGGCGATTGCAAACGCTAGTGTAGTGACAGACTGCAGAAACGAGACTGAGACTGAGTGATAAGGTGATCAGCGATTAGATGCCTGGATGAGACACCGTGCACACCACGGTCTTGTATTTCCGAATGGTCCTTAAAGAGGTAGGTCGTTAAGTGAGGAGTACCTGTACTCAATTAATAGTGACTAGTAATATTGAAATATATATATTAGTAACAAATGGAATGAAAAAAAAAAAAAAAAAAAAAAAATCCGAAAACCTTTCGCAGGCCCCACTTCGAGAATCACTGAACTAATATGGGGAGGCCGGTAAAATGTTTCTACGTATTGCATTTGACGTGTTTATAATGATTTCTCGGCAGGGTGATTGTTTGTACTGTTTCATTACCAGGCAAAAATGTTGTACAACCGCGTCATGAACAGGAAGTAGCGTTTTAGTTGTGTGGCTGCTCTACGTTGATATCTCTGCTTATTACTTGGGTCGTTCAAATCTCTCTTAAAGTACTGCAGCTGAACTATTGTTCGCCAGACGAGCACTACCATCTGACATAATCGAAATATTTTCTTTTTCCACAGTCATATTTGCCCGTGATTTGACTGCTCCGATGCGGAAGTAACCGTAACGGGACTCCAACGTCATGACCCTGGCCAAGCTTTGATTGAAAGGACCCATGAGTTTATTAAGAGTCTCAAATAGTGATAATATGCAAGCGGTCAAGAAAGAACCGGGTTTAAGCGGCTCCCACCCCGGCGAAGACGCCCTGGTCCTGGCTGTGGCTCTTCAGGGAAACGCCGGAGACCTGACGGGACATGAATTCCCCAGAATGCAGCTAATGGCTAAAGCAGCTTGCCGCCGGAAAAGGGAGTTCATCTTAGACGAGAAGAAGGACACAGTCTACTGGGAGAGGCGCCGCAAAAATAACGAGGCGGCCAAGCGCTCGCGGGAGAAACGGCGCATCAACAACCTTGTTCTAGAAAACAAGCTGATGGCGCTCGGGGAGGAGAACGCGTCCCTTAAGACCGAGCTTCTGTTGCTGAAGCTCAAGTTTGGCCTTCTAAGCTCAGCAGCGTACGCTCGGGAGGTGCAGAACATTTCCCGCTCCACGGCCACCTTGTACCAGGATTTTGTTGCGCCCCGGGCAGGCCCAAGTTCTGACGGCGGGGACCTCGGCAGCACCTGCATTTCAGTCATCAAGCATTCGCCTCATAGCGCACTGTTGGACATTTCCGCAGCCCCCCAGGGCAGCTTAAACGGCATTTGCACGATAAACGAGGGAGTCAAAAAAGAGCCATCGGAAACCGGGTGCTACACGCACGAAAGGGGTAGCCCGTACGAGCTCTACAAGAACTACAGTTCGAGCCCTCTCCCCCGATCGACCTCGCTCTTGCAGACCGCCAGGTCCTCCAGTAACTCTCCTAGGAGCTCCGAGGACGGCGCCATGAGCAAGTTCTCAGATGTTGAGGACGAGCAGCAGGTTCCCAAAGGGCCCTCGCAGGCTGTGAACCAGCCCAGGGGTGTTATCGTCTCAACGCTTAAAGTGCCGGACGCCAACTCTTCAGCTTTGCCCCATAAACTGCGCCTTAAAGCCAGATCCACCCAAATCAAGGTCGAGCCCATCGACCCGGAGTATGAGCCTTTGGTGAAGCCCTCGCCTCCCGCCGGAGCGCTGGGGACGACTCCGGACATTGCATCGGATTATAACCTGTCATCGCTAAGCCCTTTGTCGGTACAAGTAACAAACATTCACGAGTGGGCCCATTTAAGACGTGAGCGATGGCACAGAAATGACGGCGCACAAACTAATGACCGCAACAGCAGCGTGGTGGGACTGAATGCGGCCTGCGACGAGACAATTGGTAAAGATTTTTCCTATGGCCCTAGAGACTCGGAAAGCATTTACTTCAAGCAGGGCCCCGCCGACCACTCTCCTTAAAGACCACCGACAACAAAGAGTGGGTCTGCGGTGGAGTCTCCCGGTAGCCCTCCTTGTATTTGCGAGCGATTTTTCAGACGCTTCTCTCAATGAATTCTGCATGTTTGGCGCTGTGTAGTGTAAAAATGATATACATTAAAAATAAATGAATAAAAATGCCTGTGCCGCAGAGGTGTTGTAGTTTTGCATCTTGACGAAAACTCAAATTTGTACTATAGCAGCCTTACATCCAGCTCAATTTACACTTAAATAAAACTTTGAAACACATAACGTTTTGTGGTGGTTTTTGTTTGCAATGAATGTCTTCTATTGGAGTATTGACAATGAAACACTTTAATCCAGGATGGATTTTTGGTTAATTTCACCTTTTTGCAATTTGTCTCCGAGGTGCTGTATTCTACTGCCTGTCATTCCTAGGTATAACTGTTCCTAGGGAAGGAACGAGAGATTGGAGCTTACTGAGTGACGTCTTCAAACAAGGTGTTCAATTAATGGTTGCATTTTTTTTTTTTTTTTTTTTAAATTGGAGCTCCCGGGACAATTCATTATATTAAAAAAATCTATGGGAGCGGGGTTCGATTTATTTCAAAATATTAGTGCAGTAATAAACAAACTATAATTGATTATGTCTTGGGGAAATGCCTTGACATAGAAAGAAATAACGTTTGTCGCCTGAAGAAACAGGAATAGGAAGATAAACGGAATGGAAAGATTACCTCTTCTCCCAACGGTTTACCTAAATGTGTTTCGGGTGCCTCTGTATTAGTCTTTCGTAAGTCTAAAATTTTATACAGCGGGAAGAACATTTCCACACGTCAAATAACGGATCAGTCCGAACCCGATTGTGAAAGATCTTTCCATTTGGAAACTAACGGAATCGACTTTCTTGGGCAAGTCACCAGTGGGTATAACCCTAAAGGTATGCGCAGGCCTATGAACCATAATTACTTTTTTGCGTTTTGAACCCGACAATAGCGCCGCCACATAATTTAATGCATGCGTTTTATTTTATTTTATTCATAATAACAATTTTGATAATACCATTCCTATATTATCAATAATAGTAAATATTATTATAAGCCCAAAACGATTCGACGTCAAACTCCTCAGGCGAGAGTTCCCCCACGTGATCGAAACACGTGACCGGGGTTCAGAGGTGAAAGTCGAAGCGGCACTGCGGCTCGGCAGCATGGCGGCCTCGGTGGGATGCAAGCTCCTTTCGCAAGCCCTGGGCGGCTTGTCCCGACCGAGCCTGGCCCGGACCGCCTCCGTACGCCGTGTCGCCCCGGCCAGGGCGTCCCGCGTCTGCCCGGCCGCCTGTGGGCCGACGCGCCACTGCAGCTCCGACGCCAAGAATGACCTACGCGTTAGATACTTGGACGGCGACGACTCAGGTAGAGACTCTCGATTGGCGCAATCTCTGCTCGACGGGGCCGTTTTTGTTTTGTGCTTTGCGGGCCGCCAAAATAGATCATTTTGACGAATTAATTATTTTCACCGCACCGTCACATTTTGGCATTTCTCTCCACAAATGATTTTATTTTTTAATTTTTATTTAGTGCATTTCAATATTTGCATTCTTACACCCAAAGTGACGCTTGTGAGAATTGACGAACAATGTTCAACCGCCAACCGACCCCTCTGACGTCATATGGCCGCGCCGCTTCCTCCCATTAGTTCAAGCTCAAGTGATAATTCATATTTTTTTTAGTTCAAGTGATCATACATATATGCAGCGAAATGTCATGATGGCGTCACTGCGTAGAAGCACAAGCATGTTACTGATAACAAACCTATAAGGGCAGCTTGGTCGCTTTTCAACCCAAGTCTTATCAAAATGTTAGTTTCCATCATTTAAAATGTCTGTCATGCGCTTGCTTTACTGTTGGGAATCCTAGCACTCCGCGGCACCCTCCCACTGTGCTTGACTACAGTCAAACGGGACAAATATTTGAGCCGTAAAAGCTGAACATTGCTTTGGGACAAGTTTGACGCTTCAGCCGCGAGCGTTGTGTCCGGACACTGTGTGCGCCCGGTGCCCGTAAGCCACAGCACCGACTATGAGACTGTGGCAGTTTCGCCGTGTCCTTCTGGCGTGTGGCAGAAGGACACAGGTCATGACGGCTCCTCTCTCCTGAGCGTGTGTGTGTGTGGGGATGGGGGTTTTACCCGTTGCTTGTCAGACCAACCCAGACCAGAGCAAGCAACGCGAGCCACTCTGATCCTGGGTCCCCGATTTTCCTAGACCCAGGACAGGTGTGGCTGCTCGAACCAGACCATCCTCACATTCTGAAGTTGTGTCCATTTACAAAATAGAGAACTCTTGGATTATCTGCTGAGGTTAGGGTCCTCTAGAGGTTCAAGTCCTCAAAACCTGTTTAAAGTCCTTCTATAATTGTAAACGTAAAAACCTGGTTAAAGTCCTTCTATAATTTAAACGTAAAAAAACCTGAGGTTAGATTTCTAGAAATTTACTGACATTCCAATGACGGAGACTAGACACAGACTGAGGGACAGTTTGTTGCTTTAAAACATATGCATAGGCCACAAATCTTTAGGTGTCTAAATTAGTAGACATCGACTGCGGAAACTGTGCTTTGGCTTGTTTTTAATAATTCTTATGATTAATGTTTTTGATTTTGAATCTTCTAATTCTTATGATTAATGCCTTGATTGTATATGATTAATGGCTTGATTTTAATCTTTCACTCTCTGATTAATGTTTAAATCTTTTACTTTCTAATGCAGTGTTTGAGTTGCATTTATTGTTGGAAAGGTGCTATATAAATACATTTTTACTTACTTACCACAGAGACTAAATAACATGACCCTATGGTTATGGAAAGTCAAAAGAATTGGGGGTAAGCATGACAACCCACGACTATTGGCAAAGAATTGCATTATTTTACATCAGCTATGAAAAGGTGTAAATGATGGGTGGGATTCTGCAATGAATCACGATTCAGCGACTGCACCTTGAATATGTTCAAGAAACAGATTATGTTGGATTGTTAAGGTGAAATAAGGGAACAATGATAAAGAAATATTGTTCAGTAAGGGAACTGGTTGGATCGCTCACATTTGAATAGCTTAGGACCATAGAGTTCAAAAACTTTAAAGCAATCCTAAATTTTTGAGGTTTTTCGCTTTTTCAGCTCATAACCGGCATGTGTAATTGTTTTTCAGGTATTGTTGTTTTGGGAATTAACAGAGCCAAAGCCAAGAATGCCATAAGCAAAAACTTAGTCAAACTGGTAAGTGTTTCTCTTTATGTTGTCTTTTTTGACAATGACGCTGTTCTCATTTCAGTGATGTCTCGTGTATTAATTGAGATTAATCGCCCATTTTACATATCCACTGATCAATTTCCTGGTGATAGTTCAAATTTTTTGAATATTGTCTCTTATTATTTTCAGATTTTGTAGAATTCTAACCATTTAATGAGAAATAGAGGTCAGCATCGGGCTAGAAATAAAGCCTAGCGGTAAAAGTAAAATGAATTTCCACTAAAAACCCTTTATCCCTTCAACACTACAGAGCTTTTTGACAAAGGGCTGATAAATATGTATGTATGTATGTGTTAACTGAACAATTGACACTACAGTATGCTATTTTTCAACCCAGTCCTTATTAATGTTACTTCCCATAATTTCTACCTGTTCAACACAACTTGCTGAACTGTTGAGAAAAATACCACTCTGCTGCAGCTTCTCACTGTGCTTAAATGCAGTGCAACAGGGCAAACGTTTGAGCCTTAAACTTAAATCTCCTCTTTGAAAGCGGTATTCTCACCTTTTTATTTCAAACTCGTTTTTTACAAAAAGTACATCCAGAGCATAACAGTTTGTTGCCTGTAGGAAGTGGCACAACTTCCTGTTTCTAGTCTCTTACGTTAGTGCGCATGCACAATGAAGACAACTTTTATTTGAGGAAGTGCAAAATAATTTTAAAATATTTAAAAACAAATGTATTAAATGGAGTCGGATCATATATTATGGATTTGTTTAAAAAATAAATAAATAAATCCATCCATTTTTTGGAAGGTTGTTGTCTTATAGATAATTTTCTAGTATAAACTTAGTCAACCACTATAGGGAAGTTAAATGGAAAACATTTGTATACCTAAAATTGCACTTGGTTTTCAGATGTCCGAGGCCGTGGATGATATTAAGAAAAATAACAAAGTACGGAGTGTCATTTTATGCAGTTTGGCTCCTGGAATTTTCTGCGCTGGTAACGTCTTTTTGATTTTCTTCCTGTGAATTTAGCAAACTCAAGCTACTTTAGAATTGTGGAAAGAACTAGCTTGTTTATTGTGACATTGTACTTTGAAACACTTAATCTCTCTTCACACCTGGTATCATGTCTGTCTGTCTATTATATCTCTCAACATATTCATTTCTCATTAACTGTGGATAAATATGTACTCTTTGATTAGTGGAGATGGTTCTCTTAATTGAAATCTCAGAAATACATAAATCTACAGTAATAGTGTACCGTCTTTTTAAGAGCCTTCCTGGTCAGTGTCCTATGTTTTTCTGTCACGTAGGAGGCATGCAGTATGAACTCTCACTGCCTCGTGGATTGACTATGGAATTGGGAATAAATCCCCTCTACCAAATCTTTTACATCCGAGTGATTAGAGTTGTGTTATTGTTAAAGTCAGGATATGGTCAGATTTAGTATGGAGTGTTTTAGAGTTAATTAACGAATCTATTTTAAATGTTTTTAATCACTCTTTTTAAATTTCCACTCAGATGAATGTCTTTGGGTCAGTGATCATTCTTTGTCTATTGTCATTGAGTTTGTAAATTTTATTATGTGAAAATGTTGATTTGAGTTGTGTTGTGCTCAGGGCAACCTTTGTTTAAAAAGAGAATGTGTTCTCTGAGATTTCCCTGAATGAATCGAATGATCTCTTCCCTCTATGCAGGTGCAGACCTAAAGGAAAGGGCTAAAATGCAACCGAGTGAAGTGGGGCCATTTGTGTCTAAAGCCAGAGAACTTATTACAGAACTCGGTGAGTTGGCTTTTATCAATAGAAGTCTTGGCGGCGCACGGCTTTTCCAGAAAAAAAATAACCAGCAAGGAAGTAGTAGTACTCACCTGACAGGGGGCATTGAGGAAAAAAATGCCCATTGGAGTGGGAAGTAGTAGTAAAGGAGACGGAGGCTTCCGGAAGAACAACAAACATGGCTGCCTGGTCGATGCCGAGGACGAAAATATGTTTATTGTTGCTCAACAACTAGTGCTGCGTTCAGATGGAGAATAACAGCACTTTGTGAACGCCACAGGGGAGGAAGAAAGACCCCGAGCATGGAGAGGTACGATGGCAAAACAAAAAACAAGCAATATGTTGTTATGGTGATGACCTTGATCTGCTACGTAACATCCGGCTCAATCTGTCGCGCAGAACGGCAAAAACTTTAAATATTTCAATTATATTCACATTATTATATTTAATTTATATTTAAACTTGTGCAAAGACTGGTCGTAAATATTCCTGTATGTGAAAACCAGCTCAGCAAGTCTTGTCTCGAGGCCATTTTGCCCATTTTGAAATGAAAAGAAATGAGGAGAAAGGCTCCTCACATCCCATCACAAAATCTCCAAGGTGCACAACGTTGTCCCCACGCGTCATGGCGCCAACCCCTGGGGATGTCATTAGTTTTTATGTAATCAATTAATCAAGGAGTGTTTAAGGTTAACAACTATCGATTAAGGACATTTCTTTAAATGTACATCCCTAGATTGTGCCGATTGACTGTTTAGTCGGCAAACTCATTGACGATACAATAGAAGGACATTAATGACACTTTTTTTTTATTTTTTTTATCCGCCAGGAAAAATCCTGTCAGGAATTGAAACTGTGTCATTGCAGGTTGGTGGTCACTGCTGCCTGAGTTGGCATCTCATGGGCATGCAATCGGCAAATTTCCCAATATTCACAGGTTCCCTTCTCTCACTAGGCTTGAAACCAAAACTGGCAAAGTGCCCTTTTTTTGCGAACAAACACAGCGATGTTTGAAATAATTGTACTTGAAGGTCACGGTTATGGTGCCGCTGATGAGTGCTACCCTCAGCAACACTCCGGAGTCCCTAGCAACACTACATGCCTAGCAGCAACAGGGCTGTAATCAGCACTGTTACCCAGCATGCGCTGCAAAAATGTTTATAATTTATTATTGATTATTTGTAATGTTCATTGTATAAAAGTGTTCTTCTATTGCATGTAAAAAAATACTGTGATGTTTTCCCTCTCGTAATATATGTGATTTTTTTTCTTCTTTTTTTTTTTTTTATCTACTTGGGGCCGCACCAGCCCCCCACACCCAAGTGGTACCCCAGATACGTACCTCCCTCCGCCAAACTGCCCACTTCTTAGGGTTGGCGGTAAGCCCCACCCATGTCAGGGATTCAAGTACTGCCCGCACATGCTGCATGTGCCATCCCCAGCTGTTGCTATGAATGATTATGTCGTCTAAGTAGGCGGTGGCGGCGTTTGCCACATGTGGGCGCAGAACCTGGTCCATGAGTCTCTGGAAGGTGGCTGGGGCCCTGAACAACCTGAATGGAAGCATAACAAATGTGTACAACCCCTGCGGAGTGGAGAAAACACTTTTTTGAGAGATGGTCCGGGGTCTCACTGGTAGCTTTTGAGACCTCCGAGCCCAACTCGTCTCTTCCGATCACCAAGGTGGCCAGAGAGACGGACGGAAGACCCTTCCTCCTTCCTTAAGAGGTTAAGGTGATACACCTGAGTCACCCCTTGCCTATCAGTTTGATCCACCTCCCCGACTTGCCGTGAGACCGCGAAGGATCCTTGCCACCTGGCGAGTAATTTATAGCCGGACATTGGGAATAAAACCAGCTCCCTGTCTCCCGGTGAAAACTGTCTCAGCCGCCCCCCTCTGTCATACCACTGCCGTGCCTGGGCCTGGAGAAAATTCTCACGTAATAGGTTGACCAACATGTGTAGTTTTGCTCGCAGGTCCAGAACATACTGGATTTCATTTTTACTGGTGCTAGGCCCTTCCTCCCAGTTTTCCTTAATAAGGTCTAGCACCCCCCGGGGTCTCCCACCAAAGAGGAGTTCAAAGGGAGAGAATCCCGTGGAGGCCTTGGGAACCTTCCGTACAGCAAAAAATGGAGGGTCCAACCATTTATCCAAATTGTGGCTATTGTCATGCACAAACTTACGAACCATGTTCTTCAGCGTGTTATTTAACTGCTCCACTGTCTGGGGGTAGTACACGCTGGTCCGAATTGAGCAGACGCCCAATGTCCCATGTCCCTACCGGTCGCGAACGCAACCCCCCCCCTGTTTCCTGCATCAGAGCTCCAAACCTTACCTTATAACACATAGGCAGGAACTCAACCCAGCCTGCATCAAATGCTTCTTCCCCCGGTGACGAATTTCCCGCCGCTACATCGGATACACGTGAATAACCCCTTGTACGCACAGAATCTCCACCCGTGATGCCTCCACCAAAGCCCCGGGCCAAACCAGGCTTTTCCGGACCATGGACTGCATGCAGCAAGAGTCCAGCATAGCCGGGTGTCTACCCCCTTGTAGCCTTACCGGTACGTAGTAGACCCCTTCCTGATAGGGGGAGGGGCCCAGCGAGTGACCCGGGACAACTTGTCCGACCTCCATCCAAGGGGCAGTCCCCGAGGCGGTGGCCGAGCGTACTAGCGATCGCAATGGCCAAGCCCCCTTACCGTGAAATAACAGGGGTCCTCGCTTATCGACCAATTCGCTTAACGACCCGGTCCTAGGAACGGAACTCGGTCGTTAAGTGAGGAGTACCTGTACAGACATGCAAATTGGACTTACAAAAATAAAAAAAGAAATGGCAAGATACATTTTTGACAAGCGACAAGATCATACAAATTATATAAATATCTGTAAGCACATCGTAAAAAATATTTATAATCTATATACCCATAATATAATTTATCCTGTGCAGAGTATCGCATTTTGTATATTTGCGCACGTGCGTGTGTGTGTCTGTGTACTCCTCATTTAACGACCTACCTGTTTAGCGACCGTTCGGACTTACCACCAGCTCTCTGACCAGTCTGTATTGTGCGCTGGGTACAATACCTCAGCGTCAAGCATCTCATCGCGCATCCACCCTTTATATACATCTCCTCTCATCACCGTTCTCAGCCTCGTTCCCGCAGTCTGTCAGTATTCACTACACTTGCGTTCGCAATGGCCACGCCCCCTTACCGTGAAATAACACGGGTCCTCATTTATCGAGTGAGGACCCGTGTGAGGACCCAATTCGCTTAACGACCTGGTTGTAGGAATGGAACTCGGTCGTTAAGTGAGGGAGACCTGGATATTGTATTGTTTATTCTCTTTATATTCATTTGATTACTTTTTATTCTAATGGTCAGCATGCACCAAACCTCACCAAAACAAATTCCTAGTATATGTAAATATACCTGGCGGAATAAACAGATTCTGATTCTGACAACAGATTAAATGGAAAAAAATATTTATTTAATGAAATGTTTAAATAAAAAAATAATAAATTGATGCAAATCTTCTACATAAACAAAACCCGGATGGTTTTAATTGAGTATCTAGTGTCTGTATTTGTGTATTTCTTCTTTCGAAGGTAATCTGCCAATGCCGACAATCGCTGCAATCGATGGAGCCGCTTTAGGAGGAGGCCTGGAAATGGCTCTTGCGTGTGACATCAGAATTGCATGTAAGGAGTTAACCTTTTGAACGTAAATGAATGTATTATGTTTTACCATTGACGGCGTAGCCCCTAGACACGTTCTTCTGACACTTAATCCTCTGAATTGAGGAAGAATTTGGCTGATTTTGCTCCCCTTTAGTCTGTTGATTTGATTTGTTTTGACATAACTAGACTACCCTGGCACTTTTAGTGTGGTAATTCTGTTTTGAATTACTATGTGGATCTTGTATACAACTATCCAGCTGTGAAAGTCTGTCCTTAATGGTGAACCAAGTTCTCTCTGAATGAATGTAGGGTCCAGTCCTTGCATTGAATCAATGATTTAGCATCGACGCATCATTCGTTTTCCAACTCGTCAGGACAAGCCCCCCCCCCCCCCCCCCCCCCCATCATTTGACCATGACAAAAGGCATGTTGGGCCAGAACGTATTAAGTATTTTACTTTTACGCTAATTCCAAACAATATACAAATAGAATCTGAATTCTACTTCAAAACAATATGTTTCACATGTGCTTAGGTCACATGTCTTACAGCATTTTTAATAACAGTGACATTTTATTTCAAACTGTTCTTGCAGTTGCTGCAGTAGATCAAAAAGCGTCACATTGGCTACAGTAGTTTGGCAGTAGGAAGCGGTGCAACTTCCTGTTTCTAGTCTCTGCTTTGGGAGGGGGATGCTCCTCCACTTGTTATTCGACTAGATGGGCGATAGTAGGCACCACTGTCTGCCACAAGAAAAAACATTTTATTCTCTGTAAATATACTTTATATCAATAGAACTAAGTTAAGTTCACGATAACGCCTGCTCGTGTGACCCTCTAACTTACCTTTCTTTAATTTCACCAGCCAGCACTGCCAAAATGGGACTGGTTGAGGCCAAACTTGCCATTATTCCAGGAGCTGGTAAGGTTCATTTTCTTGGTTCGATATTGTTGCCTAGAGTGCATTGTAATAAATGGTTTGTTTAGACATTTTTTGTGGTGCCAATAATTAGAAAAATAATAGTGTGGTCGGAAACCTTGTGCAAGAAAGTCTTGAACTAACCATTTTAAAGTTTTGAACGTCCCAATGTAGATCTTGTGTAGATCGGGGGAGAGTGAAAGACCATGTGGGACCAAGTCCAATGTCCACAGTGGTCTTTATTTTATGTTATTGTGATGTCATTTTGAAGAATAGGCTCATCAGTTGGTCCCATTTTGATCAATTGCACCAGCGATTCTCAAAGTGGAATCACTGCACTTTCCATTACACACTTGATGATCGGGGTCATGATTTATCATTCTAGCAGTTCCTATTCAGGCAGGGCGGGATCATATTAAATGGTATTTGATTTCAAGGTTACAGTATCTACATCAGTGGAGAAGATGGTTGACTATCCCCAAGTAACAATTATAAGTAATTGTCATGACCAACTTCTTGTCTTTCCATCGCAGGTGGCACACAGCGCCTACCAAGGGCCATTGGTGTGTCCCTGGCGAAGGAGCTTATTTTCGCTGCCCGGGTGGTGGACGGGGCGGAGGCCAGTCGGGTCGGTCTGGTCAACCACTCCGTAGCTCAGAACAAGAGTGGAGACGCAGCCTACCTCCGTGCCTTGGATCTGGCCCGGGAGTTCAACCCTCAGGTGAGAAACCAGTGTTTAGCCATAGCCCAGAAATACAAGCACTGAGAAAGTGAGTTTTTCATAATAGGTCCCCTTTAAGCCATAGGAGTTCTGAATTTTCAAAGTTCCGAAATTTTAGCCCCGTATTGAACGGAACTCTAAACCAATACCAGCACAAAACCAATAGGCTGTCTGCCAGTGTTTCCAATAAGAATTCAAGACTTCAGATTGCACAGTTGCTTAATCAGGACATATTTCATTCTAACTAATGTTTCATTGTGTTTCTCCAACAGGGTCCAATTGCGATAAGAATGGCAAAATTGGCCATTAACCAGGGTATAGAGGTGAGATGTTACAGCAAACTGATTGTTTTATGGTCGTTTAAATGTTATCCAGCTATAATCCTTTCATACCATTTTTCTTCCAATGATTTTTAATGCATTATGAGAATTATATTCATATTGCTCAACTTTTTGCCCTTATTGGGACATTGTCAGATAAAAAAAAAAAAAAAAAAAAATCAAGCTCATTATTGGACTATATACCACTTTTGAAAACTTGGTTGTTTGAAGTGCTTGCATACGCACATATGCGTGTGACCCAAAGCGGCCTGCTGGGAAGCTCTTTCACGTTTAATCAATGGTTAGCAAAAAAATAAAGAAGGAAAATTCTCCAAATGATAAAGCATTTTTTTGTACCAGAATAACTCAAAATGTGAAACGCATGCTTAAATCGTCCGTAATTATGCCATGAAAATCTCGACCAAAAGAAGCCTCTTGAGTGTTTGCCGTGGGCGACGTCGGCGTACATGTACGAGCATAGCATGAGGAACCTGAGCTCTATCCTTTCTTCCACAGGTGGATTTGTCTACTGGACTGGCCATTGAAGAGGCGTGCTATGCCCAGGTGATCCTTCAGCCTGGGTTCCCCTTTCATTCTCAATAACGCTAGGTTGCTGACGATCATTGAACATGGATAAAGCGTCCTTATCCTCATGGCCTCATGGGGAATCACTGATGAAAATATGCGTGGTAAACCTGTCGAATATTGCTCCGTATTTGAACGTCTACGTTAAAGGATAGGCTCGCCATTTCTCAACTCAGGCCTTTGCCCCATTGGACTGCCTTTATGCACAATGAGAAGCTGCATCCAGGTGGTAAGTTTCTCAATAGTTAAGTGTTCAGCCAGGTTCTAAATTATTATAATAATTCTAAATTATGCAAACCCACACTCACCCCCTTAAGACCTGGCTTGAAAAATAGCAATTTACTCATCCGCCACTGTACTTATTACAACTCGAGGCGTGATTAAGAGGATGAAGAAGCTGTATCTACTTTAGATGAAGCAGAGCGACCCCCCCCCCAAAGATCCTTTGCCATAGGACTTTCTCCTCTGAATAACACATACTGACGTATCCCCCCAATTCATCTGTTTGTTTGTTTGTTTGTTTGTCAAGGTGATACCAACGAAGGACAGACTGGAGGGTCTCGCTGCGTTCAAGGAGAAGAGACCCCCTCGCTTTAAGGGGGAGTAGGGACTGTTCCTGGAAACCACCTTGAGCACTGCCTTCAGCCCCTTCCCCCAGACACACAAACAGTCAACGCTGCTTCGGTTGCGTTGACAAACGAACCCGTATCAGAACGATCGCCTTTGAAATGCAATAAATGCAATGACTTTGAATTTTAGTTTGACTAATAATTTGGCAGGTGTCTATGGGGAAAAAATATTGAAGTTAATCTGCCTAGTTTTAATACCGAAAGCACTGTAGTGCCAGGTAAGCGACAACTGTTTCAGTGAAATTCCAATGCTGATTTCTGTGATTTGTCTGAGGCATCCTGTAGTTAGTAATCCTACTAATGGTTTGACTGTGATTTATCTCTGTGGAAACATCCATGAATGAACAGCTAAAGTCAGTTTTCCTGGGGCATTAGCGTCCAGCTACCAGTCAACTTCATGTTATTACTAAATAAAGCTTTCCTCCATTGGCATGGAAATGATTGTCGCTGCGCTTTTCGCTGAAACAGATCAGCTCCTTTTTACCATGATGGCTTTACAACATGGAAACAACACTACATACGCGGAAGCATAAGACAATGTGTTTGTATCGTTATCGGGCGGAAATGCAACTGTGATAACGGAATTTTATCCAGACTCTGGATGTTATATAAGACTGGTCAAATATGAAGCCACAACTCATCTGTTGAGTTTTTGAAACTAATATTAAATGTACAAGTATAATAAATAATAAACTGCAAGTTAATTTATGTCTGTGTGCTTGTCTCTGAAACATAATGAAGAAAATGAACTATAAAGTACACATATTTTTGGTATTCTGTTCAGTATTGTAAAGTTTAATCTGAAACATTAAACTTTTGAACCTTAACATTATCAACTGTTGATTTATTAAGCTCTCAATCCTTACATCACCATTGTAAGTTTGTATAATTAGCACTTGGCTTGTATGGAAGTGGAGAGATCAACTGCAGACTCTGTACGCTTCTAGTTCAAGAATGATTCACTCATTGTCGCCCAACTTCCCAAACCCAGCGACTCGCATTGTTTCCAGAAGACAAATGCTTCTCCCCTTCCATGAACCCCCCTTTTCAGTCCTTCATACCATTACGATCTATGTTTATTGACCTCATCAGTTCCAAGGAGCGCTGAACAAAATTTTCAAGTACACATACTTTTAGTTGAGTAAGTATCGTGCAGTTAATGGTCCACTTGAGTACTTTTGACGTGTTCTGTATTATTCCAATGGAATTGTGAACCTGAAACTACTCAGAAAGCTGCTTATTGGATTTTGGAAGCCACCCATTCTGATTTGGTCAGTGTATGAATCCTGACCTTTTTCAGTTCCAGTCTAGATTGTTCACAAATCAGCTGTGAATAATTTCAAACTATCTTTTAGAACAATATTTTGCTCAACATTTTTATGTCTCCCCTTGACAAAAATTCACTATTCATCACCAGCATTAAGCCAATTACTGGCTGTCTTGATTGGCTCCATTCCTACAGCTCAAATACAAGTTTCAAAGTATCCGTCGGCAGCTCATCTCGCTGAAGTTTCATGTGGGGTCCCGCAAGGTTCAATTCTTGGGCCACTCCTTTTCTCAAGTTACATGCCTCCATTCAGCAAAATTATTCACAATTCCAACATTTCCTTTCATTCCTGCAAACTACACACATACTGTATATATATATATATATCACAGAAACCAAAGTACCGGCCCGGCCTTCGTACGCTTACTGAATGCACAAGAAACATTTAATCCTGGATGGAGCAGAATTTTCTTCAACTTAATGAAAACAAAACTAAAATTATGCTCTTTGGTCCTCTGGTCTCTACTAGCATCATTACTTTGAACCTTGATCAGCTATCCGCTTGTATCAGACCACCAACATTTGACAGTACGTTGGAGGAAATTTGACAAACAAATCAGTTCAGATGTGAAGTCAAAATTGTCGCAAGCATCAGGGGCTTTCTGTCCTTCTCAGCTTTCAAAAGCCATTCATGCACTTGAGAAGCAGTGAAGTTCTTCTATAAACAGCACAGGCTTTTACCAAAAAGTTCCCTGAGAATAAGACCACTTTTTTTGAGGGTTCCAATTCCTGACTCTGTAACTCTTTGGTTTCTCACAACGTTTCGGTCTGGAAATATATTGACCTATTTTCCAGTATTTGCTTGATATAGGCAAAAGCAAGGTAGGTCTATAGGTCTTTGCTATATCTAAACCATATTATGATGCATTCAATCTGGATTGGCTTATATTATATTGTATTATGCTTAGTTAGAAAAGGACCAGAGTCCAAACATTGATTTAATAGGATTAATCAGAGCACACAAGTGTTAGGTTAAATAACTTGCAAATGTGAGAGTTACTGAAGTTCATGCGGATAACAGTTTAATATGAAGGGAACATGAATATATTTATGAAACTCAAATATCCTGTTGAGGACCAACGTGTACACAAGACAGCGGTTTCTGACAGTTACACCAGTTAGCCCACCCCCAGTTGGGGCATCTCACCATCATCGCCAAAGAACACCTTTCATGGCCCAGGTGCAGTGTCCATCCGACCGCAGGCACAAGATGTGAGATGTCTGACTGTTGGGTCCTCGATGAGATGGTAGGTCTGGGTCTTCGTTGTGGCTTTGGGCTGTCGCTGTACAGGGGGGGCCTTAAGACATCGGTTCCCACCCCCACTGTGGCTGACCTGCTTCCGGCAGATGTTCCAGCCCTGAGCCGAAGGGGGATCCCACCACAAGTTGAGATTGCGTAAAGAAGAAAGGTGTCCTCCGAGATACGTTTAGAAACCGAAGAGCCGTTCCCCCGACAGCGGCTCATGGGAAACAATGAAAGTGTCTTTGAGGTCAGCGTCTGCTCCTGCAGATGTTTCTGCTTTGACGTTTGCCCTTTTTCCTCCACTTAATGGGTCTATTCCTTTATACAAGATATTGAGTTTAATGTGGTAATCTGTTCAATTATTTTGTGAAAGTGATCTTTTTTTGTTAATCATTTTGGCAAGGTCAATACTAATTTCATCCTTACGTGGTCGATAGCAACGGGCTACATGCTAATTATGTTAGCTCGATGCAAGGCTGCGTCTTCCATTCCAGCAGTTATTTATTTTATATTTTTCATATATTCTTTTCATATTCATCTTGCATCAATGTGACAAGTAAAAACAAAACACAAAAACGAAATCTGGCGTTACAGGGTTGCCAGTTCAATCAACTGAATTTTGTTGATGCAATTCGCACCTGACCACCTCTAAACGACTTGATGCAGCCCTTCACCGCGCCCAGCAGATGGAAAGTCAAAAATAGTTCCAGCGGTAGCAGCATTTAAAGTAACCAAGATCGTGTTGGGCAAACCTATGTGAAACTGGGGGAAAGGTGTAAATTCTACCTAGAAAGGTCCTAGTCAAGTTCAAATCGTGGACCTTCTTGCTGTGAGGCAACAGTCATAACAGTGCCAGAAAAGACGGCGAGTTCATAGCTCTGCATTGCAAATCAATAGAACACCATTCATTTCAGGAGTACAAAATGAATATAAAACGGTGATCAGTGCTCTGCCTTGTATCCGGCAACCGAAACTTGCCTCCCGTCCTTGCAGTAGTGAGACGAGTAGCAAAGCTGGATCACGAAAGCCACAACGCATGGGGCTGGTCTGCATCCAGTTGCCCATATATGCTCCAGCCCTGTACATTGGCACCTTATAGGCCTTAAGCCTGGTTCATAGTTGCCGCAGCCATAGTGTTGTTTAGTGCGCGCTGCATAAATACGTCATTGCCGCGCTCGCTACGCGGCCATTTTTCGCAAGGGTGCACACCAGCTTCAGGTTCTTCTTCTTGCCCTCAACCAGACTCCCTCCCTTCTCCTTCTGTACGTCTTGCTGTGCAATGCACTGTGCCACCGTGTCACACTGTGTCACTAAACCGGGAGCCAATGCAAGGTGGCCAGTATTGGGGTGATATGGTCAAACGTCCTAGTCCTTGTCAAGAATCTAGCCGTAGAATTTTGTGCTAACTTTTATCTTAGCTAGCTCATTTTGGCTTGTAGCACTAGTCATCAGAAAGGTCGGAGAGCAACACATTACAATAATCTAGGCGGGATGTTACAAATGCATGGACTATGGTCTCTGCATCCCTCATGGATAGAATGGGCCGTATCTTCGCGATATTGAGAAGACGAAAAAAACGCAGTTCTGCTAATGTTCTGAATATGCAGCTGAAAAGAGAGAGTGGGGTTAAATATAACCGCTAAATACTTTGCTGAGTTACTTTGGGTAAAAGTACAGCTATCAAAGTTCAGAGTGCTATTCTTTAAAAGGTCCCTGTGTCTGGCAGGACCAATAACCAGCATCTCCGTTTTCTCAAGAGTTTAGAAGCAAGAAATGACAAGACATCCACTGCTGAAGTTCAGCAAGACATGCCTCTAGAGTACAACAATCGCGCGGGTTTGTTAGCTCTAAGGGCATTTGTAGTTGGGTGTCATCAGCATAACAATGAAAGCTAATGCCATAGTTGCATATGATATCTCCCTGTGGCAAGATATAGACGCTAAACAACAAAGGACCAAGCACTGATCCCTGCGGGACCCCACAAGTTACTTTAGAGGTGAATTTGTCACATTGTGTCCTCCCTGAAGGATAAGATCCAAAACAAGAAAGTGCCAAATCTCTCATGCCAATGCACGTGTCAGGGCGATCGAGCAGTAGGTTGTTATCAGCAGTATCAAAGGCAGCGCTGAGGTCAAGGAATAATAGCAGCGGTGTAAAGTAACAAAGTGCAAGTCTCAATTACTGTACTTAATTACTTTTATGGAGTATCTGTTCTTTACTTGAGTTATTATATTTATGTCTACTTTTACTTACTTTGCTACATTTAGCCCCAAATAAGTATACTTTTACTCCAACACATTTCCCCTGAACACCTTTGTTACATCCTACAAAATGAAATCAGAGGCAAACTTGGCGCCAATGCTGTTAGCGAAGCCAGTTATTGCGAAGTTCATGTTGTGACTCAAGGGTCACATCCAGCAGCAAGCTGAGTGTAACAAACACTCTTGAGCCCGTGCTCAGAGTTGCCAGGTCTGCAGTTTTCCCCGCGGAATTGGGCTACTTTTTCAGTGTTGTAGCAGGTCATTTCTTTTTGTCCGTGGGTTGGGGACTGCTGGGTTTGTCATGGAGACCTGGCAACCCCGCCCGAGTTAAGTTTAGTTTTTGTGGCATTGCCCCTGAACTAGCCGGAGAGCGAGGACAACGGCGACGGCCTCCTGCAGCAGTGATGCTGCCCCACCCGCACCTGCTCCTGCTACGACTGATGGAGACGTACACCCCACGGCCATGTTTTACGACACATGTTTTCTTATGTCAGAGTGAAAGAAAATTAAGTACCTTTAATATCAGCTACTTTAAAACTTTTTCTCAAGTAGAATTCCAATGAGTGACTTTCACTTTTAGTCATTTTTCAGTTAGATATCTCTACTTCTACACTGTGGTGGAAAAAGTACTGGAAAGCCACACTTGAGTAATAGTACTGTAACTACTAATTCTAAATGATATATCCTGTGGTTTTAACACATTTTTGAACATGTACATATTATTGTCACTATAAATCAAAGCATGTTGTACAGTATATACTGTATATTGTATACACGCATGTACTGTCATGTCCATATGCCCCTCATTTATAAAAAGGTAACCTGTTAATAATTCATATTTATTGCAGCATCTTTGCACTCTGCACCATTATCTTCATGTTACAAATTCCATGGTTGTTTCTTATATATACACTTTTTATATATATTTATATATGCACATAGTCGTTAAATGTTTATGTGTAGAAAAAAACAGTCATATTCCTTGTATGTGTACACATACTTGGCCAATAAAGATGATTCTGATTCTAATCAATGCCCCGGGCTAGTACAAAGTCAATAGTGTTCCTATTATTATGGGTCGGTTCATGAATTAGTGACAAGCCAAATGTATAAATTATTGTCTGGAATGCCCTGCTAAGGGTTGAGACGGGGAGTTCACATGGATATTATAGTCACCAATAATTAATATATTATCTGCGTGCATCACCATGTCAGAAACAAAGTACGAGAATTTGTCTAAGAAGCTCGAGTAGGGGCCAGGAGTACGGTAGATCACTGCTAGGTAAATGGGCAGTGGTGTTGAGGGCCATCTTGTTGCATAACAAGAGCCTCAAATGTTTTAAAGTCATTGTTCAATTTAGGATTGAAGTTAAGATTTGATTTAGAGATGAGGGCAATGCCACCACCTTTCTTGGGTGGACGCGCAGCATAGCTAACATAGTTTGGCTGAGCAGCTTTGTTTAGTGGTAAGAAATCGCTTGGATTTCAGCAAAGTCTCACATAGACCCATCACATTGAGATTCTGATCAAATCATAAACTAACAAGGCTTTGGAGGGGAGTGATGTCATATTCATTAGACCAATTCTGCTTAAGTGAGGCCGATTGATGGCCTTCACCTCCATTCCCTCCATCGTATTCATTTTAATAAGACTGCATCTGATTTGTATTTTTAGGAACTATAGGCACAGCAGGCAAGTAATACTGTAGGTATCTGATCAGAAATGTGCAATGTATTCTACAAACAGTATGATTACCAGGGGGTCTAGCAGTAACCATGGTAGAAGTATAAACCATCTGAGTAGTATGAGCTACTGAAATGATATAGAGACGAGAGGAAGGCTGATTAAAATCACACAGTATCACATGAGTCTGTCTGGCAGGACCGGTCCTCTCTAGTACGCTAGGCAGGTTTACAACTGTCCTGCATAATACTGACTGAACTGGTAGAGTCTACACCCTCTGAGGTTGTAACATGTGCAGGCTTACTATCAGCCGGCCCTACCTTGACTGGGCTGGAGTCCACACCCTTTATAATGGTACTGTCAGGCTCTGTACTGACCCGCGTCCCGACCTGCCCTAGAGTGTGATGTAATGCTTGACTCAAGCATTTATTTATGTTCCTAGAAAGAATGATGACACCTTCCCCCGTTAGGGTGAAGGCCGTCCATCCTCAGCAGGTCGGTTCGCCCCCCAAAAGGAGGGCCGGTTATCTGAAAAACGGGGCAGTCCCTGATCTCTGGAGAACTTAGCCAGCCACCAGTTAAGCGAGACTAATCTACTGCACCTTTCATCATCGCCTCTCGAAGGCGAGGCACCAGAGACGATCACTCGATGCGGACTCACCTTTCTGGCGAGATCGCAAGTTCGAGCTCTGCTGCTCTTTGGGATCCCTGCTTGCCTCATCCGCCGAGATGCCTTTGTGTGCCTGTTTCTTATGGTTGTTCCTGTTGCTTGCCAGCACTCCAAGATTGGATTCAATGTCAATGTGCTCTGGCCCCAGGTAAACACACTACTGCCTCTGGCCTTCTAAGCCTGACGTGGCGGGCGATGGAGTCCACTATGACTAAGGTGCGGAGGCCAGGAGGAGCAGCTGGGGTAGGACTAGTTGATGTTTCTAACAGATTTGCCCCTTCAGCAACGGGCTCAAACTAGCTGTGCTTAGCTACAACCCATGCTATCAGGGGTGCCTGACACATCTTACCTTATCCGATCACTCCGCTCTTGGACACGTCACTCTAGCAGGGATGACCTCTCAAGGAGCAAGGTGCACGAGGAGCAGGAGTCCATACTCACCGCTGTGTCGGAGGGGCACGCAGCACGTCGCTTTTTTTTCAGGCTTGCGTAAACAGAGATGGTTTTGTTACCTGTTTTGGGATAGGTTGCTCCTAGCCTGCTCGTTCATGCTTCACATCTCTTCTTTATTTCCCAAAAACAAAAGGGAAAACCAACTATTCTGGACCTGCTGTTTACAGGCCGTCGGTCAGCAACCTTCCTTATCCCTATATCTACTCTTTTCTTGGATTGAGCCGTCTGGTTCAGAACATGGGGTAATTCTTTCATTTGAGTCATTCAGTACAGTACTGAGTCAGTCGGTACATGTAGTACATATTATTGTTTCATGGTGCAACAGTTTGAAGCCGTCAGCCTTACAGCGAGGTATACGTTCAACACCTCAGGGGAGACCCTGGTTGTACTGGAGGAGTTTAAATTCAAATTTACATCCGGGAGTTGGTCTCAATCTACCACTGTTTAGTTAAGACAATGCAGTGTATTCCTCGTAAACACCAGAGAACTTCAACCAGAACCCCTCTGTGATGGAAAATAAGTCTTTAAATGTGTGAGGCAGCCTTCTGGAAGTCTTTCAGTGTATCCCGACCACTAGATAAAGCATCTTCCCAGTGGCGATGGGGACGATCTTGCACATGGTGAAAGGTCTCCTTCCACTGAGCACCGAAGGTACGTGGGAAGTAACCTATTGTTAATGTATTCAAATGTGTTTTCAATTTTTTTCTAAATGGCCCGTAACTTGTGAACAGTTTGGCATAACAAAATGTTTGTTTTCTTCGGCTGGTAGCTCCAGTTACCAACACAGCTTGACATTTCATCATTTATCATTTCTATTTTGCTCTTTTTCCATAAGTTAATATAAGTCTCCGAGTTCCCCAAAAAGATGTATTTGAAGGTTGTTGCTGAAAATACACGTAGATTATGCATTCTAGCCATTCTAACATGCCTCTTAACCCTCATGTTCCTGACGCTCTGTTTAAGTGTGTGCGTTGGCCACTCCGGAGCTGCCCAGAGCCCGTTGCATGAAGTCCGTAAACGCTCACCGATTTCACCGCATCACTCCAGCAAAATCTGTTTCTGAACAAATCTGAGGCGACATATAAGCAATCCAGTTGCTGAATTTTCACTCATAATAGATCTACAAGGCCTAATTTCAAAGTTCGTTCCGACTTTCACTGCCGTTCTCAAAGCTTGTGGCCTTGCGGACATCGCACACGGGGTGCGATGTCCGCATACTTTTTTTATTTATTTATTTATTCATTGATATTTTTTTTTTAGAAAGAAACACAGCAGAATTATTTTTGAAATACTTACATTTCCACCGTCTGCAGTTTCTTCACAGACAGTTGGTATTAATTCCCCTTTCTTTTAAAATGCTTTTGCTGATCTTCCCAGTGGGGCAACTGTGGTTGGGGGGGTACTCTCAGATCGAGGGCGGTTCTAATTCTACTGAAGCGCAACGTGACGTAGGGTTGGGCTGCAAAATGTGAATGAGTTGTTTCAAGACATGTTTTCTGAAATAGAGAACTCACAAAAAAACCCTCACTGACTTGTCTTATTTCACAGTTTGTGCGTTAGTAGGCCCATCTCAAACCCAAACATATGTACACAAGTTATGCACTTGAGACAAAGGTCCCCTTCTTCCTCCAGGGTACGTTTCCAGCATTTGCAATAATATGAAAATGAACATGTAACATGAAAAGCTTACTGCATAAGCATCCATTTTATAATCAATTCGGCAATATATGTGCAATAACACTGTAGGATCTGGAATAACTTAGTAAGTACATGGTAATGTATAATTTATACCATAAATAACCATACCAATAATTGATCCTGTGCATAGAATCACATTTTGTAGATATCTATAGAACGCACTAATGGTCACCGTGACAAATTCCTTGTTTATGTAAATGGCGGAATACACTTTACACGCGGAACACTTTGATTCAGATTTTAATTCAGATCATGCCAGCAACAGTCCCACTGGTTGCAATATGTTAAATAGGAAACAGGCTTTATATCCTCAATGGTGTGATTCTTTAAATTTTTATGAATTAATTGTTTTTATGCATTGTTTTTGCAACAGTTCAGTTGACTGCTTGTCTAAACCTTCTTGCACATAATTAATTAGCACACACACACACACACACACACACACACACACACACACACACACACACACACACACACACACACACACACACACACACACACACACACACACACACACACACACACACACAATAAAACAAAGGCCATTTTGTCGTTTTCATAAGTTTGCATGTTGATCTTACCTACTGTACTGTATAACATTTATTGAATAACTGAATTCACATGCCCACCTGACAAACCCTTTGTCTCAATTCATGCCAAGAAAGTGGGAAGAGCTCATCGGGAAGAAGAAAGAATTACTTAGTTGGCAGAGTTTGTCCAAATGATTGTAATAACATATTATTTGACATATTATTGGAAAGAATTCATATACTGCTGAACAAATCAGGAGGAAGAAATACAATGAATATACATAATCATAAAATAAGCTTTTATGATTAATATAAAGAAGACACAGCCTGACATGCCTTATTCAACCCCATGCACTGCTTCACTGCGGGATGTCGTAGTAATATGTCCTCAGTCGCAGCTCGACGATGGAGAATGCGGGTCGCTCCGCTGCCCTGGAAGAAACAAGGAGATTTTGTTTATTATTTTTTGAAAAGTAACAGATTTCGGAACTGGTTGAAGTATGAGAGTGATTTGGAAACGATTCTCTCACAGCCTCACGTTGGACGTTAAATGCGAAAAAATGACCAAAAAGTAGTTATAGACTAGACTACTAGTTAAAGATTATTTTTATTATAGATTGTTTTTTATTATAGATATGTTTTTATATAGGCAGATGAATAAATGGCAATAAACACCAACCTCAAAGTTAACTCGAAGATGGAAGGGGGGGGCGTGGTTATGGCGGAAAGGTGAGCGCAACCTTTTGGCCCAAGCTCCGCACCCCTCCGTTCCAATTTTTAATTTATCCTAAAAAATGTGCGTTGGAAGCCACTCTTGGTATGAACATTTCATGTTGTGTCCTGAGAAAACCTTTGGCTGCAGTCTTTTGACAAAATGGGAAGAAACCAAAGGAAAAGAGCCCTAAAAAAAAAAAAAGACACGCCATCGAAGCCCGGCGAGGGCACACAAGATGGCCACCAGACTGAAGGCAATATCTCTGACAGACTCAACCCGGCACTCAATGCTCTTCATTCGATGGCCGTGAATATTATATTATCTAACTTCTATAAAGGAAGGAATCTCTGTCTATCTGTCAATCTGTCTGTCTGTCCTTTCATTAACTCGACAATTGTATTGCTGGGGACCCAAGGATGTGAAACGTCGAATTTGGTGCAATTTGGACGTGGGACACGTGTGATATTAATAAACTTTGAATAAACAGAGAAAAGCTCCAGGGCTCTGCGACTGAGTCACAAAGAGTGTCTTGAACGGCCGTACTCAGGACTGAATCGTTGCCATTTTGTTAACCTGTGCCATTCACATGCTCGAATTGGAAAAGCAGGTCAGTGCTCTAACTGAAAGTTGGCGGAGAACTACAGCGGGCGCCCGAATATTCGGGTCGTTGGCTCGGCAGAAGGCACAGAGGCGGGGCGGCCGGTGGATTTCTTTGAAGCATGGCTGCCCTGCGTCCTCAAGATGACTACCAAAGCCGGGCATCCGAGAGACAAGCAGAGGGCGAAGGAAGCAGTGCGCCGTGCCAGACGGCGCCTTAATGGGCAACGGATCCAGACTCTCTTTCCACAGTGACTTCTCAGAGACCATCTCATATGATGCGGTAAAACAGTGGCTACGGAAGCGTGGGATACCATATGCCATGCCCTGCCGGCCACTCTACAAGTGTCCCAGGGCGGCACCAAGAGGAGGTTCACCACCCAGGAGCAGGTACGTGACTACATTGACTCCCTGCGTGGATCACAGATCGAACTCACAGGTTGTCTCATCTTTGACATTTTTTACCAAAGTCTTGGTTCCTCTCCCGCTCATATCAATTGGACCGATCTAGTTATGTAGATGCCATTCTGAACATTACTTTTTTGACACACACACACACACACACACACACACACACACACACACACACACACACACACACACACACACACACACACACACACACACACACACACACACACACACACACAATATCAATATAGCCAATACAATGTCTTTTGGCCATGTCTAAATTAAATACCAAAAAAGTCTACGTCTCCATCCCTAAACCCCTACCAGTGGGTAGAGACACCCACGTGTCTGCCACCCAAGTGGCACCGGAACAGGAGGGGAAGGGCGTCGGATGAAAGGCGCCCCGGAGCCGAACGGCTTACTGCTGACACGACTCGCCGAACTGGGGGACGAGCGCCACTTCCCTCCGCTGCCAGCCGGAGTGCGTCATCGCTAGCATGGGCTCCCGGGAGGACAGGCGGACCCACCACTGGCAGTAAGAAGACGTCTGGGCAGGGGTGCACGGACTACCCCCCGATGGAAGTCAGCTGAATATATATTTCCCTCCTGGTTATTCCCCCAATTTTCTTTCCAAGGCCTTTGCAGAGTTTGCAGAACTGGCATCTGAGAATTGCTACGTGGGAGGAGATTTCAACTGCCATCTTAATACCCCTCTTGATAAAGGAAAAACACGGGTCTCAGTGCAATAGACCCGGGTTTTAATCGGCTCCACGTCCGATCGGCTCCGATGTGAACAGGACACCCGGTTCAACCCGCTAATTTGGGCCCCATTACCTGCGCGACGAGACGTGCGTTGAAATTGCGGACTCTGCCGCATAAACAGACAGGAATATCTATGCGTCCATCCCATCATTTCGTATCCCATTTAGAATCCAAAATCAGAAGTTATTGACTTTTTTCCGGGTGGTGGACCGGGAAATGTTGCGAGTGTCGAGATCGCACCGTGGGGAGCACGGCGGAGAACCCCCACGCTCCCCGCCATGCTGCTTCTACCGTAGCGCTGGGTCGTTCACGAACGATCCGATTCTTTTGACGGGCTCAAAATACAAGTTTTACACTTTTAAGTGGTTGTTTGTTTGTACTCGTGGTACTGTTTGGTTCACAATAACACTGGAACCATGACACACCCCTTTCCCGACGTGCTTCTGACGTCGAACGTGACGCACCGGAAAGAAACTGCATTTCTCCTGGCAATGGGAAAGGTGTCAACCGGCTATTTTTAGCGGGTTGACCCGGATTTAAAAAGCCCGGGTCAACCCGCTAACTATGGTGTGAGAAACGGTATAAAGGGCTGAGATCTGGCAACTTTCCCCTTCACCGTGGGAATAGACAGAGCGTCCCTCTCAGCCCACTGCTCTTCGATGTTGCTATCGAGCCACTGGCCCAAGCAATATGGCTGAACGCTCTACTATCTGGCATCCTCATTGGAGAGAGGGGGCGTAAGATTACTCTGTATGTGGATGATGTATTAATAGTTTCTTATCACGACCACAAACCTCTATTCCCTGCCTGACCCAAACCATTTCAACGTTCGGCACTTTCTCAGGATAAAAAAAAAAAATTTTATAAATGAATTTAGCGAAGTCTGAGGCCATGCCACTGGGGTCTCTCACGTCTATCCGAGGCAGGTCAGAGCCCTCTCCTTTGCGATGGGCACCCTCAGGTTTTGTTTACTTGGGAGTGCATATAACATCCACATATGGTCGGTTGCTTAAGGCCAATCTCCCTCCCCTTCTGGATGCCATAAAGGCAGATTTAGTTTGCTTGCCCCCCTTCCTCTTTTCCTGGCTGGGTAGGATTGCTCTCATTAAAATGCACATCTTGCCCAGATTACTCTACCCACTGAAAATGATCCCTATTTTATCATTATATCATATTTGTTTTGTAATGTTATTAAGGTGCTTGAAGGCTGGCTGAGTTATTTTATTTGGAGCAAAAGGAAGCCCTGACTGAAGATGGCAAACCTCCAAATGGCTGGCTCTGATTGGGGCTTAGATGTACCGAATGTGAGGTTGATAGCGGATTGGCTCAAAACCGACCCAGCTTCAATTTGGCTAACATTGAATCTTCTCGGTCCAAATGCCCCTTGCGGAATTTGCTGTTTGTCAAGGGCCTCTGCCTTGACAAACAGCTTTAAGCTTTAATTACTTTAAGCACAGTCGAAGCCTGGCGGTCGCGCCGTACTGTAGAGGGCCATGCTCAGTTAACATCCCCTCTTACTCCAACTCTAGATGGCCTGGACATTCTGCTCGACTTTCTTTCTTCTCTTTCAGGTCAATTTCAAACACAAGAGGTTATTCAATTTACGGACTTCGGGAAGAGTATCTCGCTCTTTCGGGACCCAGGATGCTGCTCCAACAAAGTCATGGTACAATCTTATAATGGAGTGTATACCCAATAAACACATCACGTGCATGCTTCACTCCTCAGTGGACGCTTTCTGTAAAGTCTGGGACCCTTACTTAGAATATATTGCACCTATGGCCAATCTTCCGTACTACAAGGGTGTCCTGAACTGGCTTAGCTTGTCTATTTACCGTTTTCTTTTTAAATGCAAAACCAGTATTCCTGTAATCTAGCTATTTGTTCATGTATTAATTTACTTTCTTTATTTACTTGGTGCGGCTCTATCTGTTTATTTCCTATTCTTACCCACTCTTGTTATTAAACATGTCATGTCTGAGCTGGTCTGTGTTGTACATGAAAAATGTAATAAATATATTCTTAAAAAAAAACAAAAAAAGAAAACAAGATGGGAAAATGTGAAAAAATACACAATACCTCAAAAAATCAACAGTAAAGTAAAATAAAATATTAAATATACAATAAACACTTAACACTAAGTAGAGAAGGTTACACTTGCCAAGTGAAATAAACCTCGGAAGCAAACAATAAAATCAGCCTAACAATAAAACAGAAAAAATGAACCTAAAGATAACGGTGAACGGTAAAGATTTGATAATGAACAATAAACCAAATTATAAATATAAAATATAAACGTAGAAACCTGCGCTAAAAAAAAAAACAACAAAAAAAAACAAAAACAGCCCAATAAAATAAAACTAAAATTAGAACATTTGACATCTTTCAATGTAAAACAGTAAAAACCTGCCACTCACTCGCACGTCCAACACTTCTTCATGAGTTCGTACATCTCCGGGGGGCAGTTGAGGGGAGCGTCCATGCGCTTGCCGCTCTCAATCATTCCCATGACGTCAGACCCTTTCATTCCCTGCGGGTACAACAGAGTCACAGCGATTCACCTCCACGGAGACGGCGGCGGCGTCGTCAGCAAACAACCGCAATCGAGTCACAAGGCAGCGCACAGTGGTATTTAACTTGTTGACGCGGCTCTTGCACAGGTGTTAAAATGCTAAATTCTGCCACGACCACGGTAAAGCATGGAGCGATTTTAGGGATTTCCCGCGCGGTACGGGGAGCGTTCAGACCTTGTACGGCTTCTGTCCGAGCGAGAAGGCCTCCCACATCAGGACTCCGAAGCTCCACACGTCGCTTTTCGACGAGAATTTCAGGTAGTTTATACACTCGGGGGCGTACCACTTCACGGGCCACTTGCCGTGACATTTGGACTGAAAACGAGAAGTGAACGAGAAAGAAACAGTCAGACGTGGATTCGGACATTCCAAAGGGCGTATGACGGCTGTTTGATATATGTGACTGGCGAGTGCTTTTCTGCATCACACGAATCAAATCAATTACCGCTTACAAACTTGCTCCAAAATGTGTGATTTGGCAGTTTGCAGGAAGCAGGTTTTTTGCAAATGAAAGACGCTGCCGACTTTGGGCCACTTCTTTTAGCGCAAATGTAAGCCACGGAGTAGAAAATGAAAAACCTGATCAGATGCGATGGTTTGTGACCATCTTTTAAGGGGCATAACATAATAATCACGACTCTGGGACAATAATGTCAGCTACCCGTTTTTCGAAACTGAGATTTAACATTTTTCTTGTCATGGCTTAAACGTTTGCCCCCATTTAAGCACAGTGAGAAGCTGCAGCAGGGTGGTAATTTTCTCAATAGCAAAGCGTTCAATGAGGTCGTACTACGAACTGCCCTAACATAACCTCAAAAACCTTGTCAAATTGGTTATTTAACATCACTGTCTCAAAAACGTTCCATCCCTCCCACCATCCTCATAGTACCTCATAGTATTTCTGATCCTCGCCGAGGGCTTTAGACAAGCCAAAATCGCTGATCTTGGCGTAGTGCTGGGTGACTAGCAACACATTCCTGGCAGCAAGGTCCCGATGGACAAAGTTGTGATCCTCCAGGTATTTCATGCCCATGGACACCTGGTGGACCAGCTCTGTGATGTTCCTGATGCTTATGGATCTGTGAAGGTATTATATGCTTTTATTTTTGATTCTGATGATTTTGATGATTCCCAGAGCCAAACAGACTCTTTCCGACTCTCGTCACACCAACTGAATCAAACCAAAGAGTCGGGAAATTCGGAAGGACTCTTTTTACCGAGTCACTCGCAAAGAGCCGAAATCTCCAAAAGGGAGCCAAACTTTTCATCCCCAAGATTGCTCAGATTTCAACCCCTCTTCCAGAAATCTCCAGGAACGGTGCTTACTTGTTCTTTTGCAGGAACTTGTTGAGTGGCCCAAGGTTTGCCAGCTCCATGACCAGCAGCAGGTTCTCCACGTCGCAGATCCCGATCATGCGGACGATGTACGGATTGTCCAGCTTCTGCATGACATTGGCCTCCTTCAGCATCTCCTCACGCATCACTGGGTTGTTGTCGCTGTTTTTCAGGATCTTCACAGCCACTGGCTTTTGGGTCCTAATGGGCAAAAGTTGTTGTTGTCAGCGAGAGAGAACTAATGTAGAATGTAATAAACCCACGGTACGCCACTATCCTATTAACCACTAAAAACGCCAGACCATGTATAACTGTGCTTAATATTATGGCCTACTTCATGTCGAAACAAATGTTCTAAATGACTCAGGAGTGAGGAGTCACTCAGGCAAAAGAGGGGGCGAGCGAATCGACTCACAAACTGAAAATAATTACAGGGGGTGAATATATTGATAATATCATTTAATATCAATAGCATTTAAGGTTAAAGTGTCTATCACGTACTTCTTCATCATGTAGGTGCCCTTTATAACGGTTCCAAAGTTTCCGGATCCCAATTCGGCGTCCTCAAGGAAGAGCTGGTCGCGCTGCAACATGAAAGTTCTCAGCTCGTCGGGATCAGCATAGGGGCTCTCGTACACCCCCGTGTCCATGGGCATGGCCTCTGTTGGAGTTAGGTGTCAAATTAACAGTCTCCCCAAATTTCTACGTTCTGAGGTTCATGTCAATAAATGACTCTTCTTCATAGGGTTGATGTGTGTTATTACGATATAATAATATTATTATTATTATTGCATTCTGAGAATAAATACATGAATAATAAATGTATAATAATATTTTTTTATTTTAATAAAATAAATACTATAATATGCTTATTAATAAAGTTGTATCTTATACCACTGTAGTGACATACAATTATCCAAGAAGACCATCACAACGACTTGTATGACAGTTGATCATCAGCTAAGATTTTAAGATAATGACAACCCTAGTTTGAGTTGTTAACAAAACATAATATAACATAACTACATGCAAATATCGTCATATTGACAGATTACATAGTCTGAATATAAATGGAGTCAATGTATTGTCAAAAAACCATAAGAGAAACATTTGCAGGAAATGCTGCACAAGTCAATGGTGCTCAAACAAATAACAAAATAATAAAAACGAAAAATAAAAACAAATTCCACCATAACCTACCTTTGTCGACTGATATGCCGTCCTCATAAGGATTGTTTGTTGCGCTGTGGCGAGACCCTCTCCATCCTGGTTGCTATATCAGACAGCAGACAGTCAAGAAAAACAAACAAACACACAGCAGTGACTTAATTTCCTCATTTAATTACATACATTTATTTATTTTTTACTTTTATTAGCATGGTCAATATGAAAGGGTTGTAGAATTTTTTTTGACAGTTAGTTTTTTGCAGTCCCTTATCTTGATATTGACAACACACACTTTTACCAGTGAAGAACAGTGGTTTACTGTTCAAAAACCAAAACTATCTAAATCACACTGCCGAATATCAATAAAGCCAGCAAGTTAAAAAAAACAAAAAAAAACATGCCACGTGTGTATATCCAAAAAGATTAATCCACGCGGTTCAATGCAGTTTGACCGTTTGAGTTTGAGTATTCTTCTTAAGCTTGTTTGTGAATGGAAAACCTCCATTGTGTTCATATAGTCTCGGAGAAGCCTCTGGTAAAAGCATGCGTCCTCTGCGTGTGGATTAATGGACTTGCGCTGACGGACATGGGCTTTCTGAATGTTGTACAAAACTATACCATATCACCTTTAAATAAGTTGAGCGTAAAACATATATTCTTTTCAAATGTTTCCATCCCTTTTGTTTTGGCCATTAACCTTAAATTGGAATGGCTTATGGAACCCAGCCAGTTGTATTCCTACATGTAGATTAAGGCTATTTTTGTATTTATTTTTTCTGATCTGAATTTGTTATTTGGTACACCGAGAATGAAAGTGCCTCAAACATGTGGCCAGGCTTACTTGGAAAATAAATTGCAATACTGCAAAACGTATCATTAAGAGCATAATGTGGCGGTGGGTTACATTTGTAGACCTAAATATGTACTATAACTTATAACCATATTAAACACCCTTGTTCAAGGTGATTAAGGGTAAATAAGGACCTTAGAATCCATTTCAAGGCAATGGCTTATTTGCAAATAACCTATTGTCCGCATGCGCTATATATATATATATATATATATATATATATATATATATATATATATATATATATATATATATATATGCAAATTATACATGCTATAATTTGACCCCGTCAGTGCCATAAAAGGCATGATTTACATGATTTGTGAGCTTGTTTCAGACATTTGTAGGAAGATAATTGAGCTAAGGACCAAGAATAGAAGAGAGAGCTTCTCTACATATTGTATAGGCAAGATCAGGCTTGAGATAAGTGTAGGGGAGATAAGGGAGTCATTTGTACACATTGTGTAAGTTAAGTTGTATGTAAGTAGTTATGACAAAGGTGCACCTTTTTCCGGCCAGGAATGGGTACGGAGAGGTTTCTCAATATTGGTAGAAAGCCAGCTATGGCACTTTGCTGAAACTGCAATTTCAGAGAAAATGTGGTTATTTGTGGTGCCAGTTACGACAATTTCTGGTAATTGTGCAGAATCTAGCAGATGATTAACAATATACTGTAAATGTATATTCTAATCATTGCAGGCATTCAACCAATGAACTATGGAAAATTACTTGACATGACAAATTCTATTCATTATACTATGAGCATTAACACAGAAATACGCACATTTTGGTATTTTTACAGCTTATAGGGCTTACTGTGCGTAATCACCGGGTGTCATGACATTTCACTGCATATATGTATGACCGTATGCATATGTATGTGACAAATAATCTCTTGAACTTAAACTCCAATTCCAGAGCAGTTTATAGCATCTGAAGAAAATCAATGGTTTCTGATGTGGGTATTCTATCTACTGTATCTATCTATCTATCTATCTATCTATCTATCTATCTATCTATCTATATGAGATTGATGGCCAATATTAAAAAAAAAAAGTAATGTTCCAAGTATAGCTGGAATCACTTTCTTTTTCCAATTGTAAGTATGTGTCTGCTACAAAAGAGGTTGGACAATTAGCACTTTGATATTTGAGTTTTCAAAAACAACTGCACCAACCAACTAGTTCCAAATGCTGCTCCAAACCAACTAGCTGCTTCCAAATTGCAGGTGAATTAATCACAAAACTGCAGACTTATTAAATGTGTCAAGGGGAACATTCTTGGAATCTTGGACAAACTGCATCAGCAAAGAGGCTCAGCGGGCACAAGTTTAAGCTCACTGATAATATTGAATGGGAACTCCAAATACTGGAGAGGCTGGGAAATTGATTTTATTTATTTAGAAATAAAAGTATTCCACACACACACACACACACACACACACACACACACACACACACACACACACACACACACACACACACACACACACACACACACACACACACACACACACACACACACACACACACACACACACAATATATAAAAAAAATTAAGTTAAAGCTTCGCTTTTCAAGGATTCATTGCTATAAACTACTGGAAAGAATTGAAACGAGGTACAGTAGCTGCGCCAATACCACCCATATAATTTAGCATCGAGTGATTAACAATCTTGAGGCATGTAAGACATTTATAAGGACAAAAACTGAACTTACTGTTGGGTGGTTTTGTGGTATGGGCGGCCGTCCTATGGTGCCTGTCAAACAAAATGAAAAGGTCTTTCACGTACACAAAGAACATAACAAAGAATATTGAGAAGAGTTTGAGAACATTACACATTACGAAAACACACCTCAACAGACCCAGCACAGCTCCTTCACTGTGCTTAATGTATTACAACGGGGCAAACATTTAAACCTTCAAAAAAGAAGACGTCTCCTTTTCTAAAACGGGAAATTCACAATACACAATAATTCATGTTATTCATTCATGTTATTTTAACATGTATCGCATTTTATTTAAAACTACTTTATGCAATTGCCACAATACATTTAAAGCACAAAGTCGACTATGGTGAGTTGCCAGTAGGAAGTGCTGCAACTTCCTGTTTCTAGTCTTTTACATTCGCATGGATGTAGCCAAAGGAGCGTATTTGCAGGAATACAACCCTGAAATACCTGATTAAATGCCCTGCCACAATTTTTTTGGTCTAACATACTGTAAAAAGACATGAAAGAGACATTCAAACTTGTACATGTTTTTAAGGCTTAAATGTTTGCTCCATTGGACCGCATTTAAGCACAGTGAGATCAGACGCATCGGAGTTGGTACGTTTCTAAATAGTGAAGTGTTGCTTGCGAGCTTGCGCCATGAACAGTTATAAATGTGAACCGACATTTTAAAAGGCCACGACGTTTGAAAGTAAGTGTCTTACTTCTTACATTTGAGTAAACGCTACTTCCACCTTTGCTTATCATTATTGACATGAGCTAGTAGCCGGGGGCGGAGGGCACAATTTGCACCCCTGTCTCCCTCTCCATGCGGTCCTCCAAATAAAGCAGATGAAAATGTTGTGTTTTTATTTTAGATGCATTTTATTTTACTCCATTTCCTTCTTGAACAAAACAAAAAAACAACAAGAGCACCTTTTCAGTCACTCTTTATTTTCTTAAGGGGGACCCAATATGTGTTTCCTTATTTTCTGTCATATATATAATGTTACAATGTCGGATGTTCATATTAGACATGGCCAAAGTGTCAAATAACGAGGGAAACTAAAGACAAAGTAATCGCTGTGAATAAAACTCTCAGGCTTCCGACCGCTCTGAACGCTGGGTTTTCAAAGGTTTTTTTATACTCTGCTCGAGCGGACGTCAGCTGGTCAAGGATTTCTTCACATGATCACCTGCTCCGTCGGATCCACCGTGCGTTTCTCCAAACAAAACCAATAAAAAAATAGTGTGTTTTTATTGTATATGTATTTATTAATATTATTTTATTTCCCTACGTTTACATGAAACACAAAATCCCTGCGTCCGAGAGTCCCGGTGAGCCGCGGTGCGGTGTCTCCCACAAGCCTGGAGCATGGCAACGTAAGTGGGAACTACATTTTAAATTAAGCCTTGTTATAATAACATGAGTGAAAGCTCAGCAACTGGATTGCTTATTTCTCGCCTAAAATTTGTTCAGAAACAGATTTTGGTGGACTGAAGAGGTGAAATCAGTGAAAGTCAAAGAGTAAATAAAACGAAACCACAGAACTTGTCCTCAAACCCCATTGGCTCACAGAACTCGAGCGGGCGGCTCCTCCCACAAAAAACAGCCCGTTTTGGAACGAGAGGGTTATAGGGGCATGTTAGAATGTCTAGAATGCATAATCTGAGTGATATTTTCAGTAAACAAAGTTCAAAAAGAGGTTTTGGGGAGCTCAGAGACCTATATTAACTTGTGTAAAAAGGAGCATAATTTTAATTTTAAACTTAAAATCTAAAATTTAGGTTGAGAAAACCCCCAAAACATATGTTTAATGAATGAAAGCAAATTTTTATTTATTTATTTATTTTTTAAAAAATATGATCAATGATTCATTTCTATTATTTCAAGGCACGTGTGTTCACCTCTTTCTCCATCGGGTCGTGGACAGGGCTCCGTTAACACACAAAAGAGGCCGTCCGCTTTGTAGGAATAATGCTCCATCAGCTGTGGTGGAAAGATAAGAGTTCGGAGGTCAGAATTATATCTGAAGAAATTGTAAAATTCTGCTGTTTCCAAACGAAATAAAATAGAGCAAACAAGTCTGAATACAGTCAGAAAACGGAAAAAAAGGTAACAATAAAAAAAGAGTTTTCCTACTTTAATTTTCTTTTTTTTTTTGATAATGGGTAGTAAAATAACATTATGGCAGGGATGCATCGAAACCTTTCTGAAGACTTACAATAATAATAATAATAGACCGCATCTAAATCGTTATAATAGACATCTGACTCTTTTAACCAACCTTTATGACAAGATCTATGTAGGATTGTCTTAACACCTTGAAGATTTGCCTGGGACTTGAAAATCCTGGCTAAAGTGATTTGGTGTATTTTGGGCATTAAGGTTCGATATTGATTAAGACTTTTTTTGGGCAATTTATCCAATAACTAGAAAACCCGTTACCGAAAATATTCCTGTGTACCTCATGAAACAATATCCAATACAAAGTCTGTGTGCCTGCTACGGAAGAATACCACAGTATTCATTTTTATTGTTTATTTTTTTAAATTAATTTTTTATCTAATGTGGATTGTGATTTTGCTGTTTTACCATGTAGAGATATATATTAATCATATTTAACAAAAAATAAAAACAAATGGTTACATTTAGTATAAGGTTAAAGGTGGGGTTAGATATGTTAGATTTAGGAATTACACTACTCACAAAAAGTTAGGGATATTTGGCTTCTGGGTGAAATTTCAGGATGAACCTAAAATGCATTATAACCTTTACAGGTGAACTTAATTTGACCTTCTCTAAACTTTTGAAAGCACATGTCCAAATGTTCAATGTTTCAGTACTTTTTGCACAACGTGCTGTTCTCTAACAAGGAGCTGAACAGCAAAATTCACAACAGGTGTTTGATCCATGAATCGACCAATACATTTCCTGGTTCAATTAGAATTGGTATTTAAACAGTCCTCTTCATCATGCTGTTCACATTTTGACATCATGAGAACAAAACAACACTTAACAACTGATCAACAGTACCTTGCCTTTGTGAGGCTTCAAACAGGATGTTCTTAGAGGGAAGTGGCCACTGAGCTTAGAGTGTCACAGTGTCATCAGCAGGTTGCAACAGAGATACAGAGAGACTGGAAGAGTCACAGAAAGGATAGAAGAAGTGCACGTCCTTTGGCCACATCCCACACTGATGACCGCTTCATTGTGAACAGTGCCCTGCGGAACCGCATGATGAATGCCACTCAACTCCAGGCACATTTAAGGGAGGTGAGAGGCACCAAGTGTCACGTCAGATCATTCGAAACCGTTTACATCAGGGTGGTCTGCGTGCTAGACGACCTGCAAGGCTACCTGACCACACCACCAGGCACAGGCATCATCGTCTTGCACGGGCCAGGGAGCATTTATGCTGGATGAGGGACCAATGGGCCTCAGTGCTGTTCTCTGATGAAAGTCGATTCACGTTGAGGACGTCAAGGAGGGCGCTATGCATCAGCCACTGTTGTCACCAGACGAGCCTTTGGTGGTGGTGGTGTTACAGTGTGGGCAGGTGTGTCTAGTCAATACAGAACTGCCTTTGTGAATGGTACAGTGACAAGCCCATACTACCTGAATAACATCATTAATCCAGTCATTGTGCCCCTGCATGAACAACACAACCATCATTTCATCTTCATTGACGACAATGCTCTAGCTCATCGAGGTCGCATCATTAGGGAACGGCTGCTGGAGACTGGGGCACCTCAAATGGAGTGGCCTGCACTTTCTCCAGACCTGAATCCCATAGAAAACCTCTGGGATCAGCTGAGTCGCCGTGTAGCAGCTCGTAACTCTGTACCCCAGAACCTCATTGACCTAAGGGCCGCCCTTCAATTAGAGTGGGGGGCCATGCCTCAGCAGACAATAAGTCGACTTGTGAACAGCATGAGACGTCGTTGTCAAGCTGTAATTGACACATGACAAGTTATCAAGACATTGACATTTTTTGTTGTGGTTTACCCACCACTGTTGTTGGCTTTTATTTCAATAAATTATTTGAGATGAGGAAATCACCATTGCATGCTTCTACTTAAATGCCCTACTTTCATGATATAATATCACTGTAGCGTAAACTTTTTACATTTTCCATAAATTTCACCCGAAAGCCAAATATCCCTAACTTTTTGTGAGTAGTGTATGTTAGAACGTTAATTGGTTAGTTAAGTTTAAGAATTAAGTAAGAGATGGATACGTTTATGAAGCAGGTTAGAAAGATATGCAGTTAAGTTTAGGTACAGATGAGGTTAGAGATGGTAAACAAAACAGTCCACCCGGACGTTGCAGGACTGGCGCAATGGTATGGCGACTGGCACGGTGGTGGTGGTGGTGGTGGTGGTGGTGGTGGTGGTAGTGTAGTTGCGTTAACCTGCCACAGGGTGTCGAACTTCCTGCCGTCTGGTATGGAGATCTTGCCGGCCTTGTCACTGTCAATGCGATAGTGCATAACCTTTCCTTCATGGAGCAGACACAGAGCGTAGCTGCCCTTCACCTCCTTCTGCCGTATTCTGCAGGAAGACATATGGAAAGAAGGGATGCAGCTTTGACATAAGAATGAATAAAGACGTATATTAAAACACCATTCTTAAGGCCAACACCAAAGGGGCATTTGATGAAAAAATAATAAAAATAAACCCATGGTGTTGGAAGTGTGCGTGTGTTTTTTTTAAACTTAACAATCTTTTTTGATTGTAATTACACATGGGCTACAACAGCATTTAACAGCGAGGTTACAATAGGTTGGGTATAGGTTTATGCAATGCAATTTTCCCCCATTGACTTTTTAATTTGTATTTTTTTTTTTTTTTTTTAATTGGAAAAGAGGTTTTAGCTCAGCTGTTGTAAAGCCCTCTACAACACACAACGGTATGTTTTTCCAGTTGGGATATTTGTAAAAAATAAAAAAATAAAAATAGAAGACGTTGAAGCAGTAAATACGGAAATTCAATTCTGGATTTTATATTGCCTCAGTCAATGTTGGTAATGTCGGCTTGGTTGTCTAGTCTAGTGGAGGTTCTTTTTGTCTTCACTATTATGACTTCAGCATTTGGTTTGGCCACTTCAGGAAGTCACAGCGGAAACCACAGCATACTTCTCTTTGTCTTTCCAGGCAAGACCACTGCTCTTTTTCTCTTACTTTACTGAGGGTCCATTTGCTGCACGTGTTAAACACGTACTATGGGTGAAATATAGCCTTCAAGACACCTGTTTTTCTTTTTTTTTTTTTACAGTTATGGTTTTAAAGATGGTGCGTGAAGTAATTTTTTATATGAAGGCAGATTTCTAATGTCACTGTAGCAGTTATGCCTGCCACGTGCCACCCGAGTTGCGTTTTCAGGACTACCGACACATAAAAATAGAAGATAGAGTTGAAAACGACCAGTTTTATTGTAGACAGTTGGCGAGGTGGAACAAGCCCGGAGCAGATGGAAAACACGTGACAAGGGCTCCTCTGTTTGTGTGTGGGGTTGGGGTTTTTACCTGTTGCTCGTTGATTGCTCTAACAAGCAACAGGCGTACGGCCACCCTGGTCCCGGGCCCAATTAACTACACCTAAAACAGGGGGACCTCTTAAACCACACCACCCCCACACCAAAGTCCCCTTGAGCCCCAACGTTGGCATTGGTCACGAGTAAGGGTTAGCCCCATCTGTACCATGCTGCAAAGCAGGGACTCAAATGTGGATACAGAATAGCTGACATATATAATAATCTTTAAAATCCTTACAGAAATTTTCCATTGGTGTTGAGGCCATTTTGAAGGCGTGACTCAGACTCGTCTCGCGCGATCACCCCGTGGAACCAGGGCATCTTTTCATGGGCGGTGGTCGCAATTAGCTTCTCCAGCTGAGGCCGCTGGCTGATGATGGCCTGTTCTAGCTCTGCGCCCTGCACGGACACATGACCGGTCACCTTCCATCGCCCAGAGAGTATCATGAACCAGATTTGACTGTTAAAGCAATGTTTGGCCCTTTTTCAACTCAAGTCCTGTTGAAATGCTGGTTCCCATTATTAATAACGCTGAACACTTCACTATTGAGAAACTTACCATTCTACTGCAGCTTCTCACTGTGCTTAATTGAAGTCCAACGTGGCGAACATTAAAAAAAAAAACCCCAAAAAACCACAATCTACTTCTTAAAAGCAGTAAGAGTATGTTATACGTTGTACCGGGGAAAAAAAGAATTGTCCAGAACAGAAATGGCTATGATTGAGGAGAAAACCACAAAAAATGCAACCCCATCTCAATATGATCCCAAGGAGAGATTAACAGGAAATAGATGCATATGAGACAAGTTCTACATACAGTAATCAAACCTCCTCACTCACAACGCTCTAATTGCCTTCCTCATTCTAGCATGAAGAAAAATTATTTCCCGTATTCATGGTAGAATGCGGGAAATAGTGGTTTATACACAATTGTTATCTAATCTGAGAATGTACTCCCCTTAAGTCCCTGCCCATGCATACGAAATACATTAACCCAGTGTTTCCCAAGCTTTTTTCTGCCAAAGCACACTTTTTACAATGAAATATTCCCACCGCAAACCACTATCCCAAAACTCCTAAAGCACATGGAACTTATTATTGCTTGTTGTTATGTCCTACTAATACTAATAAGCACATACAATGCATTTCAAGATGGAGGATAAAGATGTGGAAAAAACTAACCTGCAGGTTCCAGGTCTGCTTGACGTATTCATGGATGAGCATCTCTTTTAGGTTCTCAAACGGCCCTACCTTGGGCTGCATGTTCCTGGGCCTGTTGCAAGGCTTGTTCAGCAGACACACAAGGCCGTCCATCTCCTGTGAGTGGTACTTGATCACGTGCACGGGGCTCTTCTGGCTCTTGCCGCCAGCAATGGCGTACGTGTTGTTGGGTTCGTTCTCGATGGTGTAGTGGTAGCAGTGGCGCATGAACGCCACGGACAGGGCAAAGCCGCCCAAGAAGTTTCGGCTCTGTCTGAGGAGGAACGAGCCGTTGGCCATGCCGCCCTGCCTCAGGTGATCCTCCGCCTCCTCTCGGGTGATGTTTCCGTAAAAGAACGGCAAGGCGTTCACTTCGTCCGCCATTCCCGCTCCCCGGGTACCTCGGGAGTCTCTCAAAAAGCGGAGCGTGGTGAGCGGAGAGTTCTCAAAGAGGGTGCCTAAAAGGTGAAGCACGTTTTGGACGTGAACATTCGTTTTCAGAATTGAGAATCATTTTTCGTTGGAGTTAAACCTTAAAAAAAAATATTTATCAGATGATGTCATGCATTTCAAAAACTACCTTATTTTAAATCACAACTTTTAGTGTCCTGCAACTCTTTGCGGATGGGGTTCCTCCTGTCCTGCTTCTGAGCTTGATGTCTTCTTCCTGTTTAATACAGTTAAATACAGAGATATAGAGCAGTTTCTTTTTGTGAGCCCATGTTGAATGCACAAAAGCATTTTCACCGGTTTGTATTAGCTTTGTCAGATTACCAAGTTTTAGGGTTTTCATTTTCGGTGTGAAAATAAGTAGACATCAACAATATCAACCGGGTGAAAACATTTTTGACACCGCCAAAAACAGTGAAACCACACACAATCACCTGCCTAAAGAAATAAAATACAGTATATAAACATTTAGGTGAATTCAATAGATACTCATATTTGAAGAAGTAGCTCCTCAACTCCTCCACACCCCTTCAAACAAGCCATGCAGAAAAACGTCTGTTCTCACAGCTATTTTTAACTCGCTGTCTTCAAAACAACAGCCTGACACCAGCGTTAATAATTAATTTATTACCAATACATACGAAAATATCCAATACCTTTAGTTACAGTTGAAACTCAGGCTTTACCCAGTTTTCCCCATGAAGCAAACAGCCCATGCTAAAAAAAGGGAAATAATAAGAATGCAAGACTTGTGAAAAATAGAAAGTAAAACTGTGTAAGGAAACATTTTGGCCTGTTAAATGACAATATAGTAAAATGTAATAGTTTTGTATTGTATTAGCGCAATATAATAATGATAATTTATAATCATACTGCCTGCTGTTCACGTGAAAATATTTTAACTCATTGGTTTATTAAATGTTTATCAACAGGCCGACAGTCCAGCAAGAAGCCGAGTGGGGAAATCGGACAAGAAGGGACGGAGCTGGCTTTATTTCTGTAGGAGGCTCGGGTCCTTTGAAGGGCGCAGGACTCTGCTGAACATCTTTTACCAGTCAGTCGTGGCCAGTACGGTGCTATACGCCGTGGTGTGATGGGGTGTCTCCAGCATCAAGGCTGATGGAAAGTGGCTGAACAAGCTCATTAAGAAATCTGGCTCTGTCCTCAGTGTTACCCTGGATTCTGTGGAGGAGGTGGCCAACCTTTCCATCGCCGTCGCTCATCCCGATTGGTGCAATATGTGGCATGAAAATAACTTTATCCTTTATTTAATAACAGTACTGAACCTACTAGGGTTTGTAACCTAGGTGTCGATTCTTGTGAACTAGGATTGGTGACCTACAGTATTAACATAATGACGAAAATAGAAATTGAAAGCCAAATCTTAAAGGCTAAAATCAATAACAACGGACAACTAGTGATAAAAAGTGATGTAAAGGAAAAATAGTGAGCTAAAGGAAACTGAATGTGACCGCTTCACTAGGTTTTAAAGGCCTTGTAGCAGAGGGGTCTTGCAATGCCATTTAGTAGGTTCTTTCTGCCTTCTATTTTACCATACCATGGTTTTGGACATACTAAACACTAATTTGCTGTATTAAATGCCACTTTTACGGTCAAGCATTTCAAAGCATAACACAGACGTATATAGTATACTATATCATAACAGGTATAACCGTGGTGTAGTGTCATACTAGTGAACTCAATAACAAGATGATAGATACTTTATTGATCCCGAAGGAACAATGATGCCAATAAACAATCCTTAAAGTGGGTCAGCCCACACACATGGAAAAGGGGCAATAGTAGGCTGGTATGCCATTTTGAACGCAGCGATGCTCACCGAGGCAAACTCGATTTGAAATTGAGACAGCCAACAGATATTCGCTGGCCTATATGTCTGTCCCCAAAATGCTCTGCTGCTTTATGGACAGAGGCAGCGCCGCATGTCAGCCGCTGTTTCAGTGGTGATCATGGATCGTCTACAAATTACACAACCCGGTATTCAAAGTGCAATAACTGATGATTTTTGTGCCATGTGACACTACCGTTTCTGAATGATTCTAGGAACTGTTTTACCTGTTGCACAGCCTTTCATTTTTAAAATTAGAGTTTGATGTTCCTTTGTTTTCAATTTTTATACATTTTCAAAGTTCAATAGATAATTTTGGCAAGGAAATGTGATAGGGTTTGAAACGGAAGAAATACCAATGGCACCTTATTATTTCTAATTATTAATACATTTTGGCCAAGTCTCACTAAACTTCAAGGGTACTTGCAAGTTTAGCGAGCCAACAGGCAAACGATCATGTCCGAAGAAAGAAAGATATGCTGGGCTGAACAGAGCGCTCCCACGACTGATTTGTCAGTTTTGCCACGTCGCCAACCAGTCACAACTTGGAGAAAAAACAATTGCCAATTAGATTTAAAAAAAATACTTATTTTTATGGGTATTTTAACTACACCAAGTACACCACAATAACAATAAAACAACCATCTCATCTTGAAAGAAGGACACAGAAATTGTTTGGGTGGGCCCTCTGCAGGTCCATCGATATATCAATAACATTTGTACATTTAGTGCCAGTATTATAATTTCAAATTGCTTCTAGTAAAGTTTCTGAAATATCTGCCCTAAAAGAGCAGGTGCAACTTAGCGCAGGTGTCTGCGGTGGACTGTGGACTGTGGTGACCTCCGTTAATATGACGGCAAATATTAGACTATTCAACACATGTTCAACACTTAATGTATATAACCAATTATAACACCTTGTGTCAGGGTTACAATATGCTCATCTTTTCCACAGGTTTCTTTTTCCGTATCAGTAGGGGAAAAAAAGATAATCTCAAAACGGCTTTAGTGCTGTGATAATGACTAAAATTCCATTTCAGAGAAGCATATTTTGCCAATGCCATGTTTCAGATCTCGGGATTAATTGCACTAAAATAGATGCAGTTGCATTAGTTGGGTTCTCAATTTTCTTCAATATGCGACTTTGTCATAAGACAAGAAAGTTCATTATTCAAATTAAATTACAACCACTCCAAATATTAAGTACAACAGAAATATGAAATGGTTAATATTTGTCAATGTTAAAATGATAACATTCTATATTTGGCTATTTTTTTATATTATTTTAATTGTAATTGTACTATTTTGTTCGGGCTGTCGGGCCTTTTTAAATTGCAATTCTCTGTCGAGAAATGCATCAATCCCCACCAGGACAAATTCCTTGTCAATGAAAATGTTCTCGTTAAATTTATGAACTCATTCTGATTCCGATTCCAATTGAATGTCTGAAAAATGAAAATCAAGAGCTGCAAAGGCCAGTACAACGGCCACCTTATAAAAGCACCTGACTGACCTGCCAAGACAATAAAAACGGAAATAATAATAACAATTTCTATGCCATGCATTGCACTGAAACATTGTGGCATCTGAAATGAGCTCCTAAAACGCCTAAATTAAATTAAAAAATTAAGGTTAGGCTTCAACTCTTTTCTAATTAATGACCTTAAGCGTTTACAATTTCAATCTTCGCCACACAAATTGAACATTATAAATTGAGCATTACAGCACTTACTCTGTGTGTGGTGGTCAGTGGCGATGGTTTGCTTGTGTGGAGCGGAGTTTAAGCGTTTGCGTTTGAGCGTTCGTCCGAGACGATCAAACCCAACCGTCGCTCCGCTGAGCAGGATGTGAATAGGTCACTTCAAATTCTCTTGCATAATCACCACTACTGAAAACAACTGACAACAACTACAGCAAAGAGGAGCATTTGAAAAGTCTCCCACACTCACACTTGCCGGAAGATACCAGACACAGAAACGGGTGTAGAATATGTATAATCCTATACATTTTCAATGTGATACAAGTTAAACACCGAAGTACAGTTATTTTGAGGCTTCCTTATTTAGCTACTTCCTTGAGCATTTTGGTGGGGGAATTTTTTTCATGTCTGTACTTCCTTATTTGTCTGAAACCCTGACCAACCGAAAATTATTTTGTTTATGCTACAGTAAAAATACTTTTACTGGAATAAAATGAATTTGATTTTTGCCACGTTGTTTTTAATGCCGGAATATTTTCAATTCAAGAGACTGTGTATTAGCAAGATTGTGAATTATTTCAATATATTAAAGTATGTAGACACAAATTTGGGAATTTCTCACGGAAAATCTCACAATCAAAGAGTGTTCCCAGGGCCTGCAGTACTTTAACCCCTAAATATAGGCTTGTATCATACACATGTATATACAGCATGCACTTTGTTAGGTACACCTGTACAATCCAATGTAATCCAATACACCAGCTCTGCCATGAATTCTTCTTTTATGAAGTTTATAATGTTCAGGTTTTGTTGTCATAGTCGGAAATGTGAACGTGCTTTAAATGGATGACTCAGGACATATTTAAATGTGTTGTTGTACTGAACTAAATTATATTGAAAGGTTTTTCTATTTTTTTGGCCACACTTTTTGACATACATGGGAATATATGAAACATCTCTGAATATAATGCAGCTCAGTACAATACCCCCACCACCCACTATCCATGCTTAAACATATTGTTGAATTATCGTCTTCTATGACCGCGTTAAAAACCCTGAACATTCTAGGCAACGCAGAGCAAAATTCATGGCAGAGCCGGTGTACTAGATTACATTGGATTGTACAGGTGTGCATAATAAAGTGCACAAATATGCACACCGATACACACTCGTTCCAATGGCACCTGTCAATGGGTCGGATATACAGTATTAGGCAGCAATTGAAGTACAACCAGCAACTTCCAGGACTTAAAAGATCTGCTGCTAACGTCTTGGTGCCAGATACCACAGGACACCTTCAGAGGTCTTGTGGAGTTTTGGTGTTTGCTGTTTTGGTGGCAGGAGGGGGACCTACACAATATTAGTGGTGGTTTTAATGTCGTGGCTTATTGGTGTATGTATATATAAAATCTAAATATTTGGTTTTGTTAAACATGCACTAGTTGAAATCCTATAGGCATATTTTGTAGATTTGATGTTTTTATAGAAATATTGTGACTTTAAATGTTATGTTGTGTTATGTTAAACAAACATAATACATTGATGTTATTCAATTCATTAAATCGGGCCCCATCATAAAGGACTGCAGGTTTGTCAACACACGGCAAAAACTTGTAAAGTTTTAAATGTTACAGGATTGCAGTTAACCAGTTTAATATTTTATACATTCCTGTTTCACTTTATTGGCATTAGTACTAACCCTACAGAGACTGCCTTTTTAAAATCTGATGGGGGCATCCCCATGTATTCAGTATTCTGCTACTAATAAATAAAAACAGGACAGTTCTGTTGATCATTGATTATGTTTACAATAATTTTGCTTTAATTTGGAAATATGTATTTTTTTATAGTAACTTGTGGCACATAAACCTTATGCCTTATTAGTTGTGATATTGCTTTTGAAATAAATAATTGACATTAATGCAATTACATATAAAGGAACCACTCTGTTACTTGGATATATTTATTATTTAATATAATTTATGATTATACACTTTATTAAATATAAAACAGATCAACATTTGTAGAAATTCTGTGCCGCCCTCTAGTGGGCAGAAAAGTGAACGAATTGTCATCACTTTGAAAAAAGAAATGTAAAGTTGCAAAAGACACTTCTCCAGAGAATTGTCTTCAGGACATATTTTGAGGACTTGTTTCTGTAAATTGGAACAACTTTTGTTCGATAGGGAAGCCTTGCCACTAACTAATTGCAATGGCAAATTACAGAAGTTGCTAGAAGTTCTTGGACCCCAATTAAGACAATTCAAGCAGCATTCTATGCTTGCTCTGTCGAACAGGAATAAAAAGGCGGTTGGGGTTGCAACAGCAACAGGTCAGTTACAGAGAACAGTGTTGCAAATGTGTTGAAACAAGCTGTGTATCTACACACTTACCATTCTGTCGCTTGGGATGCTCTCATTCTTGGAATTGTTTTAATCTAAAATAGGGATCTAAAAATAAATAAGTTATTGTAATTTAGCAATGGGTGTACATATTTAATATCACAGTTATGGCAATTGATTTCGTTTTTATTGCTCTACCATTAGTATGGCAATGAAGGATGAGGTGAAAAAATAAGTTAACAAACATTTGAATCCAAAGGTCCAAGTTCATCTCAATCATTTTACAATTTACTAAAATTGTTTAAAGCAGTCAAGAAAATTTTTGAAAAATATTTCAAAATGTCTTTTCCAAAACAAAAACTGAAACAACAATTACGGCACATGGCCTCTTCCGTAACATCTACAGCAATAAAAGACAAGAATAGAATAGGGAAAGACGTAAACAGGAAGGTGTTAAACAGAGTATATAGAGTATGCGTTGTGACGGGTTAGGCCCACCCACGCGGGATTGCTCCCCAACTGATGCTGGAGTGTGATGTCAGAAACTTATCCTAGTGCCTGCAGCCGCAAAAACACTGAGCCCAAAGCATTGCAGCCACAGAAGAACACCAACACAGAGAAGCTGAGAGCCCAAAGAACAATGCCCACACTTTTCTAATGGCATTCTTACTGCAACTGTGGTCTGATGACACAATTAAGAAGCTAAGCATTTAGGGAGAAATAATATGAAATTTTATTGTCACTACATCATAAAATTCCCAATATAGGGGGATTCATTAAAGATCCAAAAGATTTATTTGACACATACATAATATGTATGTATGTATGTATGTATGTATGTATGTATGTATGTATGTATGCATGTATGTATGTATGTATGTATGTATGTATGTATGTATGTATGTATGCATGCATGCATGTATGTGATGAATAATTATTTTAAACCAGAAATTCATTTTTGGCAAACTCAAGAGACTGTGCTGTGCATATAGTACAAATTGAAAAAATAAAGCAAAAATAAAAATAGGACTAAAATTAAAAAATAAATAAATAAATAAAATACACACACACACACACACACACACACACACACACACACACACACACACACACACACACACACACACACACACACACACACACACACACACACACACACACACACACACACACACACACACACACACACACACAACAATATACAGCATTTAGAAAGAAAAAAAAAATACCAGACCAACAGAAACTATGTTTGCAAGCCGAGAATAATAAATAATACTAATAACAATAAAATATCAAGGAATATCAAAAGTGTACAAGCACTACAGAAATGAGGTGAACACAGTATTAATGAGTTTATTCCTAGGTTGTGACAGAGTTCAGCGTCCTTATGGCTTTGGGGAAGAAGCACTTTCTGAGTCACTCAGTTCTGGTCTTGTGGACTGGAACACTGGAACAGTCCATGATTGGGATATTTAATAATCCTCTTTGCCCTGGTCCTGCACTGCCTGGTGTTTAAGTCCTGTAGGGGGGTCATTGTCATCCAGGTGGTATGCTCAGCCGAACGTACCACTCTCTGCACGACTTTGCGTTCCTGAGAGGAGACTGAACTTCCTCTGTTGTCTGAGGTGATAAAGGCACTGCCTCGCCATTTCACCAGCGTGTCTTCATGCGACGTCTGGTCCTCAGTGATGTGTACACCGAGGTACCTGAAGCTGCTCACCCTCTCCACTGGGGCAACGTTGATGGTGAGGGGGGTGTAGATCCTCAGCTGCGTCCACCTGAGGTCCATGACAGCCCTTTGGTTTTGTTGAGGTTCAGGTAGAGGCTGATGGCCTGGCACCACAGTAGCAGGTCCTCCACCTCTCCCAGGTAGTCCTTCTTAGTGTTGTTGGAGATCAGGCCCACACAAACTTTTCTCTAATGCAGCCACATTGGATTTTGGCAGCCATATTGGATCCAGTATTGAATTCAATTTGATAGAAAATGTTCTGTGTAAACATTTGGAAGGTACCGAATAACAAAACATCTCACTATATTATGCATGTTCCCAGTTATGGGTGCACAAATCTAAAAAGGTGATATTTGAGATGTTCCTCGCACTTAATTGCAAGGGGAAGGTCTCAGTATGTGGATTCCAATGAAAAAACTATTTCATAAGGTCAAAATACAGACTTAAATTTGTTTACATCACATTTCTTTCAAGGTGTCATAATGGGTATGTGGCTTGAATGGTTGACGCATTTTACACATCTTTGCGTTTATTTTACCACTTAACTAATTAAAAAAACAAATATTGGCACTGATAAGCAAATCTATTGGAACAGAAATAACACATTCTGGTTGTCACAGAATAAATAACAAACAATCAATTTTCAAAGACACAGTAAAACAATAGAAATGTAAATTATAATAACATAACAGGGGAAATGATCAATAATTAATCAGTCTTAAGAAATATAAAGGAAATACAAAAGCGTACAAAGGAAAATAAATAGAAAGGGGACAGGTGGCTGGAAATAATCAATGAAACAATCAAAGAATTACAGGAGAATATAAATAAAAAGAGCATTGGTGGCTGTCATGCTATCAAAAAAAGACAACAGAGACTAATAAATATTTTAAATTTTCTCCGACAAAATGCAGGTGCAGCAGGACAGCACCATATGTACAGCCAGAAGTAGCCTGTGGACCGGACACTCATGCTATCCCAATGGGGCCGGAGCCAAATGGCGCCAAGCCTGTGTCCAGGACCAGTATAGAAACAGCCAGCACCACAGCCCGGTGACCCAAACCAGTGACGGATCAATAGAGGCCGACGCACTGTATACCACCATGTCACCTGCAACCATTCCCCAACAGAGAAGGTTGAAGTTTAAGAACGGCCACATTATGAAAGTGAGAAATGCGAGGATCTAAGAGAAAAAAAAACAAAACCACTAATGACGAGCTTTGCATTATGTACCATGCTTCTTTTCAAGTTTTGCAAAAAAAAATAATAATAATAAAGGAATTTAAGTTAGGTGTTTTATTTCAACCAGGGCTAAGGTGGAACATTGGGGCCAATGGTTACGAGTTAATCTTTACTTGGCATAATTCTCCCCATGTACCAGCATGTGGCTGTGAAACAAATGTGCTCTTCAATCATTTCAAAGGAACCAATGTATTATCAATATAATCCCACAATGAAAAAAATAAATGATGGGGCATAGACGATAATACATTTTTTCCTTTTTCAAATTCTTGGGGAAATAGTTGTGTGACAGAAGCGTACAACTGCAAACGAATGAATAGTAATAATAATAATAATAATAATAATAATAATAATAAAATGAGGAGAAATTCCCCCGCGTGCTCGGTGAGGTTAATCTCCCGGCGAGAGGACAACAAAACAGAGAGTATCAAAGATATTTATTCTGCAGAATAAATGCTTCAAAGCAGTGTTCTGATCAGTCTGCCCCTATTACTGACGAAGAGGGCTTTACACCAAAGAAAGGTTGTGTGCCAGTGGTCAGGTGTCATTTACAACCCTGTGACCCTCAGTCACATCCCTGGGTGTTCCCCTCACACAGTGAGTCTGACAGTCCAACTCCGGCCACAGACACAACCCTGCTGTGGCACAAAACGCTCTTTTAAGCCCCCCTGGGGTTACCCTTATCTCCACACAAGGATAAGTGAGGGTGGAATGTGGTCCATTACTACAATTGACTTTTTTTATTTTTATTATTATTATTATTTTCTTAGAAATAACAGTCTCTTCATATTAAACTCCGAGAGACTCATTAAAACCCAGAGACAATGAGTTTTAAAACTACGTATGATAAGAAAAGCCATTGTCCTATATAAAAACAGCATTCCAATGGTTGATCATGTGCATTTTTCTCTCATAGAATAACAACACGTCTCAAGATATATATATTAAAAAACAACATTAGAGTTCGCACTGGAGACGGAGCGCACCCGTCGGCATCAAACCAGACCACAGCCCCCGGGGGGCGAGGAGCCGCCGGGGCAACCGCAAGGCGCGGCGCTGCGCAAACGACGCGCGTACCCGTCGAAACGCCGCCGGCTCCGTCGGTGCGCGCAGCGGGTCCGGCGGCAGCCAGGTGCGCGACCGCCGCCCCGACCCTGCCGCGGCCCAATTGGGTGAACGGAATTGGACCCGAACTGTGACGACGGGTGAACCGAGAAACGGAACGAGGAATGCCGGGAACGTCGTGGCCCGTTGGACGCGTTTGAAAAGGCGACTCACCTCCCGCGGCGTCCGCCTTGCTATTCGCCCGCCGTCCGCTCTGCCACCAGCCAGCGAGCGGTGACAAAACGCACCGGCGTCATGGTCATCCGCGCTACGAGGCGATACCGGAGGCGCGGAGATCCCCCCCTCACGGACGGCGTGGTCATCGCAGTCCGCCTCAACCGCGAAGCGGCCCCGGCCGCGGCCCCGGGTGATGGAGACGCCGACGGTGCTGCCATAGTGGCGCGGAGCCGAGATGCGTCTGCCCCGCCGCCATCTTGAGGCGGTCAAAACCACCGTTCGATAACGCCCGGCGGGGGACGCGGAGTCAAAGCCAGGGCGCACCGGAAGTAATTGAAAATGCACTTCCGGATCGGCGGAGTTTGGTTCTGAAGCTTTAAATTGTAAAAAAAAAAAAAAAAAAAATTAAAATGAAACGTTATCACGAACATGATATTTATGTATGTGAAAATTGACCATACAAGATAAATAATGAAAAGTGTTTACTCCGATCCCCACTGTAATTAGTAAAAACGAATAATATATTAATGCAAATATTGTAAACCACATGGAAGGCAATCGATTCACAAAATGATTTTATTATCCAAAATAACAACAGGAGCTACGTCAATCTACGTCTGTGAACAATAACGTATTCTATGAATTTTTATTTTTAAGGGCTTTTGTTTCATTTGAGCTTTATATGCGATGCGGCGTTTGAGCTCAATTTTGAAGCGACTTGTGTTTTATTTCAGTTTTAAGTCACTGGTCAAAATTAAACCTGTTTTATTACCGATTGCTGTTGTGGAACAGTTCAAGAATAGTTCGTTTAGTCAGTCATCGTCCAATAAAAAAAAAAGAAAAGAAAACGTGCAGTAGTAAAGTTATTAACAGAGGGCAGCTTACACAAAAACACATACATAATAATAAATAATAATAATACCTGAATAAAAGCTTGCTCTTCAGAGTGAGCTGATGACCGATTGCCACCATATCCAATATTCTATAAAGCAGTGGAATAACACATTAACATACCTAACCGATGTTAACCATATAAATTCAAGTTCAAGAGTTTGCGCTTTAATCTAATCTGTGTATAGCTTGACTGCTTTCACAAAATAAAGTGATCTTTCCAGGTTATAACAAATGCAATCTTTTCACGTAAGAACATGTTAATTTTCCTTTATTTTGGTTAAGGGCATCTGTATGCCACCATTAAATCACGAGATTTTGGAACTTCATTTCACTGGCCTGGTGTGTTTATTTCTAAAAAGACACGTCGAGGAGCATCAGATCCCGTTATCGTATCCCCGCAGGAACAGAGGAGACTCCAAATGCATGGGAGTGCAGTGTTTCCAGTTTAATGGCTTTATAAACAACTCTAGAAAACAATCATCTTTTTAAAAAAATCATGCACTTTCAGTGGAAATTCATTTTGAAATATAGAGCAAATTTATATACAACATTGAAGTGGAACAGCAATTTGACTTAATTACCAGAAACACACTTGTCTGCATAGAGGATCCATATTATTGCTACTTCAAAATTCCAAAATAAAAGGGAAAAAAAAAAAGAAAAAAAAAAAATCAACAAAGAAAGTCCGTTTTTTTTTTTTGTTTGTTTGTTTTTTTAACACCAAGCTGGGTCTTTTGTGTGTGACGGGGTTCTCCAGACCAATTTAATAAAAAGTCAGCTCTTTAAAAAATATATATATATTTTGATTCAGACACACTATTTAAGAAAGAACTGAACATTAGCAAATCAAAAACATACCACGGCTAACAAAATAGATCGCTGGAATTAGTCTCCCGTTCCCATAAAAGGTACATTCTGGATATCGTGGAAAAACTCGCCAATATACTGACAAGAAAAGCCTGAGTTGATGGAAAATGGTTGAATCAGAACAAATCCAAAGCCTGAGAGGAAAAAAATAAAAAAAATAAAAAATAGAAAAGACCATTGATTCACTATATTACAATCATTTACAAGTCTATTATTCATGTAAAGGTAACCTGCTGCTCAGAAATCCACACACACATACAGTATACATATATATACATAGACATATACATATATACATAAACACACACATGCATATATACGTGTACACAGACATATATACGTATATACATACACATCTACATATACACATATATATGTTTATGTATACACACAGAAATATAAATATATGTATACATATATAGACACATATGTGTATAAATTACAGCAGACAATTTAATACTTTACGTTGGATGGTGAAAAGAGAAACTCACGCAGACAGAGAAAGGAAGAATTTGTAGAAATGAGGTACTCTGAAAGGAGAGCGCTGACGACAACTCTCAACATGATCGGTGATCTACGCTGCGCAGTACGCCCGGTTCCGCCCAGCCGGGAAAGCGAGCGAGAGGAGGGGGTGCATGGGGTTGGGGTCGGGGGCGGAGAGAGATGGTGAGAGGACAGGAGAGAACAGTCAAAATCCCCAAAAAATGCGGAATCCAGTGTCAAGGTTGTTGTGTGTCCATGTTTTCAATGTTTAAAAAAAAAAAAAAAAAAAAGGTTGTTTGACATTTTTTTTTTTTTTTGTTTGTTTTTTTAGAAAAATAACCCCAGGAACTAGGACGACCGCCGTGCCGAGTCCAGCGCAGCGCAGCTCATGTCTCTGTCAATACAAAAATATGCATCTGTAGCTGCTGCCTTTTGAACGGGATATGTAGTACATCTTAGCGTCGCACAGCTTCTTTTGGTTCCGTCTACACCACCCTCCCCCCCATAAGGCATTTTCACTGGATGTAGGAGTCTATGAAATGTTAGCGCCGGCAGAACCGGAGTCCGGAAGCCCGCTATGTCTTGCGGCTGTTCCAGATGTGCTCCGGCGTACTCCGGTGGTCGGAGGAGTACTCGAAGGGCGAGCGGTGGCCCAGCGGGGAGCGCGAGTCGTACGGGGAGCGCTGGTCGCGGGGCGAGCGCGCGCCGCTGGCCGACGCCCGCTGGTCGCCGTGCCAGTCCGAGTGGTAGCGGTAGGAGTCCCTCGAGGACGAGCGCGGCTCGGAGTGGGAGGAGTGCTCCTTGCCGTCCCGGTCAGAGCGGTGGTCCCTGCCGGAGCGCTGCTGCTGCTGCTGCTGATGGTCCTCCAGCTTCCTGTGCTTAGTGTCGCTGTAGTATCTGCAACACATAGCGGCCGAGTTAGGGTTCAGCAAAACCACGATGAGTCATTCTTTTTTGGAGCCTTTTTGTCGCCTCTTCTTTGTTTAAGTACTCTACGTTTTGTGGACACGCATTGCAAGAGCTGCTTAACGCTGGATTCTGCTTATTAAATGTGCAGAAAACAGGGAAAACTGTTTTATCCCACTGCCCAAACTTTTATTTAAGAACTTAACCCAGAAATATGGTTAAGCAAATAGAAATCCGCTTTCAAACCTCTATCTGCTATATTGGATTTGCCGTTTCGAAAGCACCCCCCAACAGGAAGTTGGGACAATTCAACCAATCAGCATGTTTTGATGCGCAGGGCTACGTGCTGCGGAGATTTTGGAGCTGTGTGCGTCAGCTCCTCTGTGAGCTACGGTTACCCATTAAACCCCCGTCGCTGCGTAGCTCAGCAGAAACGTTTACGTGTAGCCACGCAGAAGCATAAATCAGGCTTTACTTGTTTTGACTCACTTTACTTTTAATTATGCTTAATTCTTTGGAAAAAAAAAAAAAAAAAGTTTTTACAGACTGTCGACTTATATTACTACTTTTCCTTTTATTTTTGCATTGTTGGGATTTGCTTGAAGATTGAGCATTTCATTGCATTATAAATGACTCTGAGTTCCGGGTTTTGTTGGTAAAATTCTTCACAAATGACAACAAAAATCTAATCCAACAACTTGAAACTAAAGGAGCTGTGGAAGAAGAGGTTTTTAGGAAGAGAGCCTCCACCGCCTCCACCGCCTCCGCACCTGTCCTGTCTGTCTCGATCCCTGCCGCCATCGGTCCTGTAGTGGTCCCGGTGGTCTTTGCCGTTGCTGAAGGAGGAGTACGGCCTTTTCCTCGCATCACCACCCGCGTTGCTCTTCCTGGGGGGCTCCGAGGCGTGCCGCTCCTTGCTGGCACTGCGCTCGTGGTACCTGCCGCCGGGGGGCTGGTGCCTCTCGGAGCTGTAGCTGTCCCTGCTGCTGTCGTCGTAATGACAGTTGTCCTTTAGCCGCTCGAGGTCTGTAGGGGCGAGGAGGGAAGAAGTCAAAAGAAAAGCGCCGCTGGGACCAGAGCAACGACGACAACGACACACTCCGAGGGGATTGAGGTTGTACCTGCATGTTTCAAGCCAGAGGTATTGACAGAACCGCTGTTCTGATCCGCTGCCTGGTGGAACAGAAACACCACGTCGCTGTCAGTTACCCTCGTAGCCGGAGCAATGTGCCGCTACGTCACAATACTGGACCGCAGAGGATCTCACATACCTGGGCGTTTTCCTGTCGCTTCTTGATGGCGTGCTTGTAGAGTTTGTGCAATTTCCTTGCATCAAATTCAGTGAACTTGGAGACAAATATCCACAGGTTTCTGTAAAACAACAAAAAAAAACAAAAGCACAAGAGGATATTGGAGGACATTGAGTAACAAGAGTTTCTTCCTAAAAAGGCCACTGACATATTTTCTAACACAGCAACACAATTGAATTTGCTGTGTGTTCGTGACAAAAATCACTGATTTCGTCAAGCTCTGGTGAAAAAGGTTCATGGTAAAAAAATGAAAATAAAACAAGTGACTGACGGATTTCCATTGTTACTAATACAACCAGCAGAGACATTTCTGGGAGGTGGCTTTGAGGACTTAGGTAGATAACGCTTTACAAGACGCATTCCTAAGCCTTCACTGTTCAAGGAGAGGAGCTCGAGCAGCGAAGGGGCGATGATGACGATGATGAAGACACGACCAGGGCGATACTAACTTTCTCCACTGTTTAATCTGCTCAGGGTTGGAATACTCCTTCAGGCACTCTGTGATGTGGTCCCCGATCTTGATGAGGCACTGCCTCGTGTGCTCCAGCTGCTCCCGCTCCGAGAGGCCCTTCTCCGGTCTGTCCAGCTGCTTCAGAGCCGCCTTCACCGGCCGCATCCTCTCTTTGCACTGGAGAACGAGGAGGACATTTTTTCCCCCATTTTATTTTATTTTTTGTACTATCTGCCAATGATGGGGGTGGGGCGGGGATTTATTTGGATTGTTTTTATTGGACCTACCACGCTGAAGGTCTTTTGGTCCAGCTCTTCAGCCTCCTCGGAGATCGGCACATTCTCACCGATGGCCGTTATATGGACCGGTGTGTCCGAAACTTTCTTTGCTTTGTCTCGTGGCTCGGCCTTCACCTCGTTCTGCTTCAAAAGGCGAGAAAAAAAAAATCGACATCAACATCAGTTCTGTAAAACCCTCAATTCAAACTTGTTTTTTTTCCCCCTTTATTTTCACCTTTTCCAACACTTCTTCTTGCTTATGGACTGGCTCGAGGGTCTTTGACTCTTTTTTCTCTTTCGGCTCTTTCTTCTCCTTTACGTCGCGGCTCTCCTCCTTCTTCTCTTTCTTGCAGTCTTTCTTCGCCTCCTTCTCCTTGACCTCCTTCTCCTCCGACGGTGACAGGGGCTCCTCGTCGGGGTCTTCTTTTGTGACCGCTCGCTCTGCCCGCGCTTTCCTGGGTGGGGGCTTCGCCGGCACTACTTCCTGGAAGGGGCCGGAACGATTTGACACTTCACATTGAAAGACACAACAAGTAAGGTGCAGTAGCACCCCCGCCCAAACTCATTTCAGCACATGCAAAGCGTAGCACCGTAGGACCCTTTTCATAGTTCTAAGAACTTTTAGCGGAACTGTCCCTTTTTTTTTTTTTTTTTACATCCACACTGCAGAAGCAAGGAACGATCCTAGTTCTTAGAACACCATTTTAAGGGACTTTTTAGCTCCCACTTCAGGGCGGGGACTAACCGGCACAAGAAGAACCTTCAGTGACGCAAGTAGACAGTCCCTTGTCCCTTGTCCCTTACGAAATTTGGACTTAACTTTTAACTGAGGCCTTGTAGATCTAATATGAGCGAAGATTCAGCAACTGGATTGCTTATTTCCTAGCCTCAAATGTTCAGAAATAGATTTTGGTGTACTGTTAGTCCCTGCCCTGGAGTAGGAGCTAAAAAAGACCCTCAAAAAGACGTTCTCAAAAATATGATCCTTCCTAGTTCCTGCAGTGCAGACACAAAATATGACCAAAAGAACTATGAAAAAGTTCCTGCTGTGCGATAAAGCCTATAAAGACTGTCTCAAATAGGAAAGGTATAAGGCTTAAATAGTTGCCACACTGGATGGTAAGTACAGCTCAATAGTAAAGCCTTCAGCGAGAGGATGGGAAGCAAGGGGATTATTGATGGGAAACAATGAGGCCTGAGTTGAAAAATAAAGAAACTACCCTCTAAGGAAGCGGCAAGATTGGATATGTGAGGTTTCAGACGACACTGTATAACATTGCAGCAGACTGAAGTACCTGGTCGTCTGGCACCTCGTCCTCTTCTTCTGACCTTTTGTCTGAGGGTGGATCTGAGGATGGACTCTTTATCACCTCATTCACCTTGATGGACTTTAGGGCTTTGTTTTTTTTACTTCTTGGTTTCTTCTTCCTCGAATTGGCCTACATCCATAGAAAGAAGAGTGATTGTGACTGAGCCAAGACTAAGTGCCATGAGCGACTTTAGCTTGAGTAGGATGAAAAATTATTTCATGAATTTCCCCCATGCAGTAGCGCTGCTAGAGGATTTTCAGTGGGGTGGACACTAAAGGGGCTACAAATAGCTGGATTTCAGGCTATGAAATAGTTACACAATGTTATTCACCTGAGATTAATCAATCATCACAGTAGTATGAGTATAGTCCAAAGGAAGCTGAATGAATTGAACTTGTCCAACTTACAGAGCCTGCTTGTCTTTGAGCTTCCTTTTTGGCCAAATCCTTGCTTAGTAGTTTGATGAGGTAGTCTGCTCTTGTTTGGAGCTGTTTGGCCTGGGGTTTCTTGTCGGGGTCATCTGGGAGAAGCTAATCGACAAGGAAAGAAACAACGTAAATGAGTTACACGTTATTCACTCAGCCATCTTTGTTTTTAAGAATAATGAGCTGTCGGTGTACATGTTGAGTTTGTTTCACACTTCCGTAATCGGACATCACCTTTGTGACTGCACAACTGTAGCCTTTCAATAACAAGTCTATGGAGCAAGCTAAATATTAATATGATTATTATTATTATCAATAATAATAATCTTTATTTGTATAGCACCTTTAATACATTACATGTAACTCAAAGTGCTTCACATTAAAAGAAGGCCATCAAATAGTAACAATAAAAGCAAAGATCGAAAAATTGAAAACAGGGTAAGAAGCTAATAAAGTAGACCAAAAAAAAAAAAAAAAAAAAAAAAATCTAACAAGCAAAATAGATTAAAAAAAAAAAAAAAAAGGGGGTAAATATTACCAATTTTCAGATTTGGGGTCATCAATTACAGATCACGAAAGATCACAATCGTTCCTCTTCCAATAATTTCCTTATTTCAATGGAGTTTAGGATTTTACTGTCATTGGAACAAGCTTGTTAAATACAATGATCAAGATTCACACCTCAAATTTCCGGTAAATCTCTGAGATTGTGGTTAAATCAAGTTAGCTTGGGTACAATTTCCAGGAAAATGAACTCATGAATGTATCTTAGTCATTACCAAACAGGCTCCCTCCCACATGTGGAGACTATGATTAGTAAATCCTCACCAGTAAATATCTTGGGAATTAACTGTGACGAAAACAATGAGCTTGTTAAACACAGCGATCGAAATTGACCATTTAACACAATTCAGTTCTCCTGTTGGATTGGGATGTCTAAACTTTCTATGAGTGTAAAATAAAGACAAAGTAGAATACAAGCATTAAAAGAATAAAAATCAAGTACCAACAGGATAAGAATATGCAAACAAGCATAATTATAGAAAATTACATTAGAAGATCAATTTAAAAACAATTAAGAAGACTCATTGACACCTGAACTGAAAAGATAAGTTTTTAGCATCCGTCTGAAAGCACCTAGAGTCTGCCTCTCTATTATGGTTTGGTAGCTTACTAGTTTAAAAAGGCTGCATCGCCACTCTTCTTCTGACTGGGGTGTTCTTCTAACAGTGATGTACTTCTAACAGGCCAGCAGTGGAAGGACAGATGGCTCTAGATGTAGGAGACCAGTGATTCTGTAATGCAGGCCGGTCCGAAGCCATTTAGAGCTTTGTACACAAGTAAGAGGAATTTAAAATCAATAATAAAGGAAACTGGGAGCCAATGCATTGTGACTAAAACTGGAGCGATCTGCTCTCGCTTTCTTATTCAGTCTAGCTGCCGAAATTTTGAATAAGCTGAAGTCTCTCAATCAACCTTTTAGGAAGACCAGCGAAAAGGGCATTGCAGAAGTCCAATCCACTTCTAATAAACACATTCGTTAGCTTTACAGTATCTTTCTGGGTTAGGAAGGGCTGTATTTTGGCAATGCTTTTAAGATGAAAGAATGCTATTCTGGACACTCCTCCCTTTTGGCCTTGGGGCTGACCAAAATAATTTCTGTCTCATCTTTATTTAGTTGAAAACAATTGTTACTTATCCAATTATTTATAGCAAGTAGACAAGAAGTGAGAGCACTTTCGGCATCAGAAAGATTTGGCTCCACATAAATATACAGTTGTGTATCGTCGCCGTTGCTATGGAAATTGACATTGTGTTCACTGATAATATCACCTGCTGGAAGCATGTTCTGAACCAGTTCAGGATATATATCAGACAGACCAACCGAGTCCTCCAGACAATCTATGACAATTTTGTGATCAACGGAGTCAAATGCTGCGCTAAAGTCCAAAAAGAACCAGAACTGAAACCTCATTGATGTCAGTGCTAATGAGGGTAGTTTCTGTGCTATGATTGGCTCTGAAACCTGACACTTCTCTAAAATTGTGTTTCCATTTACAAAGTTGTACATTTGATCACATAGTGCTTCAAAGAAAGGATTAGTACGGGCCTCTAGTGACCTAGGACGCCACAGTCCAAGTGTGTCTTCAACAGTGGTTTCACAACAGCAGTTTTAAAAGCATCAGGAAAAAACAGTCTCAAGTGATGTGTTAATCATTTCCAACGCAGAGTTTGAGGCACTATTGAAAACCTATAAAAAAATATATAGTAGGGACAGGATCAAGAGAGCAGGTGGAATCATCCTCCTCAAAGCTTTTGAGGATGAGGTGTTTTCTACGTTCATTTCTGCTCTTCTTTGCAGATACTAGCCCACATTGAGAATCTGCTTTGTTCATAACTGGTTGCTATGGCAATGCCAATAGTCAATTATGGACCACCCCCCCCATTATCAAAAACTGGGACATGAAATTGCCTGGAGGTAGCCTTTTAACTGTTGTCATCGGTTTAAAACGGCTTCACATTAAAGAAAAAAAAAAAAAGCTTTCAACACTGAGCGAGTAACAATACTTAGGTTAATTTGCAAACCCAACAGTCTTAAATGTTATCGTTTTAAATGTAATTAATAAATTGAATTTACTTTATGCGTGAGGTTGAGGTCCGGGTCCATCTTAATCATCTCCCAGCTACCATAGCCATACTCGTAAATTCCTATTAGGAGACTGGAGTCATCTTCCTTCCCCCAGTCAATGTCAAAGTGTGCTGCCTTTGAGTGGCATGGAATCATATACCTGTTGAGAAAAACAAAAAACAAAGTTAACTGCACTTGTGCCTTCACAAATTAACTGATTTAGATGACCGAATAAAGCATAAATATAGGCCTATATTACAGCAGAAAAAGAATAATTGCAAAGGTTACTTCTTCCTCTCTTCAGGGTCAGAAGGAATGGCCTTGTGCAGGGGCGCCAGCTCCTCTTCATGAGAAATAACCAACTTGGCGTTGACCTGCACGCCAGAGATCCTAAACGTTGGTCCCTTTACCTTCCCTCTCCTTCCCCCTGGTGGTACAAAACGTTTATCACATAGCATAAGTGTTCATTTGGGCATCTTCTCAGCGGAACAATCTTCTACACACAATTCCGGGCTAGTCAATTGATTTGGACCCATAACAATTTGGGACAAAGTGGCTGTTGATTTGACTTAAGTTTGTGTGTTATAAAACTATTTATGCAAATTAACATGATGTATTGCATGTACTATGTAGCCAACATTTAACCCTGTTCCCAAGAGCATTGTAGCATTGACTTTGATTCAATACATTTTTTTTTTGATGGCAAAGCAAGAACTATCCTACCTGAGGTCTTCTCTTGCCCACATGGGTTCTCCCGAAGGGTTCGTACACAGCCGTTGTGAACCGTTTCTGCCAAGCGCTTCAGGTCATTTTCTGATTTATCTGCCAGCTCTGCGTCGCGAGCAATAGCGTCCAATCTGACGAAGTATAAAAGGTGATCAGTCAGTGACCTCAGCAGATAATGAATGATAATGATGATAATAGCTTTCAGGAAAATTGGTTGAAACTTACCTTTCAAGTGGCCCACCAAATTTCTTGTAACTCTTGACAAATCTGAAATTTGTTTTATAAAGTTATGAGTTAACTCATTAGCATGTGTGGATTAAGTAAACAAAGTTGTCATCTTAATCTCATACGACAAAATGATTTATTTTTTTAATTCATATGCAAAGAACAGGTACATTCAGGTAAAATCAAGTGAAATTTCCCTGACTACTACCTGTTCTAATATTAACCTTCTGGACCAGGACACCTTCAGACACTTTTCACTTTTCACTCTGTATTCCTAGAGAGTGTGTCCCATTCTTCCTCTTGCCCTCTCCAGAGAATTCCCACAATATTTCTTCTAAAAGTAATGGAATCAACCAAGACCCCGTTGGCACTGTTTTCTGCTTGTGTCCCAGATTACTTGGTTGCTTTCCTTCTACTTGTCTGACAGGAAGTGCTTGTTTCTCCATAAACAAACTAACTAGGACTCCTCCCTTTCAGGTCAAGTGTGGTGTGCCACAAGCGTCAATTCTAGGTCCAATTTTATTCTCTTTATACATATTTACCCTTCAGGCCACATCATTCAGAGACGTGACATCTCCACGCCCTACTATACTGAGAACGCACGTTCCCGTTAATCCAACTGACGGTAAACTGAATTCACTACAGAAATGCTTTGGTGATGAGAGAAACTGGAAGTCAACTAATTTCCTGCAGCTGAACTGACAAAACAGAAAGCCTCGTCATTGCGTCACAGCAAATCACTACTAATCTACTGTAAGAAATGTATTCAATGGTGATCTAAAGGTTTCGCATAATACAAGGTTGGGCCAATCTTATTCTTATCATCACACAAATATTGCAAAAGTCTGTTTTACAACTCAGAGCGTTCAAGCTTTTATCTCATCAACTGCAGCCTTTTTACTTGTCTTAACCAAAGCACTTTAAACCACCTCTAGATGGTTCACAAATCAGCTGACGGGGTTTTGATAGGGACCAGAATTGTGTGTGTTATAATTTAGCATATTTCAATTTAACTTGTTGATTTACTGTCTTATCTATATGCCTGTTTATTTTCTCTGCGTATTACCTAATACAGACTTATTTTTTGCTATATTATCATCTTCAATTAGATTTTCTCTGAAGCACTTTGTAACTTTGTTTGGAAAAGTGCTCTATGAATAATTATAACTATTATTATAACTACTACTATCATAATTTACTTGTAGTTAAGAAAAAAGAAGAACGAAAACATGCTTAAAATGCAAGATGCTGGATTTATTTTTCTAAGCTTGAAAACACAACATTAAAAATCAAGTGAAATCATTTGAAGATTGTACAAAAATAAAAACTTTGTACAAATAAAACATGCAATGGACTTACCTTCGAATCTCTGCGTCACTGAATCCCTTGATGTTTTCTCGTGGAATGGTTCGAGGCCGCCCTCGCTTCTTGGGTTTTTTACGGTCGGAAGTAGAGTCACTTTCAGAGCCGGAATACCTCCTGTTCCTGCTCCGTCGGCCCTCGTTACCATTGAAACTGACCTGGGGACACACATCAAATGGAATCCAATGGTCAGTTACCAAGTAGAACGTGATCTTCAGAACTGCACCATTTCAGGTTGCCTTGGAGGACCAGACCTATTCTGGGATATATTTACTATATAGATGATGCTGCTTCAAGTGCTTTTCCAGCAGTTTGAATGTGCATTTTAAACTTTTCAGACACCTGGATGCCTTAGTATGATATATACTACATGTTGCTTTTACCAAGACGACATTATTTCTACAAAAGGATATTAAGATGACAAGAGGATGTTTATTAGATTCTTTTGTCTCATTTAGCATTAATGGAAAAAAAATCCTATTTAGTTTGTAAAGTTTCAAGCGCATTTCTTACATTGAAAGATTCAAAAGAGCATATTCAAATCGACCAAGACGTTTTATGCACCTTGTACATACACATCATTCAGTCTTCATTTTTTTCTTCAGATGATAGAATGAAGACATTTTCTCTACCTGCTTTGCACAATTTCTCATGCGCGGCAGCATGTAGATCTCCTCCAACTCCTTCTGCCTCTCCTCCTCTTCCATCCGTCTCCTCTGCTCCCCTGGGATGATGTCGTCCCAACTTCGCTGACTACGCTCAGAGTCGATATCAATTTCGTCGTCTTCCATCACAGAGAAGTTTGCCACCTGCCGGGTCGCAAAACAAAACAAAACCAGTTGGGAAATGAAATATAATACGAGAGGAAGTGCCGTTATAATGAACCTCAGCATGGCTGTGTTTCAACTGGAGAGAATCACAGTCACACTGTAACAGGACAATCTCAAACTTGATATTTATTTGACACTATAGCTCTATAAACAACGCTTTTATCAAGCAATACATTTACTTCTCTTATATCTTCAATTTGAGACTTGAGAATTGTTGCCAATTTGATTTTTGCCATTTATTTGGCTTCGCCTGCAGAAATATTTACGTGTTATATCAGTACTCATGGAATGACTCACCCAATGATATTTCTCAACCGAAACTAATTGCTGTGTAATATGATTTATATGTATGACTGTATCACTGTAGTTTTGTTTAAGAAAATTTCCACAGAACATGCAGCTCTATACTCTGAGTAGTAGGAGTAGTAACTGATTAAATCTAATTCAAACAAATACACTCAAAGTCAAGAAGCTCCCTCAACTAAACATTATTTTTTGCTTATAAAACAAAAAAGAATGTAAATATGCATCCCTGAAGGCTTTTCTCATCATTAGCAGAACTAGCAAATGACAAATGAGCAAGCAGTTTGCAGATAACCGTTTTGTGCTCTAGGTCTGACAGTTAAACCTGAACCAAGTCCACACTATGAATAGAGCACACTAGTGTCGGCACTCACTCGTGCTAAAAATAATAATAAATATAAAAATAACATTTATAACTGTTCATAGCACAAACTTGTTGAACGCTTTATTATTTAGGAATGTATTACTCATCGCTTTGTAGCTTTTAAAAGCTTTTAAGCCTTAAAAATATGAAATCTTTGTATTCGAAACGGACAACTCGCTAGTCAGACATGTCTCACTGTGTCCTTCACATTGTCACATTTAATTCAGAACAACCTTTGTGATTGCACAGTACATCTAAAAGCATAACATTGGCTAACATTTGGTTGCCAGTAAGAAGCGACACAACTTCCTGTTTCTTATGTTAGTGCTGAAATAACCAAATCCCCAAAAAGCCTGATAAAATGCACATTTCACACCATCTGACTACAATCTCATTGCAAACTTCCTGTTTTCAAAAAAGTAAATATCCATTTTTAAGGTCTAAACTTTTACCCCATTGGACTGCATTTAAGCACAGTGAGAAGCTGCAGCAGTGGTAAGTTTCTCAATAGTAAAGCATTCAGTGAAGTTGTGCTATGAACAGGTATAAATGATAGGAACCAACATTTTAACATTTTAACAAGGCCTGTAAAGAGAAATAGTCAACCCATCATTTAACCAGAAAAGTCTTGTCTCCTCTAGTACAAATGATAAAAATAAATCCATATCATGGGACATATTGCTACAGGTGTACTGTACGTTTTTACCACCCTTTCCTACATAACGGCAGCATCTAAAATGGTTTTATTCACCTTAAATTGAGACAGAAGCTCTTCACCCACGGTGGAGGGTCCGGGGTCATTTTCCCTGGTCTCTGCTCTTTTAAGGATCTCGTCAATATCCATTTCCTATAGTGCAGAAGAAGATTTCATGTTAGCGCAAACTAGCAAACATTCTATGTCACAATACAGATTTTTGTGCCGCAAACCTGAGGTTCCTGCTCTTCGCCCTCCGGCTCTTTAAAAAGCTCTTCGGCACCAAACTTCAAGATGGCAGACAATTCCTCTTTGTTGAAGGGAGTAGAACTGCAAGCAATGAAAAAGGTAACTAAATATTTCGAGTAAAAAATGTTTTTTTTCTGGCAATAATTCAACAAAACGCAGAAGCACTAAGCGAGATCTGTATTTGGGAGTTTAATATTTTTCCAATACCATTTTGTGAAGATACTTCATATTTATATCTTTATGTTGGAAATACTAAATTCTAGTCATACACTGATTTAGAGTTGGAACATCTGGTTTTAAATTGAGCCTTACAGCAACAAGAAAACAATATGACAATGTTTTATTGCAACTGCACCAGCATTTAGTGACATTTTTGGCTGAACAACTTGGCTATCAAACTTTGACTGTGAACAAAAACTTGTCAAATGTCAACTGAGAGAAAAAATGAATAAAAAAATCATAGCAGAATGAATTTCTTATTTTATTTTTGCAAATATCGCTTACCTTGAAGGAGCAGCACCTGTGTGGAGGACAGTCTTTCCAGTCGTGTCCATTCTTTGAATGACCAGGTGGTCTAGCACCATCTTTTTCTTGGCCCGCTCGATGATCTCCTCCTCCACGGAGCCCTTGGTCACCAAGCGGTAGATGTTCACCTATGCGCAAAAACAAATTAAAATTAAAGAAAGAAAGAAAAATAAAAAAAAAAAAACAAACAAAAAAAAAAAAACACACAAGGCCATGTATATACGTATTTGACTGAGCGTGTACCTGTCTCTTTTGACCGATTCGATGAGCCCTGGCCTGGGCCTGCAGATCATTCTGTGGGTTCCAGTCAGAGTCAAAGATCACTACTGTGTCAGCAGATGCCAGGTTGATGCCCAGACCGCCAGCCCTTGTTGATAACAGGAAGCAGAAATCCTGAGTGGGGAAACCAAAATATGTATTATTATTAATAATAACAAAAACAACACCAAGCGGGCAGAAAATATATCCTTTTCCATATAGTGTAGTACATACATGGCATAGTGTTAATACACCGATTAGCCACACCATTAAAAACATCCGTCTAATATTGTGTAGCTCCCCCTGGTGCTGCCAAAACAGCCCTGACCCATTAAGGCATGGACTCCACTTGACCTCTGAAGGTGACCTCTGAAGGTGTCCTGTGGTATCTGGCACCAATACGTAAGCAACAGATCCTATAAGTCCTGTAAGTTGCAAGGTGGGGCCCCGCATGGATCAGGCTTTTTTTTTTGGGATGCTCCATCGGGTTATACCCATGGATCAGGTTTCCAGCACATCCCATAGATGCTCGATCGGATTGAGATCCGTGGAATTTGGAGGATAAGTCAACACCTTGAACTCTCTCATGTTCCCCAAACCACTCCCGAACAACTTTTGCAGTGTGGCAGGGCACATTATCCTGCTGAAAGAGGCCACTGCCATGAGGGCAGTTAAGAAACTTGGCCTGCAACAATGTTTAGGTAGGTGATACGTGTAATATCTACATGAATGCCAGGACCCAAGGTTTCCCAGCAGAACATTCCCCAGAACATCAAACTGCCTCCACCAGCTTGCCTTCTTCCCATAGTACATCCTGGTGCCATCTCTTCCCCAGGTAAACAACGCACACACACTTGGCCATCCACATGATGTAAAAGAAAACTTGATTCATCAGACCAGGTCACCTACCAATACTGCATGGTCCATTTCTGACGCTCACATGCCCATTGTACATGTTGGGTGGGGTCAGCATAGGCACGCTGACTGATCTGGGGCTACACAGCCCCATATGCAGCAAGCTGTTGTGCATTCTGTGTTCTGACACCTTTCTACACAGCCAGCATTAACTTTTTCAGCAATTTGTGCTACAGTAGCTCTTCTGTAGAAGCGGACCAAACGCACCACGTGCATCAATGACCCTGTTGCCAGATCACCGATTGGACCACTTTTGGTAGGTACCAACCACTGCATACCGGGAATACCCCACAAGACCCGTCGTTTTGGAGATGCTCTGACCCAGTCGTCTAGCCATCTCAAGTTCGCCCTTTTCTGCTCAGATTCTTACACTTTTCCATTGTTCCTGCTTTCAACACATCAACTTCAAGAACTGACTGTTCACTTCCTGCCTAATACGTATATCCCACCCCTTGACAGGTGCCATTGGAACGAGATAATCAATGTTAATCACTTCAATTGCAGTGGTTTTGATGTTGTGGTGATCGGTATACACACACACACACACACACACACACACACACACACACACACACACACACACACACACAATACTTTAACCGTGTGTAGCACTTACCTCTGAGCCCTCTGCATTGAAATGGTCCAAAGCTTGCTTCCTCATCTCTCCCTTTATGGAGCCATCTAATCTCTACACAAGGTCAAAATGAAAGACCAAATATGTAAATACCCACTTTAATTTCCCAATAACATTTGTCAAGTTCAAGCTCAAGAGATAAGTTGTCACATACATATACATACAGTCATACATATATGCAGTGAAATGTCATGACACCTGGTGATTACGCATACATAGAAAGAAAATATGCATATACTTTTGTTTTTGCTAGACTTTATGCTTTGTCTGATTAAAATAACAACCTTAAACCGCCGTGTGATTTGAGGTGCACATACCAACCTGGAACAGAAACTGTCTGCTTCTTAGGTAGTCTGCCAGGATGTCCAGCATCCGAACCATCTGGGAGAAAATGAGAACCCGGTGGCCACGCTCCTTGAGACGCACAAGCAGCTTGTCCAGCAGAACCAACTTGCCGCTGCTCCTGATCAAATGCTGTAGCAAAGAACAGAGCGATATCGGTCAACCCAGTTTGGTTATTTTTCCCCCTTGTACACCAAAATGAAATGTGTTTTGTGGTAAACCTGGGTAATACCGCTAAAAATAGACGATTGACGCTGTTCCCATTGCCAGTAGACAAGTATGCCTTTTTTTTTTTTTTTCCTGGTGTGTCATGTTCAAAGTTACGAATGCCCTGGAAAAGGGGCGTGCCATGGGTCCGGTGCGCGCGCATCGGGCCTGGGTGTCATGTTCCCATCACTATCGGAGCTGGAACCGATAAAAACCTGTGACTATTGCAGGTTCATTTGTCCCGGGACTGAATGCCGGGTGTAATCTTTCCCATTAAAGAGAAAAGCCAGATGTGAGCCTGTTTTTGGTTCAGTGGAAAAAAGGTATTAGTGAAGTGGCCGTGATCAAGGTCACCTGAGTCTCTAGTGTTTACTTTGTTGATGATTTAATGAATGCACAGCAAGGCACATTTTTAACACTTAAAAAAAATAAAATAAAACACCAGGTTTCAATCACAATAGTGTCAGGCATGTATATATGTTGCATTGAAAAATAATGGTTGAACATCATGCATTTTATCAGGGTATTCAGGGTTTTATTAACACCTGACAACGCTTCTGCAAGCAAATTCATTATTTTGGTTACATCCACAGTAACGTCAGCGACTACAAACAGGAAGATGTGTTGCTTCCTACCGGCAAACAACTGTAGCCAATGTTATGCTCGTAGTGTACTGCGCTAAGAGCAAAAAATAAAATGTGATGTTACAATTACTCAAATCATGTTGAAGACATGTGACTGTACTGTCAGCTTACCGTTCTCAAAAAGGAGATTTAGCATTGAAGTTTATTTAAGTCTTAAACATTTGCCGCATTAGACGGCATCTCAGCACAGTGTGAAGCTGCAGCTGAGCGGTAAGTTTCTCAATACTAAATCTTTCAGCAATTTCAGTTAGAAATAATAGGAACCGACATTATCATCATGCCTGGGTTGAAAAATAGCACAACCTATGCTTTTAATGAAAATGTATGACAATATAAGGATAGGATTGATTGCCAATAACTGTCATTGAGACTACTACAGCCTTCTGATCTGATCAGTGTCGGTGAAAGCCAACTAAAGCATGGCGTTATGCTAAGTGGTTTGTAATAAATATTAAAGACGGGTATCGCCGGTTGGGAATAGGAACTCCACTTGCACATTAACTCGGTCTTGCATGCAAGTGGCATACAAATCCTTTCTGTAGTGTGCCCTGCCTACTAAAAGACGGGACATATTTAAATAATAAATGTGAACTTGATTTGCTTTTATTATGGGTACTAATAAAATTGTAGTCCATCACTTGTGGTTTTGGCCTTTCGAAACTACAATCCATTAACACAAAGTCCTATATTTTGATAAAATGAATACAGAAATGAATATTAGTATTCTGGCGCACACACACACACACACACACACACACACACAATGACATCACAGGCCGTCTCTGCGTGCGAGATGTACACGCAAACAAAAATGGTGTGAGAACTCCCTGGCCATGTAATATGGTCAGATATTCACCACCAGCAGCTCCATATCCTGACTGCAGATAGTCACCTTAACAGTGACATGTCCTGGGTTGCACCACCTGATGTTAATGAAGAGAGTGAGTAGCCTTCGGTAATGATGGGGAACATGAACACACTGGCCAACAACTGACGATCTGGCTACAGGGAGTGTAATTTACTGTTTCAGGGAAACTTGCCTAATCGGCAACTCCAGACACTAATGTGGATTTACCGGGATTCACTATCATGAGAGTGGACAGAGACGTTCCTCTGGATGGGGTAAGCATCGCTTGCGTGCCCCATTGTTCGGCGTGAGAGCAGTTGTTCCCTTGAATACAAGGTTTTCTGCCACCGTTATATAGATAAGAAAAAAGCCATATCCATAGGATAAAAAGAGATCCACACAATGCGTGCAATCCAAAAAGTTAAGAGTGAAAAGAAAGTTGGAAAAAAAGAGTAAAAGAACACACTACAAAGACTACTAGAACTACTGGCTGCACTCGTGTTACCACATTTGCATAAAGCAAGCTTAAGAGTATTCAACACTTGAAAAATATCCCTTTAACATACATTTAGAAGAGATAAAAAACAATTTTAAATGGGCGATTAACTGTGGACAATCATGCGATTAAATATTTAACTGATTGACAGCTCTAGCGTAACAAAAGCCCTCCGGAAGTGTTAAATCCAACGTCATAATTATTGATAAAAAATGAACAAAGAAGGACCTGCAAGGCTTCGGCTCTGTTGAAGAACTCATTGTCCTCAGGAGGCTTGATAAGGTAGCAGTGGTTGCAGCACTTCTTCAGCTCCATCATGATGTTCAAGAAGCCGGACGTGCTGCCCTTGGTGCCTTTGCTGAGAGCCTTGTAGTTCCTGGTCAGTATCCACCTGGTCACACAGTGGCAAATTGTTTCCAAACGCACACAAAGACAAAATATAGAAAATGTGCCTTACCAGGTACATGATAGTGTAGATAGACGTGCAATTACTTAAGGCTAATCACAGAAAAATTGTGATTAAATACAATAAATAAAAAATTATAATTTTTATTTATAAATTAGTATCATCTTTCACTCATACTTGTAATACTGTTTCTGGATAGCGCTCATCTCGACTCTGAGGATTTGCTCCACTTTGGCAGGAAGTGACTTTTCCACATCCTTCTTGACTCGACGTAGCAGAAACGGCTCCAGCTCCTTGTGCAAACTGGCATAACCGGAGTCCCTGCCTTTACCGTGATCTTCTTCAAACATCTCCCAAGAATGGAACCTGGACACAAAAGGCCCTTGAGCGATCTGAACGTAAACATTACCGGCACTCAAGGCCGAGCGGCGGTCGCGCGGAATAAATATATATTCGGCGGTGGATGCTGCGGCAGGCTTTGACAAAAAGGCATTACGAGGTCGCATGGGATGGAAGATCTATGGGACTTACTTCTACTTAATGACTTACTTCTCGGGCATGATGAAGTGCAAAAGCGACCAGAGTTCTTTAAGGGAGTTCTGCAAGGGCGTTCCAGTAATAAGCAGCCTGTGGTTGGATTTAAAGTCCATCATGGTCTTGTAGAGAAGCGAATCGTCATTCTTCAGCCTGTGAGCCTCATCGACACCGATGAAGGCCCAACTTACATTGCCCAGAAACGACTAGGAAGACACAATTACAGCACTGGTATTACTTATGATGGCAAGCTGGTATAGGTTCAAGTCTCATTTTGATCAAATCAGACAATACACACAATAAACCATGCATCTCTAAAATATTCTCAATGGATGAGAGCAGACGCTAACCTTATCTTTGAGGAGTATCTCATATGTCGTCAGCAGGATGTTAAACTTAAGTCTCTTGTTTTGGACGTGCATCCACTCATGTGTTCGGATCTAAAAAGGAAAGAACAAGGTTTTTTTTAAATAAATAAGTACATGCTGTACACAATGTAGAAATAACAACTACACATCCCCAAAGGCTGTTCCGACAACTTCTCGGGGAGAGGCACTCGCTAACACTGAAATTAAACCTGTCAACCACCGTTGCTTTCTTCAGAACCATAGATACATTAAGTTTGATCATTTTTCAATGCAAGTTGACCTTAGGACCCGTCTCCTAAAAAAGCAAGAAGGTCCTGGGTTTGATTCCCGCCTGGGGCACTGTTGGCACCGTGCTCCGGTGGGTTAGGGCCTGCGGAGGGGCGGTTGGGGCTGTGGCCCGTCTGTGGCTGTGGCTGCGTCTTGTGCCTGCACTTGGGGGTGGGTTGTATGTGTGTACCCCTGGAGTGTAAGGTCTACTTGTGCTCCCTGGGACTGGGTGATGCCCCGCGGGCCTCCGGCTTCTCTGGGGGCCTGGGTGTCTTCTGTGGCTGCAGGGCAGGGAGCTCGGGGCTTTCCTGCAGCTGTGGGGTGTCTACGCAGCTGCAAAGCTTCGGGGCCCTTTCCGCTGCTTGAAGGCGCCACAACATAATACCGACCTTATACACCGGTGAGTGTACAGGACTTATCCCAGAACTTGGGATAAGTCCTATACACTCACCGGTGGACACCACCTTACAAACACCGCCTCCTGGTTGCATTCCTCTGCTTTAATCCCCCATTTACTGCCATAACTATGACAGGAAAAGGGCCACGTGCCCAAATGTGGTTCCAGTTTCCTGGACCTGATTAACTCTGTTTTTCAATACATGTTGTCGTCCAATGATTATGTTTCCGTGTAAATGTTGTTTGGTTCTGAGTTTAACTATCTAACCCGTGGTGATTCTACCCCTCTTGGAGTAGTGATCAGTTGTTTATAGACCCAAACATGATAAATAGTCCTCCAAAGAGGGGGATTGGTGGTGGTTTTTGGATAGCCAAAAAAGGTGCTCTTGTCATCCACAGGACAGTGTTATTGCAGCAGTCCTTGATGATTTAAGAATTAATAAAGAGTTGCATTGCAGGTTGAGAACTTGAACTCCACTTGCAGACTAACTCTTTCTGCATGTCAGCATGCTGACAGCACGGATCAAAAAACCCTGTCCTTTTTCAAACCTTTTTTTCTGTGCCAAAGAACGGTTGTGTTTTGTTGCTAAATATCAACTTGTGTGGATGATAAGGATATCTCAAGTTGCACAACGGTACCATTAATGGATTATGACATTTGGCACCTGCTACCACACCGCGACAACATGAAGTGAGGGCGACTACCGAGTCTTACCAAAGTACCTTTTTACCGTTTGCCGATGGTGCTTTTGTTCGAGGTTTCAGTGAATGAAAGATTACACCGTCAATTTTGCAAATATGTGTAAAGTGGGATTTTAAGATAGAGAGATAGATAATTTTCCCTCTCGTGTGAATTTGAGAGCCCCAACAAACCTAAATATTAATTATATTATATCATACTGTAATTGAATATACGGAAAAGGTGCCATGTCGTGATCGAGACATAAAATAACCTACATCACGACAGAAGATTTTGCCCAGCCCTATTCTGCAAGTGTCTGTCGTTTCTCCACTTTTTTGTCTGTGGTCATGGTGATATCTCCATCCTGAAAACGTCAACGCATTCTCTTTGAAGATTAGCTCCAACTCAAAACGTCCCCGATCCAGTCATTCTATTACCTACCATGTTCCTGCTGCTGATGTCTCCCAGGTAAACCACCACGTTCATCAGAGGAGCCCAGAGCTGGATCTCCCTCTGCCAGGAGGTCAGTGTGGACAGGGGCACCACGAGCAAGAAGGGCCCATACAGCTGGTGTTCATGGAACAGGTAATTAAGAAAGGAAATCGTCTGGATGGTCTTGCCCAAGCCCATCTCATCGGCAAGAATGCAGCTGTTGCCTCTAGATATGGGGGACAGCGGAGGATTAGGAAGTTTTAGGACGTCCTACTTCACCGATCGTGGATACAGAAGTTTTGATTGTCTTTTGCAAAATGTTCACAACAAACATTGTGGCACCGTTTCATTGGTTCAAAATGAAGGACACTTTTACGACGAATCCGACAGCGGACCTGACCGGCGGAAATCACACCTCATTTGAAATATGACGGAGCAAGCGGGAGGGCTCGGCATCCCTGCAGTCATTTCCAGTATATCAGCGCGATAGTCTAATATAATATCTGAGAGATTTATACAGTCTTGGGCAAACTAATAATACACACAATTCATCAATATATATATAATAAATACAAACATTTATAGCTCACACTCACACACACGCACACACACAAATGAAAGGCAGCAATAATGTGTCAACCATGTAAACAATTTAATGGATCATACTTGCACCATGAGTGGGCCATCCAGTTCAAACTGTCAATCTGATAGTCTCTGAGCTCCAGCCCATCACATCCAATATACGCTGGCTGCTTCTTCATGGCCGCAAACCTGGGTCGCTGCTTGAGAACCTAAATAAATAAAATATATTTTTTTAAAAGGTAGGCTTCAGCTTTTCCCCCCCTCATGAATACTAATAACATACACAACGTCAAATTTTTTTCCCTTGCATTTCAAAGATGGAACTCTGAACTAGGGCTGGACGTTAAAAATTATATCACGATATAATTTGAAGCACGTACGTAACGGTATATATTACAGCATATTAGTTTTACTTAAAATTTCAATATAAAGCTATTACATCCTCTTAACTGTACTACTAGGACATATTTCGCATAGTAAAGAGGTATTTTAAGAACATTTACTGCGCAAAACTGCAATAATAAATAGAAAAGAAATACAAAATCTTTTCTCAAGTAACTTCCACCCCTGAAAAACTTCCAATATTTGTTATTTTTTCCCCTTTTTTGCCATTTAAAATAATTTTAATTTCGCCATCCGCCGCAATTTTCGAGAATTGTAATGTAATAAAATGTATTAAAATTTGAAATTTAAATATATTAAAAATGATAATAATAAATCCACATGGATGTTGCTAGCAAGATAGCAATAGCTTTGGCCTGGGTTTCCTATTGTTCCCGAGCTGGACGGCTAACAGAGCTAGCGAAGGAGCCAGAAAACAACTGAGTAAGTGAGTGAGTGAGTGAGTGAGTGAGAGGAGGCGGGCTATGTGGGTGCTGCAGTGGTGAATGTCAACTCGCTGTCAGAGAGAAGAGAGAGTGAGAAAACGCAGCTGGTACCGGTATACCATTTCGAAAATGAGTATTGAAGCCATTTCAAACATTCCGAATTGATATGTATAGAAAAATCCATATTAAGACTAACCCTACTCAAGGGCAATGTAGGGCAGATTCCTGCGTGTGTACTATCTATACCGTTTATACCGTCCACCCCTGCTCTGAAATAGTTCTATATTTCACAGAATGTTTATGGTTATGTCTCATCTAGTCAATGAATTATATTTGATTCACTCAATAGATTGAATAGCAAGTGAGTGATATGCAGTGCAGAATGTGAATAAATAACCATTTAGCCAAATCAGATCTAGAGACGAACATTCCATTCTTGTCTACTTTTTATGTGACTTCTTGAAGATTTTGAATTAATTTGCAATCGTGGTATTACCAGAGTCCCTTGTTAAGGCATAAGTATCGTTTCGATATCGAGCATCGTGATACCTATTTTCAAAACAAAAAAAACAAAACAGATCAAAACCAGATTTACCTTGCAGTCTCTAACGGGAATGGTTTTGGAATGGTTTCTGCTCATGTAGTCATCTATACACTTCTGGAACTTTCTTGCTATGAGCGCTCCGTCCTCCCAGCTGCATTCAGAGTACGGCAGACCCTGCCACTTGCACAGATAGTCAGGGTATCCCGCTGCAGACTTCTGGTTTGAATGCCCTGCTCAAAAAAACAAAACAAAAGCAAAAACAAAATCACAAATCAATTCCAATGTCCTAAAGACTTTCATCGCTTGAAAACAAACTTGCGTGACCAGGCAAGAACAGAATATCGCACCTATTATTCTTTCGACGAGCTTGTACTGGGAGTGCAAATCGTCCATCAGCTCTTCTTGGCAGTTTAAATATTCAATATCCTCAGGCGACGCTGCCTTCATCCTGGGGGAAAAGGGATGCGTAGAAGTGAGTACAGTTCCATATTTCAGTGTGCGGGCTGATGGAGGCAACTCAACGAGAGTTACAAAAACAAAAAATTGAAAGTGAAAGGGTATAGATGTTTTTTTAAGCCCACCATTGGAAACAGCACCAAACCAAGTTGTACAGATATTAATGTAATGTGAAACATTCATATTTAGTCATTTTACAATAATGGCAAAGTTTGTTATTATCATCAATTGGGTAACACATGTGCAAGAGTGTTTAAGAGTGTCACACCTCACCCCTGTGGGAGAGGTATGACATTTGAACCATGGGTTCCCCTTACCAAAACTTTTCCTGTTTTCGAAAAAGGATTTTAAATGTAGAATACATTTCGGCAACTTTGCATGCAGAATTTACGCACTGCAACCGCGCTACCCTTAAACCGAGCTTTTCTTTCACTACAGGAGCTGAATGATTAATCAAACAAGAGATCGCAATTTAATAGGACACAATCCAACCAATATGGCTGTCCAGGGCCGGCTCTTCCTATAGGCGAGATAGACGGCCGCCTAGCGTGCCATCCCAAGGGGGCGTGGAGAGAGAGAGCAAACAGGGCGCAGTTTGCGCACCTGTCTCCCTCTCCGACGGTACCGAAAAGTGTGTGCCAGCGCTGGGGTGCCCATGATCGCCATGCCAGAACAGTGTGTTTTTATTTTAGGTCTCCTTATGGAACGAAACATATGCATATGGTATGAAACCGTGCAAACTGAGCGCATTGTCCCCCTGTGAGACCTGGTGGGTCGTCCCGGGCAGCGATGAGCTGTGCAGGGCGTGTGCTGCTGGCAGAGGCCGGAACACCTGTATAGTCCGGACAGAGCCTCTTCCAGAACACTTAGTTGTTTTTTTTTGTTTGTTTGTTTGTTTGTTTTTATAATTAGCATAAAGCTGTCCATGAGGTAATCTGTCAAAGCTCATTCACTTGCCCACACATAGAGGATGTATGTGGACATTAAAAGCAACATTTTCATTAAAAAAAAAAAAAACAAAGAAAAAAAACCCCCACATTTCTGCTAAAAGACTGCATATTTTTCAAATGTTAATTTTCAGATTCAAACAATTACAAGGCTTGAAGTTAAATCAATCGGTCAATATTCTACTGTGATTGAGAAGGTTTTTCTTATTACAATTCAATAGAAAAATAAACTCAAAGTAAAATAAAACCGAGTTAAGTAAAATACATGAGGAACGGGGACGAGCAGCGGACAGAGATCCTGGTTGCAAATTAAGCATGGAGAGGGAGACCGGCCCTGATTTACTGTACACCTGATCTAAGGTCTTCTATAGCCTTCTTTCGCTCCTCCCCTCCCATGATAAGTGACATTGCACTCCGCAGACTGCGCTGCAACTCTGCTGTGCATGCACCAAGCAGCTGCTTTCACTTTCAGTTTTGTAGCCTTTGACTAAGTATTGATAACAGGCTTCATATTTTTATTTTATTTGATGAACATGGGTACTCATACGCAAAAAAAAATTACAAAATGGGTTTTATTTCTTAGAAAAAAATAAAAATGACGGTAGGGGCAGTGGGCACGTAATGTAATCGGTGTATGCCCGAACACTGTAAACCTAATCGTTACTTCACTGGCGATATTGCTTTCTTGGCAATATTGCTTTCATTTTTAAAAGAGCTACTACCTCTGTAATGCGAGCTGACAATACCAACAACATCACCAAGCCTAGGAGGTTTAAGTGAGGCTAGGAAGCCACAAAGTGCATTAGCATAATCATCAGAAAAGGCGTCTTATCCTAAAATAGTCATAATTAAAGCATCCGAAAAGACACACAAATGTGCCAGGACTAACATCCAAGTGAAATTTAAATGTGGCAAGTCATTTAGGAAAGTCACTAGGTACAGTATCTTGACTAAGTACCTGGTCATGAACTATGGCCAGGCAGACGAGAAGGACGGCTGAGCAGTTGCCACCAGCGTTTCCGTTATCCAGTAAATGCCGGTTTTTGACTGAGAAAACCCAACAGATTTAAATCTCTCCGGTCATAATGTCCGGTAAAAATAATTCCCTCCAAGCACAAATTGAATCAGTGCTGGGCGGATCATTTAGATAATAAAAAAAAAAAAAAAAAAAAAAAAGTCAGCAGATTTGTTCACTTCCGCAAGTTGCAACAGGAAGCCAATCAGTTTGGATGATCTAAATGATGATCTGACCAAACGGTTTGTCGATATAGAACTAAGCCCCGCCCCCTCGTGGACAGGTTGCGCTTGTAAACACACACATGGAGCGAGCGTCTAGAACTCTGAGGAGAAGCAGAAAGACGATGCATTGTTGGGACAGATACATCCATAGCTCAGCGGTTTTTGGGGGGGGGGGGGGATGGGGGGGGGGGTATTTAAGTTCCGACCCAAAGCAGACGGGAAATATTCATTGTGTAAAATATGTCGACGGGACGTCCCAACAAAGACGGACAGAACCACAAACTTTATCATTTATTAAGAACTACTCGCCATATTTATTTTGTTTTGATCAAAATTGTATTTTACTGAAATGTTAATTTAAGCAGATGAACTTGTTACTTATTTTTCATGAACAAAAATTACTTGATTTTAAGTAGTAATATTCATACTATTTATTTTTAAAATGGCGTTTTACTGACAGGACTTATTTAAAATATTCAATAAATAATATTATACATCTACATGCCTTGATGATGTCATTCTCTATATAGCCTGCTTATCAATTGTTTGTAAGCTCAATAAACACAGACAATATTTAACGAAATTGAAATCTTCCAAGACACATTGACAGGCACCATTTTTTCCTAATGGGAAACTCTGGTTGTACACAACACTTGATTGAGATTGCGTGATATTATATCAATGATATTATATCGGAAATACTACACATTAGTGGTCAACCGATTAATCGGTCGGCTGATTAATTGGGCTGATATTTGCACATTTTGAGATAAATCGGCAGATGCCTGCGCTCACGAGGCGTATAAACAAAAAAATGTTTGCAGACTTGTGTCAAAAATATATTTTTTTCCTATACATAGATTCTGAATATTTACAAACGGTTTCAAGTCTCATTTTCCTCACAGCGGGAGTGCTGTGCGGAAATACTTTGCATCTGAGGCAAAACATAAACCTAACTCAGAGAATTTGAGTGGAGTTTATTTTTCTCTCGGGAAGACCAACCGTGTGTGCGGTCCGGTTTTCCTGTGTTTTTATTTTAGAGCAATTTATTTTTGTGTGTTTCCTAACTTGTATGAAACAAAACTTTTGAAACACAACTGAGTTTAGGGACTGTCCCACTCCGTCCCGTTACAAACACAAACTCTGTTGCTTGCCATTGCTATGGGACTTAATTTGTAAAAACTGGATGTTTTTGTGTAAATACTTAAATCCTGCACTTCTGTAATGGGGAAACTATTTCCAGAGCAGACTTTAATATGACGCTGTTAAATATTAATTTATAGTTAAAAAATAAAAATAAAAAATTGCTCCTCCCACTCATATATTTTTTTTTTAGTTTATGAAGTTTCGTTTTTTGATTACCTGTGGACATTTATTTACTTGATACATTTGGGTTTTTTTTTAATGAGTTCACTGCGGAGACAATGCAGACAATAACATAAGCATTGAAAAAATGTTCATTTAAGTTCTGCAATTTTGTGTGTCATTCATTATTATTATCAAATTGTTGTACTTGATCAGATGCAAGAAAAACATGATACATGATGATATACATGAACATGATAATGGCATTATATATTGGCCATCGGCCACCCCGCTCTCAAAATATCAGCAATTGAAAAATCCTAATCGGTCGAGCATTACTACACATTTCAGTCCCCCCCTCAAATCCAAAGCTCTCACCATTTCCTTCTTTCCTGCTCTTTCTTCTTAAAATTGTCCAATTTCTTCATCCCTTTGACATTCTGGAGCTGCAGGCTTTCCTCCGTCTCCCAGGTGTTGTGGATGTGCGACCAGTTCTTCCACTTGATCAGGTACTGCGTCTCGCCGGCCTCTTTGCTGGGATTAAAGGTGCCGTTAGGGTCCCCATCCGCTTCAACGGCGTACACCGTGGTCGTGCCTCCCGTGGCTGTAAGAAAGATTGGCGAAACTTAGCGGCGTATTTCATCAGCTTAAGCGAGTCAATAAAAAAAAACAAAAAAACATCCAATTCCTTCATCGCGGTCTTCCAACATCCCTTAAATACAGTAGGAGAAAAAAAATCATCTCTGTGGCTTGTGTCCTCACCTCCTCTCCTCCCTATCCTGCTCTCCATCACTCTCTCCAGGGTTTCAAACTCATCCTCCTCTGGCTGGGGGACGTCCTCCCCAAGCACCTCCACCAGGTCGTCCGAGTCCGTCTTCAGCTCCTCGTCCTCCTTGTAGCTGACGTTGACAGTGGCCTGCCGCCGCGGCCCCGCAGCCGCCGCCTTTTTGTAGTCGTCATCGTCGTCATCCGAAGATGAACCCCTCTGGAGCTTCTTCCGCTGGCCGCTGCTTTTCTTCCCGTTCCGAGCGTTGGCCCTGGGAAATTCAGAGAAGGGGCCGGTTGAATAGGGAGTTTCTTGAGTACATTCGGTGCGAGAAACGACCCCGGTGGTGCCATGAACGGTAACTGGTAGACTTACTTGGGTGCAGGCCGCCTGCTTTTAACTTTGTTGCTAGGTTCGTAGTCCGACGCGGTCTCGTCACTGTTCTCTGCTGAGGAGTCGGATCCAGAGCCGCTACCGGAATTGGACCCAGAATCCGAGGAGCCCGAGTCTCGTCTTTTCTTGGATCCACTGGACGAGTCCGACTCGTCGCTACTTGAAGTGTCCTATGAAAAATGAACAACAAATGTTAAGAGTTTGGGAATTTATTACACAATAACTACCATTTTACAAATGCGCCTGACCACAAAGTGTTATGATTAAAGTGTATCTTTTTCCATTGCTATTTTGTGGGAATGCATTGGATTTGAAGTTTAAGATCTGGCCAGTTTAAGTGGTAAAGTCTAAAAAGACTAAAAGGGCCTTCTAAGCTCAACACTGTCAAGCCATGTTGTAACAAGCAAGTTTAGAAAAACTGTAAGAGTTGCACAAACCTTCCATTTATGAATTGAAAAAAACAAAACAAAACAAAAAAAACATCTGTTTATTAAAATGTAAACTGAAGAAAATGACTTACATCGTTGGAGGCACTATTTGAAGAGCTTTGTTGTTGCTGCTGCTGCTGCTGTTGCTGTTGATGTAGTTGCTGTTTCCTGAGCATAGCGGACCTTTGCACTGCTAGGATACTTGGGTTGGACTTCCAAAACTGTGACAAAAAAAGTGCATGTTCAAAATGATAATTAATATCAGCAAAAGTTTTTGTTTTTTTGGTAACGGCACCCAAAATAAGTCAACCCAGGACGTAAGCCCCCGTTGCGCTTTAGAGCACAATTGGCCACTAGCGACACCACTCTATACCTCGGCTCCGTCAATGTTTGACTTGTTGGACGGCTCCGTCTTCTTGGATTTGGCCGAGTCAGAGTCGCTCTGGCTGCCGCTGTCCGAGCCGCTTCCCGAGCCGCTGCTGCCAGACCGACTGCTGCTGCTGCTGCTGCTGGAACTGGAGCCTGAGCCGGACGCGGAGCCCGATCCACTACCCGATTCATCGTCAGAGTTGCTGTGGACGTTCACACACGCAAAACAAACTTATTGGAATGTGTTGAAATCGCATTAAGATGAGCAGAGCAATACAAAAGCCATAAGCACATAACATTTGTCAGCTGATATAACAGATAGAGCCGTATACTAACATTTGTTTTTTCAATCTACAAAAACTCCCAGATTTTTTTGTGGACCTTTCCCAACCATCATATTCGTAGCACAACCACACTGAACTTACCACTCTGCCACATCTTCTCGCTGTGCTTAAATGCAGTCCAGTGGGGCAAAGGATTAAGCCTTTAATAAAACACTGTCTCTAGTCCATAACTTTAGCACAAAAGAGCTAATATTAGGGTTTTTCCCCCCCAGACTGTCTGACTTTATTGTGAGAATTTAAGCACAGTTTAAAGCTGCAGCACAATGGAAAGTTTCACAACAGTAGAGTTTTGCACGAGGCTGTCCTATAAACAGTTATAAATTATGGGAAACAGTATGGCCTGGGTTGAAAAAAAATCAAGCTATATAATCACTTAATTACTTTGTAAAATTAACAACAAGGAGGAAAAAATATCATTAAACAAATCATACATTTGAATATGAACAAATATACTATAATATTAGAAGCAGTTATTTAATTAATAATGACTATCACTTGCCTTCAAACAAAAAAATTATAATAAATAACATTCAGACAGGGCCTTTCAAGCACGCGACTCAAAACAAAATAGGACAATCAGAGATGCACAGAAGGCCAATGGAAAAAAAAAGAAAAACATCCAAACAGAGAATCCAAAAAAAATAGAACCATCCAAAGTGTGTGTTGTGCAGGGTATATGTTGGTTATAAAGAAGAAGGGGCAGCTCACTAACGCAACTGTTGTGCAAAATATGGACGTGACAAGAGGAAACGGTATGACGTAAAAAATCCTCACCATCACCTCAAATTAAAACTGCGTCAGGTTACAGGATGACCATCTGTCAAACAAGTTCTGAGTGTGACTGCTCTTTGGTTGGACAACACAACCCTGCATCAGCCTCACTGCACTTTTTCGACAACAAATCAGTGTATTTTCCTGACGAACAGGAAAATAGAGATCTGAGCGTCGCCCCTCCGGTTTAGTATAGTTATATCACCGTCTGTCACAGTTTGACCATAGATGAAACCGGTAGCCTTCGGCTATGGGAAAGGAATTGAAAGCTAAGCTTTATGTGCCAATGTCCCACTCTACTAAGCTAGTGCAGCCACATAGAAATGTCCATCGCAATAATCTAGTTGGCCGGTGAAAGGATCAGTACATTTTGCAGTAGTAAAAGTGACGCCACGGTGATGCCAAACGTGCATTCTCTGGTTACACACGTATTAATGGAGAATGTTTAGTTTGTGAAATTAATTGATGACGTGGCCTGTTGTTTGAAGCTTTGACATCGGGACAATGAGGCCACCGGTTGGCGCAGCTTTTACCTGGAGATTTGTCACAATGTGTTTTGGGACCTTGATATTTATACATTTGTGGAAACAATTATGCAAAGTCTGAGAAATTGACTGCGACACTTGCTTCCATAGTACAATTCGCCCTGTCTTCCCTTAAATTCAGCCTTGACCAAGAATTATAATTGTGGTGAATTGCTAGTTGCCATGCAACAAGTCGGCATAGCAATTTATGGTCATTTAAATGTTCTAACATTGAAAACATAATTTTCAAATACAGATAGGTTAAAGCAATTGGGTTTTACAAGGACGTGTCAAGTAGGGGTGAGAGGAAGATAAAATAGTGATTCTTAGATGCACGGTGGTAAACTGTTATGATATGAGCAGCTGTTGTAATTGTTGCTACTCTTGACCCTATCTTAATCTGAAAGATAAAATGTGACTCTCAACCGACATTATTCTGCATTTTATTAGTGCATTATTCAGGGGTAATAGAAGGATTTGGTTTTAATATGAATTACTGTGATGTGCGAGGTGAGAGTTAGAGGGAGGACACACACAGACAAATACATAAAGATGAATGTGTGGCGAACAATTTCGCCAACTATAAACACGCAGTACGCTTAAGTACTGCGTCGACCAACGATACGTCAATCGACACAGCGATCGATTAATCGGCATCACATGAGGGCTTTGACGGAGTTGACTTACCTTGATTCCCCGCCGCTGTTGCTTACACTGTCTTCCTCGCTTCGTCCAGCCATCGTTTGAATTCACAATAAATTAAAAAAAAACACCAACGAACGCTCGCTCGACCAAAGCCGTTAACCTGTAGAAAACAGACACACGGGCGAGGTTGAACACAAACGAAAACACGACATCGTGCGACCACGCGTTTGTCAATAAAGTCCTCCGCGTCACCGCGACGTGTTTAAGATGCGGTGATTCCTTCTCGTATCGTTAACTGGCTACCGATCGCGACACCCGGGTTGCCGCGAGAAGCGCCGTTGACCCGCTCTCCCGGTGCGGTTGTGCGGAGTTACCATCCGGGCGCCCGTTCCACAAGGTAGTCCCTGACCGCAGAGGCCTTAAAGAGGCCTGCACAACGTGAGCGTCCTAACAATGCTTCGCGGCGCTCTGTCGGACGCCGCTTCCCCACGCAGCCGTGACACGGGGAAAACAGCCTCGCCTGTGATAAATAGACCATCGACCCCGCGGGGAGATGTTAAAATACTACCACGCGTATGCCCCTACCCATCGAGCTGCACTTGCTCCGGGTCGTCTGGTACATTTACAACTCGCTAGCTAGCTAGCTAGCGCTGCGACGTGCTAGCACTTGGCGGGGCGACCGTAATTGATGGAGGCACATCCAAGCGCGGTCGTTAGCTCCGCTCTAGACAGCCCGCGCAAGCGGGGCACCCACTCGGGCCGTCGACAGCGTACGAAACGGACCGTTTATTTCTCCGGACAGACTCGAGTATCCCGTCTCATCGGCGACCGGGTCGCCCCGTGGCTTCCAGGCGAACTCGCATCTCGCCAGAGCTCGCTGTTTGTTAGCTCGGCGCGTAGCCCGGAAACGCCGAAGCCGCGCATAACACACCCGATACATGCACACGGCGCCGGCGATAAACCGGGATATAACTGTGTCCGAACAACCCCCCCCCGCCCCACCACCACCACCCCGGTGTGTTCGGACACGTTCGATCCCAGGCGCCGCTACACGCCGCGGTAGCGACAGCGATTCAGAGCGGCCGACAACTCGAGCCGAGCGGAGGAAGGTGTCGTTTGTTAGTCTGTCGCTAAACTAACTCAATACATGCGGGCGCGTTCAACACCCGCTAACCCAAACCAATTGGACGCAAAGCTTTGTTTGCGGATTGTTTGCGGGGGTTGGTAATAACAACAACAACAACAATAATAATAATAATAATAAGTATAATTACTATAATTAATATTAACAACAGCAACTCTTTACAACGCCATAGAATGATCAGACACCTCGATCCCGATTCGCCTGCTCCGTTGAAACTTACCGTGTAGCCCCGTTTTTTTTTTGTTTTTCTAATATTTAAGATATTTCCACATTAATTAATTGCCAAAGCGACTTCCAGCTGAATAATAAACGGTGTTTGTTTTGTTGGGTTTTTTTTTTGGCCCCACTTTCCGCAACTGGTTCGCCTCGAATCAACATCTCAACGGGGGTTGGTGGCGGTGGCTGGTGGGGTTAAAGAACAATGTTTCCACGACGAGCTTTGTTCGCCCGATTTATCCGCGCCGTCGCGGGGCCTGCGTGCTGTTTATTTACCTGGATCCTAGGGCGGGATCCAGCTCGTCGTCGGTTGTCCCCGTTTCCTCCGCTTTCTCCCGGACTGAAGAGCCGAGGATGCTAACTAGCCAGCTAGCTCCCAGCCAGGGGGGAGGAGGAGGAGGAGGTGGAGGAGGGGGAGGTGGTGGAGGAGGGAAGGGAAGGGGGGGCGGCAGCAGCAGCCCCAAACAATTCAAAACGAGTTAAATTCGTCCGCCGCGTCCCTCGGTTCTCGGCCGCCGAGCCTCCACAAAGCACGGTCCCGCGCCGCGCTCACCGCGACGCGTAGCAACGTCGAGCGCTCGTCGATTGGTCGCGATGGCGGTTGGAAAACGACGGCATGTCAGCCGCGGAGCCGAAGACGAGCGGTCTCGGCCATGAAGGCGTCGGGTTCATCTCGCAAGGTTGCGAAGTGGAGTGGAAACCCCGGGCCGTGACGTCACGAAGACGACGCTCTCGCCTTTATTGTACGAAAACCACAACAACAAAAAAAATCAACTGGAGGTCAATGAACATCGGCGGAGAAACGAAGTCGACTATGTTAAAAAACAAAAAAAAGATTTATTTTTATTTTTTATAAAATGAGGGCTGGTTTTTGTAAAAAAAAAATATATATATATATATATCTATATTATATGTGTGTGTGCTCTATTTTGTAAAAAATAAAAATATTTATATTGTCTGTGTGTGTGTGTGTGTGTTTCAACAACGTCGTTGTTTTTTTTTACAATTCATTCGTAACATTTTGTCATTAACCGCGCACGGACTTGTGCGCGGTGAGTCAGGGAATCTGAAGAGACGCGGGGGTGGCGTGTCGGAAACACGCTGGGATGGGAGCAGGATTTTCAAATCGTGGAAGTCGTCTTAGTCGAAGGCTAGGTCACGTGGCACGGTGTGTGTGTGTGTGTATATTTATATATACGCGGCTATTGGGTACAGCTATATATATATATATATATATTTATATGTTACTAAACCGAACCGAACAGAATATCTAGCCTAATTCCGACATAGCTGACTAACTAACTGCCACTAACTGATTCCTAAAACGTAACGCAGTTGGAGAATAGAATAATCGAAATAAATAAATAAATAAATACATCTAATATATAATAGATAATGGCAATATAAGTGGATAGCGAAATTGGAAATAAATTAAAAAAATTTTTTTTACTTTAACTTAACTCGGATCGATCGCTATATACACTTTATTCATCCCGCGGGGAAACTGTATCACGTGGTGTCCCGGTGTAGCCTCTCATCAATTCACATTATGACAGAAGCAGGTGTGTTGTGTTTGCATAACTCTGTGTGTGTGTATATATTTATTTATTTATATACATATATGTGTGTGTATATATATTTATTTATTTATTTATATACATATATGTGTGTGTGTGTATATATATTTATTTATTTATATACATATATGTGTGTGTGTGTGTGTGTGTAAAAATGTATATATATATATGTGTGTGTGTATATATATGTGGGTATTTATACTATACTATATATAAATGTGTGTATATATATGTGGGTATTTATACTATACTATATATATATGAGTGTGTGCGTGTGTGTGTGTGTGTGTGTGTGTGTGTGTGTGTACATGTACATGTACATATACTGTGTACCATGGTGGACAACAAAATGGTTAGAACAATAGATTTTTCTATATATTGTAAAAAATGTATTGTAATTTTTTTTTTTTTAAACATCCCCCTCCATCACTTCTTGGAGCCCAGGGTTATGTTACCTAAGTCATGTGTGTGTGATTATTAAAGATAGAAATAGTATTGAAAACTACCGTAGAATAATATTAATAGAGTGATATTGAGTAGAATTTTATTTTTTCTGGCCTTATATGGTAACTGATGATAAATACAACTATTGAAATGGATGAGTCTAGTATGAGTTAACAGCACTGCACGAAAAAATACTATCCTCCTAAAGAGTATTGCCTTTATTATTAACACCTATAATCATTGATTGCAGTAACAACATTATAAAAAGAGGAAAGGAAGGAAATACTCTATTTTCATACTGAAACATAATTATTTCATTATCGGTATTATTTTACTTATCACTTATTTTTATTTTACTTTGTTGAGCTGTTTTACCTTCACAACTCTAGTAGGATTTGTTTCATCGAAATTAGTAATGGTGGGTGGGTAATATGTAAAGGATTCCATTTGCGAAAACATTGATTGTTGTAATACATTGATTGTTATTACGATATTATACAACTGAAACAAAGTGGGGACATTTACAATGACACAATTTACAACAAGATGGCAGCAAAATCTAATAAAAATACAGTGACGGTAAATAAATAGGAAGGAGATCGAACCCTTCGCCAAACTATTTACTGTTATTATTTTAATGTGGTGCAACTGTATTTACAAGTATTTGTCTGTCGGTTTCTAAATTCTTTTTAGAATATTTATGCCCTACGACTACATAGGTTCAACCTTCTCAAACTGTACACACGCGGTTATACCCAGGATCTGTTTAATCCCTTGCGCTGATCATCAGGGGCCTACATTTGAATAATATACTAAAATGTCTCACAGTTGGGTATTCCTGTGGTGCACAAGTGTTCAGCTTTTCCATTGTTCATTCATTTATGTAAATAGCTAAATGGTGGCGTCCCAATCGCAGTAAAGCCACACAACCGCAGCGCCATTAAACAGCACGATGTAACGTCCGGTATTTGGCGCCCCCTACACTTTCCGAGTGCAAATACACTTTTGCGTCAAGGCGTAAAACTCGGTCCGATGCCCGAAAACAATTTATTTCGAATACATTTGAACCTCATCGGTCACGTTCAACAACCGTCTGCGTTACAAACGCAAGTGCGACGCAAGCCCAGGGTGCGGCAGCCCGCTGCATGGCGCTCGGCGCACTGCTCCGCGGGCAGCGCTCCGGTAGAGCCGAGCTCCGTGAGCGACCGACGACGGACGTCGCTTCGGTCGCTTGACTGGCTGCGTTTGGTCGCCGTGTTGGTCGCTGGGCCGGCTGCTTTCGATCGCTGGTCCGGCTGCTTTCGATCGCTGGTCCGGCTGCGTTCGATCGCTGGTCCGGCTGCGTTCGATCGCTGGGCCGGCTGTTGCAACGGTCACTCAAAGTCTGCGGGTGGTGCTTATCCGGGAGTGTGCGTTCCCAAATACGTTACGCCCCCCCCGTCGCTCAAGTTTTTACGACAGTTCAAGTTCCCCAAAAAAAGCTATAAGCTCCGACGAAACCTCATATTATTTTCATATTCATAACGCCTGTTTTGTTGATTGGGAATGCTGCGTTGTAATTACATGAGCTTATTCTAAGTAGACACGGCGGCGTTTTCTGACCCAGAACGAGAAGAACGAATAATGTCTTTATACTTTTATTCTGGTCTATTTTTATGTTGAAGTACAGTTTGAAAGAGATTGTAGATGTGTTTTTTTTTTTTTTGTCTAATTTCATGAGTATGAATAAAAGCTATTGATTGTATTGTGCGTCGTATGAAGCTTGTGTATTATTATTATTTTTTTGTTCTTTACTGTGTTAAATCTCAGTTTCACACCCTTGGAATGGTGGTGTCGTGGTAGTGAGGGTGCCAGTTGACCCCAAAAGTCCTGAGTTAGTTTCCTCATAGGTGATAGAGTTCGACAGTTGTAGTCCAACCGATTGATGCCGTCATCCTTTTTCATTTGAACATTTTAGTATGATTGAGTACAGTTCATGGTAATTATAAGACGTGACGATCAGGGCCGTTGACTCTGCTGCGACGCCAGCCACATCCACAGCCACGGCCCGGATGCAAATTCACCAATTCACTGATTAAACACCAGCCACAGACTTTGAGTGACCATAGCCACAGCCGGCACAGCGGCCAAAAGCAGCCAGTAAAGCGACCGACACAGCGACCCAAGCGACGTATGTCGTGACGTCGGTCTTTGGCCGCTCACGGAGCTCGGCCCTCGTCGAGCCGCGGGGAGAGCGGGTGCCGGGGATGGGCCCCCTGCTGCTCGCGTAGGTACCGGATGTGCTCGGCCTGGCGGATCGGCTCGCACGCGGAAGTCCGAGGGTGAAACAAACCCCGTTGCGACGTTAGACTTTGTGTTTACACCGTTGGAATCTTTCAGCTATGTTAACAGTATTTGTGGTTATATTTTTTTGTGATTATTTCATATCCTTTTGCACATTTCAATTCATTGTCTTTTATCGAAATACTCCCATTGCACCGTGACAGTCTGGTGCGTCAAGGCTTTCTAATGAGGTAAATTACGATGTTATCCACCAGATGGCGCTGTTGGGTAGTGTAGGTAAATTATCCCAGGCAGATAATCTTAAACGTATCTGTCAGTTTAATTTACATTTATAACGCACTCTGATCAGCCACAACATTAAAACCACCTCTAATAACCTCGAACGTTATGTAGCTTCCCCTCCGAAACAGCTCTGACCCGTGGAGGCATGGACTCCACAAGACCTGTGAAGGTGTCCTGCGGTATCTGGCACCAAGACGTTAGCAGCAGATCCTTTAAGTCCTGGAAGTTGTGAGGTGGGGCCCCCATGGATCGGGCTTGTTGTTCCAGCACATCCCACAGGTGCTCGATCGGATCGGACCCCTTACCCCGGCCGTCCGCATGATGTAGAAGAAAACGTGATTCGTCAGACCAGGCCACCTTCTTCCATTGCTCCATGGTCCAGTTATGACGCTCATGTGCCCATTGTAGGCGCTTTCAGCGGTGGACAGGGGTCAGCATGGGCACTCTGACCGGTCTGCAGCTACACAGCCCCATGCACAGCACGCTGTGATGCACTGTGCGTTCTGACACCTTTTTTTATCATAGCAGCATTAAAGGGGACCTATTATGAAAAGCAAACTTTGTTTAAGTGCTTGTGCATATACGTGTTGGTGCCCGATGGGTCTACCAGATATTAAACATGCTTGATGTCGCATCGGCGTCTGCGAGCCATTGGCAAGCGTTTGGCGTTCAGTCGCCTGATGTTTCTTTACCTCGAATTAGTTCAGAAACAAGATTTTGGTGAACTGATAAGGCGAAATCAGTGAAAGTTTATGTACTTCACACAACCGAACCCCACCGCTCATGCGCAAACCCCATTGGCTCACAGAACTAGGGGCCTGGTAGCTCATTTACATTTAAGGCGGCACACACTGAAACAGCCTGTCGAGAACAGGATGGCCAGAAGATTCAGGATTCAAGAGCCTCGTTCGTCACACACACATACATACGGTCATACATATATGCAGTGAAATGTCATGACACCTGGTGATCACACACAATAAGCTCAAAAAATACGTAATATACTAAAATGTGCGTAATCCACAAGAGGCGGCGCCACAATCACAGTTCTGGGTTCTCTAATTATATAATAGTATTAATTGTCTGTGTTGTATTAAATTTACTTTTAAAACTTACCTCAGCTTACCTCCAGCACTTACCTCAGAGGTCCTGGCATGTCACACAGCCTGCGCTTGAGAGCCATTTGTGTCGAACATAAGACGGAACAAAAGTGTGTGTTTGACCTCGAACAGAATGTATAATCCAAGTGGTATTTTCAGCAATAAACTTCAAATACATGGTTTTGGGCACCTCAGAGACCTACATTAACTCGTTGAAAAGGAGCATTTTCAGCAATTTGTGCTACAGTAGCTCTTCTGTGGGGTTGGACCAGACAGGCTAGACTTTGCTCCCAACGATGCATCAATGAGCCCATGGACGCCCATGACCGGTTGTCCTTCCTTGGACCACTTTTGGTAGATATTAACCACTGCATACTGGGAACACCCCACAAGACCTGACCCAGTGGTCTAGACGTCACAATTTGGCCCTGTCAGGGGCTATCCCATGCCCTATAAGTAAGATGCACACACTACAGTAAAATTAAATTCTATTTATAATACCACCTTGCCGGCACATAGAATTGTTGCTACTTGTGTAGCGGCTAAGCTAACATTAGCCTAGCCAAACATCCGCTTTCATGGTAATTCTTGTATGCACGCTAAGAGTTCACAGCTGCGTGTATTGACCGAAAACACGCAGCGTGGATCAAAATGTTGTTAATTGAAGTGTATCGTTCCCGAGTGACCCAGCGCTAGTCCCCGCGCTCGCCTGCACGTTTGGTCACGTCACGTAGGCTTGCCGACAGCCCAACCAGAAGTGGGAGATTCCGAAAAGCCTTTCTCGAGGGGAGGCCCTGAGCTGCACCAGTCCTGCTGGAAGCTGCAAGTGCCGAGGCCCAACAGCCAGGGGCCGAGCTCTGGTTCGGTATTTTCTTCGTTTTGGAAAATGAACTTCCATTATGTTGTTTTGAGAAGCCTAGTGTTTGTCTTTTTTCAAATCACATTTATATTTATTCACTTTATTATTAAAGAAAAATAAAACAAACTCTGGCTGATTGACTCTTTTGCAGATGCCATTTTTCCTTTATTCTTTATTATTATTATTATTATTATTATTATTATTATTGTGTAGAAACTGGGAAAAAAAATAATAATTCCGCTTTAAATTTTGAAGAAAGGTGTCATTTTTAACTTGTGGTTCTGGCGCCAGGCAAGGTTCCACATGTTGACACTCCAGATCAACATGCATTTCGACCTGGAGAGCCCACTCTCTTTTTTAAATCCAACTGTGGATGTTGTAAGATCAGGGTGTCGGACGTTGGGGTTTCATTTATCCATTTGTAACAACTTGTCCTTTATTTATAGTTCAATTTGTTACATTTCATGCATAACATTCAATTGCAAATAATAGTTATCACTTGCACTGATACACGCCTAATTCACAATGGATAAAAATAAACATAAAACCAGAAAAATTCCAGTCAAAAAGGTTGTTTTTTTTATTAGCATACATATTTCAGCAGATGATTCTTTGGCCCTGGGGTGCAAAGTGTGATGTCAGTTCCTGGATAAAAGCTTGCTTCAAACATTGGTAGAATTTGACCGTTTTCTGTCTCTTTTATTGATATAAACCAAAGTTACACTTAAGCACACTTTATATAAATATCAGCAAAAACTTACAAGGCAACCTTTAAATTTGAGGGAATCGAATGGAATCTATCCACTCACTATATTTCACGGTGGAAAGGGGAGCATCACTTTTAGCAGGCCTTCTTTTCTTCAAATATGATGTTTGCCGTGGCTTTCTTGGCTGCGGGAGAGAGAACAGAATAGTCGGGTGAGGTATACGATGTAACACCACCGATACAAATCCCCGCGGTCACACCGAGCGCGTATCCGCCACTGGATCCTCCGGGTTGTCGGAGTTTCACTTCACCGAATACGTCCAGGAAAACGGGAGAGCCGGTGTTTTTTTTTTACCAGCGCAACACCGGGCTGTTTGCTCGGCTGGACACTAATCGTCTCCCATGGATGAGAGTTTAAAACCCCCTTTATAAAGTGTTCATACAAACAATTCACTGACACGTTAATGTTACTCACGTAATTATTCAGGAAAATGATGATGGCTTCATTTCCCATAAATAAAACAAACAAAAGAAAAACAAAAACTTGGCCCGCGTCACTCCGGGTCGCACGGTCCGACGGAAACCGGTCGCAAGAGTGAAAAATGGTGAGCGCATCCCCGGAGCCGCCGATCGGGCGCGGGAGCTCTGCGCGGTGCAGCTTTTTGGACTTTTGGTGCGTCCTCGCCGTTCGGCCTTTTAGGCAAGGCTCAAGACCGCGTGTATTTCCTTCACCGTTTACCGATAAACGGTAAATGAGATAAGATGAGATAAACCCTTTATTAGTCCCAGCACCGGGGAAATTTACATTGCTACAGCAGCAAAAAGGGGGACAGCAGAAAATACAGAGCATATCAAGGTCAGCGCTGTCAACAATATAAATTATATATAATGAATATAATTTAATTAAATTATAAATTAAATACTTTTTTTTTTTTTTTTTTTTTTTTTTTTTAATAAATAAATAATCCTAAAATAGTTCCGCTCGCTGGCGCTAAACATTGAAAACTCCCGTATGATGAGTCTGTGCTTGGAGGGGTCATTAAATGCCCTCTGGATGTTTCCTAGAAACATTATTTAAAATTCTTTGAGAAACTCCGGAAGATCGCTCCGGGGAACGTACCACAGCGTTGCATTGAGGTTAGATTAACATGTGAATGACATCTGTCAGAGGGTTGAACTCACATACAACGCAAATCAAAATGACTACGTATCTATTCACAAGAACTTAAACAACCTCTGATTCAGGGCTTGTTTATTTCCGGGGACGTTTGATTAAATCGACAACTGTATTGTGTGTATTGAGAAACACAAGACATTTAATAACACGCAATTAATATAATCCTTAAAACCCCCTACGGCGGCGTGCCTGAGACAGGGTTGTGTTTGTTGATTTATCGAAAGCAATTAGAAAATTCCAGAAAGCCCCCTCGGATCCCTCGTGATTCCCCTTTCCTTACCGTGACTAAACGCGTGGGGGCTGCATTCACCGCCACAAGAATCAGGCGAAAAGCCCTTTTAGCTGGAGTTTTACGGTGATAATTATCTCTCTCTTTTTTTTTTTTTCCCCCCATCTCAGAGGAAACGGCGATTCAAGAACAAAAGAAACTGGGCAACATTTTTAATACGTTAACAAAAACAAAACAAAAACGAAAAAAAAAAAAAAAAAATCCAAGCAAATGTATTTGTCAACTGGTCCGGGTCCAAAAAGAACTCTATCAGGTGTTTGCAGCTTGGACTCCGAGTGGGATTGGAAGGGGGTGGGGAGGAGCGGGTTGCTGTTCCTTTGCTCTTTTATTTCATTTCCTCTACTCTTTATAATACCATCTTGCCGGCACATAGAATTGTGCCGGCAGGGGCTGAGCTCTGGTTTGGTATTTTCTTTGTTTTGGAAAATGAACTTCCATTGTGTTGTTTTGAGAAGCCTTTTTTACATCATTATTATTATTATTATTATTATTATTATTTATTTTCTTTTGTTCTGGCGAAAGAAAAATAAATCCAACTCTGGGTGATTGACAGCTGCCCCTGTGACTCCTTCTCCCACCACTAACCTGCCGCCTAATCATTACAGGCCCTTGTCAAAGTGGCCCAGATCCTCACGCGTGCCCATTTTTTCCCGCTTCCAACACACCGACCTCGAGAACCGACTGTTCCCTCGCTGCCTGATGCATCCCGCCCCTCGACAGGTGCCACTGGAGCGAGATGAGCAACGTTAACCACCTTCCCTTCCAGCCAAAGAAAGTAAAATGAACTTCCTTGCCAGAGTTATTCTATCCTTGAAGCCCAATGAAATAACTAATGACCAACAGACTGTTAAGCTAACTTGCTGTTTTGTGGCACCCCATGCCGATTAACCAAATGGTTTTGACCAGGGTATAAAGCTACAGCTTGACACAGCTAAAGCTAACGTGTTTAAAGCTACTTCCCCCCCATTTCATTTCGGGCTGTCTTATAGTTTGCCCGTCTCTTTTACTTGGCACTTTACTACCAGTTACGTTGTAAAAACAAACCAAAACAATTCTAACCCAACACAAACATCTGTTGTTGATGGGTAACATTTGGGAGTGCAGTCCAAAGACGAGTGAACAGTCGATCAGTTACCCACCAGCCATTTTGGGCAAAATGGAATGAATGAGCTCATTGTAAGTGGCATCACCAAAGGGAGCTCGAACGACCGAACGGTCCAGTTGGAACCGCGACAATGTGCCGGTGAGTCGCCGACGCGACGCCGCGCGAAGCTTAACCTCGCTCGGCAAACCGTCCCCGTCTTCTCGGCGGAGGACCGGAAAGGAAGGCTAACGTCCAACCGACGACTGGATCACGGCAATCTATGACGTCACACAACTGCCAGCCCCTTCCTCCAAGCGGAACGCTGTTTTGACCACGTCGGCGGAGATCATCCTCACGCAACGGGGCAACAGTGGTTCACGCGTGCAAAGGTGGAAAAATCCCGACGGACACGGACGAGGGCAGACGACTACGTGAACTCGTCTCATTTTCCTCAAAGGAAAAACAAAACAAAACTGGGACGGAGATGTTATACCTCTTGGAGCGACGACGCAAGACAGCGTGACCGGATCACCGCATCGGCAGCTGATCCCCGTTTCAGCGTTTGACCGACCCACAGCCTTGACCGTTGACTCACCTTCATCCTTAAACTTGTCGGTGGCCTCTGACACCTTGTCCGTGAGGTTCTTCACAACGTCGTCGATTTTGGCCTCGTTCCTCAGGAAGAAGGGTCGGATGATCCGCGTGTAGATCTGGACCGACCCGTTGGCAGCCGTCGGCGCCATACACCAAACCAGGAAAGCGCACTGTGTGGGGGAGGAGGGGGCGTGAACGTTTCATACTAGTCTTCGTTCAGTCCCTTTTTGGCGAACTCTGGATGGAAAATTTCTCCAGAGGGGGTTCAACTTTGGCGGCGGACGTGTTTTACCTTTCCCATGTAGTAGAACGGGAACCAGGAGAGGAATATGTCGGCGAAGAACTCGGCCACGCTGAAGATGCCGTAGACCACCCAGTAGGTCAGCCATTTGGTGTCGTCTTCTTTCGTCGCGCTCTCAATCGCCTTGATCCTGAAAGTCCGGGTGGATAATGTCAACGCAAGGCGTATTTGCGCAGCACTCACTCGGGGCGTTATCGCCTCGACAACCTTCACGGGCCGGCCGCCACTCAACCGTCCCATGTCATTCACGATTCCTATTCAGGATCGCAGAGGGCGTCGACGGACGCTCCCGCGCTCACACCGTCTATGTCGATTACGCACATTGTGGTATTTTTTCGTATTTTTACAGCTTATAGAGCTTATTGTGCGTAGTCACCGGGTGTCATGACGTTTCACTGCATATATGTATGACCGTATGTATATCTATGTGACAAATAATCTCTTGAACCTGATGTCGTTCGCGCCGGTCCGTTTGGCGTGGCGAGTCGTCTTTGTGCTCGCCCCTCTTTGCGGTTATTTTGACCTCCTTTTATTTGGACCCCGCATCATTTGTTTTGTAAACGCTCCGATGCAGTTTTGATTTTTGAAACCTAAACCTCACGATAACCAATTCATATGCACCCCAAAAATGTAATGTTGTCGTGTAACTTTTCCTCAAAGTATGGTGTTCATTTTGATCACACTATGCTACGTTCTTTCCCAATGGAATAACTACTACGATTAGTAGTCTATTGTTATGTTTGAATATCGGAGAACAATGAATAAAAGAGTTGAACTACCAAGTTAAGACGGAATTCTCTATTATAAATGATGTCCACCTTAAACGGACTTGAAGCGCATGCACACACACACCTTATTAACTACCTACAAAACGAACTAACTATGAAGAGCTTAGTTGCCGTCGACAATGGTTATAAACAGTATAATATCATTTGAATAAGTCAGAACTGGGGATGGTGGACTTTTGGGCTATTTTTTACACCTTCAAGTCAGGCCAAGTTTATTTATACAGCCCTTAATCACAAAACAGTCTCAAAGTGCTTCACATGCCCACGTTTCACATAGAAACCAACAGCAATCCGACAACGGCAATCAAACGGATGAAGCTCTGAGTTTGAGATCGCCGTACTGATTTCGATGCAGGATGAGAAGCTGTTGACGTGGAGCGGTGTCGCCGTTCTCTGTGGTTTCAGCAGCTTGAGGTTGCTTTGTTTAACCCTTTCAGTTCACTTGAATAATGACAGGTTTACAGCTTGAAGGGCGTCCATGTTCTACAAAATGTCTCCTATAAAATACAATGACTAACCACTACTAATAGTAGCTGTGCATTGAAAGCCCAATATTGTTTACTGTTAATTGCTATGAAGGAACTATTATCATTATTTCATATTTATTATAAATATTTATTATATTTAACATTATATTTTTAATGTTAATCCATCTTTCCATTTGTGTGTATGGATTCTCCTGGAGCCATCCAGCCACAGCTTAGTAACCGATACATCCCGATTGAAAAGAAAACTCATTCTCTAAATCCAGCCTATTTTTAGGTATTCTACTGTATAACATCATCAAAAGAAGCAACAAATGATTGTATACCACAGGGGCATAAGCCGTTTTTATTATTTTCAGGCTAAACAGTGATTTTATTTTGAGCCATAACCCTAGTTTCGGGGTCACTGGTGATGTCAAACCCGGAAATGACAGTTGGAGGAAGGAGGGGATGCAAAAACCACTCTCCAGTTTGTGAAAGAGCATGTTAAAATGACTCACTAATGTTGAAACTGGAACTAATGATATACGTTATCTAGCTGGTTATTTGGAGTTTTGTAAACCAAATGCCGAGTCAATTTCATGCATTGATGCATCATTACACAAGTATATTTTATTATATATATATACATATAATTTTGTTTTCACATTTATATATAGTTTTTATTAATTTAAATGTATGTAAAATTGTTATTATTTAATTTAAATTTTTTTTTTATCTTGCATGCATGCAAATACGCAAAACAAAGCCTATTCCCGCTAGACTCGTTTCGCAAATGGTTGCACACACAGCTCTCTTGGCCTTCTATTTGACTGGAGCCATTACTTGCCTCACTCAGTACTGCGTGGAGGCGGGTTGAGACACAGGGGTATATTTTTGACCCAATGCCGTGGAGCGGTGGGTGTGTTTCTTCCCCACCTATGACTCAGGACCAGGAACTTGTGGGTCAAGAAAAGGGAAACAGAACTGCTCATCTCTCTATTACATTATATATTTCAGTCCATATTGCAGTCTCTCCCGGAGCATAAGTTAGGTATAAGGTATATGTTTATCTATCTATGACATCATTTATCTCAGTCCGTATTGCAGTTTTCTCTCTTTCCCGCGGCATAAGTTAGGTATAAGGTATATGTTTGACATCTATGACATCATATATTTCAGTCAGTATTGCAATATGATCAGGTCTCTCTCTCTCTAATATGGTATATGTTTATCTATTACATTATATTTCAGTCCATATTGCAGTATGAGTTGGGTCGAAGCTATTTGATCATTTTAAACACCGGATCATCCCGGCAGAATGACATTTGAATGATATTTGATAGCTGATATGTCCCAAATTGGCCTCTTTAAACTGGGCGGTTTGACGCCCCTGTGCGTGTGTGGTTGTAGCGGCGCTTCTATTCTCTCCAGACGACCGAGGGACCGTCGACGACGACCGAGGGCTTGGCAGCATAACGGAAGAAAACACACACACACACGCACGCACACACACACACACACAAACACTTACGAGATGTAGGCCGGGTACACAAAACCGATGAGGTTGCACAGCAGCGAGGCCCCATATCCGATAACCAAGTAAACCGCGATTAGGCTGGCGATCACTGAAACACAACGTGCACAAAAAAAAAAATGACTTCTTTGCAAGGACGTCGTGGAAATATACAGACGGAAGGTATCCGACTCATCCCAATCGACAACTTTATTTCCCACACAACAACGAAGGTTCGTTCGTTCCCTCCGTTGGGTTTTTTTTTTTTTTTTTTTTTGTTCCTTGGCACATTTCATAACGCAAGACGTACCGATCGCTATGTACGTCCTCTGGACTCCGGTTTTCTCCTCGATCTTCGCCAAGACATCCGTCAGGAGATTCTTTTCGCGCAGGAAGTTGTCAAATCGCTCTTTAAAGGCCAGGGCCATGGCTGCGCTTCCCTCTTTTAACAGTGCGACTCGACCGCGGTCGGATACAATACACCCATGCAGCTGCTCCGTTCCGCCGTTGAGCTGGCAGGGCGGGCGTGACGTCACTCCCAGCCTGACCGCAGCCACACCCTGCGCTCCGATGATATTGCAAAATATCGCAATTATTCCGGATTCTCATTTCGATGGTTATACAAACGTTATGAATGTTTTTGGGGTTTTTTTTTGTTTTTTTTTTGTTGCCCAACCACATCGCTCACAAATGACAACCTCCATACAGTATATGGAACTCTTTCACATCATAACAGAATGGGCCTCACGATAAACGCTTCCCTCGTTTGTATTCATCAGATCATATTGTTTTATGATATTATCTTATTTATTTCATTCATTCATATTCAAGCCAATATTATAAAAAAAAAAAAATCCCAAGGCCAAATCCCAAGGCCAAAGCTAATTTGTGAAGTTTTAGGACGAACCGATCATTTGTTTGTTTTCTTTATTGTATACCTTATTTTATTTACATGAGCTATATCTGTTTATACGACTTGCCATGTATTGGTTTTCTGTTGAACAGAAATAAAGATTAAAAAAAAATAAAATCATAACAATAAATGTAAATATAAGTCGCCAAGAAAAAGAACAAAACAACAAATAATCAGACGAATGGTGATTTAACGTAAGCAAAATCTATTTTGATATTTTATATTCATAGTGTTGGGCTATCTTATTTCATATTTTTCCTTATTTTACAGGTACTTATACACAGGCGTATACTGTTTTATAGTTGATGGGTATATAGTACAAATTAAACTTTTTTATTATCCTTCACATTTATAATTTATAAGCATTCTCAAGCCCTGAAATTGGGGCGTCCTATTTGTCCACTAATATTTACAGATGTTTTTCTATCATATAACCTAAATAAAGATTCATCCGAAAAATGTTTTTATCTCGATATTTGTCAAATAACAGCAAGACATCTTTGGATTTTAAATGATTTTATCCTTTAGTCTGGTTAAAAAATAAAAAAATATGAGTTAGACAGTTATATGAGTTATATGAGTTATAATATGAGTTAGATTGACCGTGTGATTATAAAAGGCGCTTCACAGACTATTTCTGGTCATTTATGGCTATTTCTGTCCTTCTCTAAGATGGCGTTGAGTGATAGTGGCTGTAATGTTGTGTGAACAAGATAAGAAAAGATGAGCTAAGACAACACTTAATGAATCCCCTGAAGTAAATTCAGACCTTACAGCAGTCAAAAAAACAGTGCAGTCGGGGATGTAAATAAAATGAGATAAGAAATAACACATATATGCACTTGGCTCACTCACTATATGACTAGTGAGTGAGCCAAATATGGGCAAAAAGCAGTTAGTCTACGATAAGTACAAGTTATAGTATTGCAGTGCTACTAATAAAAGTGACATACAGTAGTAACAGCAGTGAAACCCATCATGAAGTAATAGAGTAGTAGTACCAGCAGGGGCGTGTCTATGGGTGGGTTGGGGAGGGAATTGCCCACCCAGAGATAAGCCTCGCCCACCCAGAGGAATCATCTGCCCATCCAATGAAAACAAGAAAATCACCGAAACATACCTGTCAACCCTCCCGTTTTCCCTGGGATTCTCCCGTATTGTACCCTACTCTCCCGCTGTCCTCCCATTTAAATTTTGTGCTTTAAATCTCCCGTATTTTTAACCTTTCTAAAAGAAAAAGAAAAAAGGTTGGCAATCAGAGCGATCTCCGCTCTGATCGCTCCGCCGAACCAGTTTCTCCAAAGAAAACAGATTAAAAACAGTGTGTTTTTATCGTAGATGTTGCAGATTGATTGAATGAATCAAAAAAGCCCCATGAATAACGGGGAGACTTTCTCAGTCACTCTCTCACCCCCATTCTCAAAATTAGGTTATGCCCTTATGCCCTTGCCTGAAAGCAACATTTTTGTTGTGACCCAAATAATCCAAATGTACGGTGGCCCTGAGAGCTCAACGTACTGCAACTTAAGAAAGCACATGCAAACATACAAAACACAAGCAAATTCAACCACATTGACAGAAAACACAAACGCAAAACTGCATTACGGAAGTGAGCCACATGGGATGCACTGATTGTGTCTGTAATAATAAGAATTTATACAAGTAACAAACTGGAGCCGCAACTATCCCAGACCAATTGCGCCACGCAAGACCACCATGTCCAAATCCTCCACCTGCTCCCTCCATGCAATTAATTAATTAATTGAAAAAACTTTTATATCAATCCACAGTTTTCAAACATTTAAGTGCGGTGTTCCAGAGAAAACGGCATCTACTGGCACCGTAATACTGGGGTGAAACTCGCAAACACTTTGAATCTTTTGGGTGAACGAACTCAACTGAATCACTTCATCAGTTGAGCTCAAAGTCAGTCGCGAGTACTGTTTACCTGCGAACCAATCAGTGATTCACTGAATCAGTGCTTCAGGGAATAAAAAACCGAAAACGATTTCACTTATTTTGGGATACTCAGTGTGAGAAATACAGGGCGTGGCGTGTGAGCGTGTGAACTGGTTGATATGGGTGAGTCTCACTGTCAAAGCCTGAGACTTTGCAGCTCTAGTGGGGAGCATTACGCACACTGCCAAGCAGACACGCCTTCTTCCCAGCCCTATACCCTTCCTTCAGGGACAAGCTTAACTATAAAAAGAAAAATGCGTTTTTGGTTTCGCAAACTCAACAGAAAACTGGCATATGAATGCGGCCCCCGCTTTCCCGCACTACTGCTTAGAGGTAGAGGTGTTGTCATCAGAGGCTCCTTCCTCTGTGCTCGTCCGGTCTGCATGCGTTCAGGGCACTTTGTCACCAGCTCTCGGATCTTGTTCTCAGGCCCGGGCCACCACACACTCATGCGTGCCCTTTCTCGACACTTGGTGATGCCATGGTGCCCATCATGCATACGGTGGCCTATGTCACCTCTCATACTGTGCAGGATAACGATGTGATTCCTATACAACACAAGTCCCCTTGAGATTGTCAGGCTATTTCCCCATTGGTCGTATGCTTTGGCTTGTACTGGAATGCTACTCACTTGGTAACTAATTTGCTCACCACTTGCAGGTCATAGTCCGTGCTCCTCTCCTGCTCGATCTATTCCAGTTTTGAGGGTGATGCGGGTCATGCCATGGGAGCTGCATCGTGTCAGATGCATCAACACTGGAACGTCACAGGTTAGTTCTGACACTTCACTCTGCATGACTGGCAATGGCTGTCCGGATAATTTGTCGGCTACTGTCAGTGTTTTTCCTAGCACATACCCCGCAGTGGGGTCGTATTTCATCAGACGTATGAGCAGGTGCTGGCACCTCCCAGGAACCGTGTCAAGGCCTTTGTTGTTGATCAGAGGGACCAGCAGCTTATGGTCTGTATGAACTGTGAAACTGAAGTTTTCTAGGCCGTAGAGGTAAGTGGAGAATCTCACACAGGCCCAAAATACTGCCTGACACTCTTTCTCTATCTGTGCATAGCGCTTTTCAGCATCAGTTCTCAACCAGAATGCGACTGGTTTCAATCCATCAGAATGTAGCTGTAGCAGTACACTACCTAGCCCGTAGCTGCTTGCGTCTGCGCTAACTATAGTGGGTTTGTTTACATCATAGAATCAAGATTGGGTGCGGTGAGATTAGTTGCTTTGCCTTGTTGAATGCCTTGGCTTGTGCTACATCCCAGATCCACACAGCCTCACATTTCAGCAGGTCGTTGAGGGGTCTCACCATTTCAGACAGGTTGGGCGGGTTTCTCCCCAGGTAATGGACCGTACCCAGGAACCTCCGCAGACCTGGCACGTCAATTGGATGGCTGTAGATCTGTGATGGGTCTTACTTTTGAGGGGTCAGGCTGGATGTCTCTGTTGATACTGAGCCATAGGTAGTTCAGCTACTTTTGGAGCAGGCAGCACTTTCTGTCATTGGGCTTAAAGCCTGCGCTCTCCAGGATCCGCAGGAGGCTTTGGAATCTCTCCTTGTGGTCCTTCTCATCCCTGCCGTGGACGAGGATATCGTCCATGTAGACCTCAACTGCTTCGTGGACTTGGAACAACACTTCCCTCTGAAAAATCTCTGGTGCACCGAAGAGTCCAATTGGGAGCCATTTGAAAAAATATCTCCCCATGGGTGTGATTAATGTAGTCAATTTTGGCTGTTTCACTCATTTCTAGCGGAATTTCCCAAAAGCTGCTTGCCGTGTCGAGCAGGGAAAACACACAGGATTCTGCCAACTGTCGCAGTATGTCATCTATGGTAGGTAAAACAAACTTCTCCCTCCACACAGACTTATTTGGTCATTTTGAGTCAACACAGATCCTCAACTCGGCTGTTTTCTTAGGGACTGGGACCATGGGGGATGTGAGATAAAAATGATGATCAATGTTAATGATTCAAGATGCTTATATCTGGGCGAGTACTGAAGACCTGTGCTAACCAGCCAGCTCCGGTGTTCACTACAATATTCAACATCTCCCTGGCTGAATCAGTGGTCCCGTCCTGCTTCAAGAGGTCCACCGTCGTTCCTGTCCCGAAGATCGCTTCTCATGCCTGCTTGAATGACTACCGTCCGGTAGCCCTCACCTTGGTGGTCATGAAGTGTTTCAAGAGGCTGATAAGGATTATATCTGCGCCTCCCTCCCCCGCACCTTGGACCCGTTGCAGTTTGCGTACCGGCAGAACAGATCCACGGATGACGCGGTCTCCCAGGTACTGCACACCACACTCACGCACCTGGATGGCCGGAAGGGGGCCCACATGAGAATGCTGTTCATCGATTACATTTCAGCTTTCAATACCATAGTCCCCACCAGACTGGCTGTCAAGCTGAAGGAGCTTGGACTGAATACTCCGCTGTGTGCCTGGATCCTGGACTTCCTCACAGCCCGGCCCCAGGTGGTTCGGGTGGGGAAGCACATGTCTAGCTCCCTCACCCTGAATACAGGATCCCCCCAGGGCTGCGTCCTCAGCCCCCTACTGTATTCCCTGTACACACATGACTGTGTGGCCAGGTCCAGCTCCAACACAATCATCAAGTTTGCTGACGACACCGTTGTCGTGGGCCTGATCACCGACCGCGATGAGAAGGCCTACCGAATGGAGGTGGCTGACCTGTCACAACAGCCTACACCTGAACATCAGCAAAACTAAGGAGCTGATTGTGGACTTTAGGCGAGGATTACAACCGAGGACGCACACGCCCTTGGTGATTAATGGGACTTCTGTTGACACGGTGAGCAGCTTCAAGTACCTGGGAGTCCACATCACAGAGGATTTAACATGGACTTTACAAACAGACCCTCTGGTGAGAAAGGCAAGGCAGCGTCTTTACCACCTCAGGCAGCTTAGGAAATTCCGGGTCTCGGTGAGGATCCTCAAGTCCTTCTACTCTGGGGCAGTGGAGAGCATCCTGACAGGCAACTTCACTGCCTGGTTTGGGAACTGTACTGCTCAGGACAGGCGGGCCCTGCAGAGGGTGGTGCGTTCCGCTGAACGTACCACTGGAACTACCCTCCACTCCCTGCAGGACTTATACACCAGGAGGTGTAGTAGCAGAGCCCACAGGATCATGAAGGACCCTCATCACCCCAACAATGGACTGTTCCAGCTGCTGCGGTCAGGCAAGCGCCTCCGCAGTCACACAGCGAGAACAGAGAGACTGAGACAGAGTTTTTTCCTGCCAGCCATAAGAACTGTCAATGCTGACCTCACCAGGGGTCCTCACTGAACCACACACATAGGCTCCACTACCTTCTGTACTGTATTTAGCATACTGTACCGCATACTGTGTCACTGTTCTGGGTTGTTCGGTGTTACCGTATTGCTGCGCCGTACTGTTGTATACTGTGCTGTATTATCCCACAAACATTACCTCAGTTTATTCACATTCCACTTTAATGCACATATCTGTATTTACATTATTGCCTATTCCATATACATAAGTCTATCCCATATACGTAAGCCTATTCCCTTTATCTATTCCATTTTATTTTATTCTATATATTTTTATTTTATTCTATAAGTATTCGACTTACTGTATTACGTTTTAGGAATCAGTTAGTTGGTCTAGTAGAAAGAAATTTTCTTAGGTATCTATTGTGTTCAGTCTAGGACATATTGTGTGTAATCACCGGGTGCGTTGCATTACATTTCACTGCATATATGTATGAAAGTATGTATATGTATGTGACGAATAAACCTCTTGAATCTTGAATCTTTATTTGTTTATCACGTTTATATATTGATCACATACATATATATACAACCATACATATACTGTATGCAGTGAAATCATGTTCAAGAAGTTTATTAAACACACACACACACACACCCACACACCCACACACCCATACACACACACACACACACACACACACACACACACACACACACACACACACACACACACACCGAATCACATGGCTAGTCTGAGAATGGGACACAACCTCTCATGTCTATAAAGGCCTTTCCAAGTGAAGCAGGGGCAGACTGATCAGATCACTGTTTTGAAGCATGGCTGTATCTTTTTCTTTATTCTGCAGAATAGATATCTTTAATACTCTCACTTTGTTTTCCTGTAGCGGGGAGGTTAACCTCACCGAACACGCAGTGAGAATTCTCCAACAATCTGGTGACAATGATGAGGTTCTCTGATTGGCTTTGCTGGACCTCTTCATGCCCAGGTTGCGGCCGTGAGACATCCAAGAAGGAGTCGTCTGAGATATTGTACCGATCAGGGATGATCGCAGGAAAAAGCATTGAGTGAGCTTAGATATTGTGCCGATCAGGGAAGATCGAAGGAAATATCTCTGAGTAAGCTTAAAGATTGTATCGATCTAGAGGATCGATACGAACCCCCCCCAGATAGACGTATTGCCAGCCGCTCAGGTTAGGAAAGGGCAGTGGAGATATTGGCCTGGAGGACCGTGGCTGAAGTGGCCTATTTTGCACCAATCAAGAGAGATTGTGGTTTTTCTTGGTTTATTTTTTTTTTTTTTTAATTATTTATGATAATCAATAATAAAGTCGACATTACTGAATACATAATTATTAAACTATAGGTGTATAGATTACCCTTGACCCCTGTAGCAAAGCGTTGAGGGTAGTTGAGGAGCTTCTGGTGTTGTCAGAATAAAAATAAAAAACCTAATGAATAATTAAAGTGAAACTGATAAAGAATTATAAATAAATCCACCTGTCGGTCCTGCGGTGTAATGGGACACAGGTTTGGAAATAAATAAATAAACTCTCATGTGCTTAAAATGGAAAAACACACACGCACACACACACACACACACACACACACCTTTTTGAAAAATGTATTCGATTTTTTTTAATTTTCTTTGGTACTGATAGTCCAGCTATGCAACTTTCTAACTAGTTTTAGTAAGTTTTGCATAGGACGGAGTCCAAAGGCTCATGACTCTATTTGCAGTGATAGGTGTCACATGAATCCTGGGTGATCTAATTGGTGCGTGGGGCGTGTGACCGCCGGGCCGATGGATCCCACTGGAGCGCTCACGGAAGAGATGAGTTCAGAGCGATTTCATCAGTGTCTTGGGGCATGTTTAACTAACCGGCCGATAAAAATCTCGATGAAACGAGCGAATGCATAAACGCGAGATAAGCGTAGTGTGTGTGTCATTCTACGCAAGATAAGCGCGGTATATGTGTTGTACATTACATGTCAAACTAGCTTCACACATGAGTCCTTGGTGTAACAGTAGAGTCATAATCTAAATATCTGGTAGGATTGCTGGAAAGGATACTGTAAGGCTTTAACTGAATTGGAAAAAAATATATAACAAGGCAAGGGAGAGCTGTAAAGTTAGTTGACGGACTGAAAGGATTATGGAAGTTGATGTGAAAGACAAGGAAAGTTAGCACATGATGCATTTGGGATTCTTTGTTTAGGATAGAACTTGGAGCATAGAGAGTTGTAGACGTCATTTTAGTCGGATATTGATTGATATTGATATTGGTCATAGTGGTGTGGTGAGTTGTAGCAGATATTAAGTTAATGGAAAAGAATTGTCTGTTGTTTCATTAACGCAACTTTGGTGAGGTGATGAGTATGATAAGTGTTTGTTTTTAGAACTGTAGATTGTGCTTTCTTCATAGATTTTATCGCAAAGCATTTCAAATTGATAAAACTAAATTGATCAACATAAATTGGGAAGAATTGCTAACAAAATATATTTTTGTGACGTTGCGGTGAGCAGATGTGATGCATAATAGCAGTGGAAATGCATTTGTTTTTGGTTTTGAATAATTTGTTTTGGGTTCTTGTGTCAAAGTGATCGGCTGGTTGAGATAAGATAATCCTAAAATAGTCCTCCACGATGGGGTAGTCTGCAGTGTTACAGAAGCAACAGATTGGCACAATGTGCCACAATATATATATATATATATATATATATACACACACACACATACATACATACATACATACATACATACATACACACACACACACACACACACACACACTTTATTTTTTAAGTTAAGGTGTTAACTTGATTGGAAATGCCAAATAACCTAACAATTTTTGTCTAATCAGACTGCAGAATGATATGACTTATAGTTGAATACTCCCTGGCCAAAAGGTAAGACGAGCAGTTCAAAGATTAACACATATTTAATGTGATTTTTTAGGAATTAGGTAACATTAATTGACCATAAGATAATGGATAGTTGATCAAATGTTATTGATCAACGCCAGTTAGCCCTCTATTAGCTTGATGACTGCTGAGATCTTAGGCTTATTTTTGCAGTTATTGATTGTACCTTTAAGGGTATAAGTAAAAATTATGTAAATAAGTTAGGAATATTGTATTGAACGCTCAATTGAAAAATGTTTTGGTATGTGAATCACATTTTTCCTTACCCTCTCTAGTTGCTTAACTTATTGTTGAAAGTTATGTGGAGCCTCCAGTACTGTTTTTCTGCCCCATTACGAATATTTATTTTGGCTGATTTTGAGATGATTAATGGCAGCACACTAATTTGAATGTTGATGGTTTATTGATCTGTGTGTGTCATGGATACACAGGACTTCCTAGAATTCTTAGAACAAGATGGTCATATCGTTTTTTTTCCCCCTTATAACTTCAGCCGCCACAAAAGAATGTTGACTATTTGAGTCATAACATTTATTTTCTTTTTTCATTTCTCCTCAGGGTCGCACCCTGGCATGGCCTTTCTAGGCTGTTGTGGTTATTGTTGTTCTTCAGACCGTGGAACGAGGCAACGCTTGCCCAGCCGTAAGACAGGAGAACATTTTTGTTGCTTTTCAAACAAGCCTTTGCACCTGCTCTATGTAGGGTTTGTTGGATTACTTTAACTGTGGATGAGGGAGATGGGTTTATGTTAGCTGTGTTGTCGTTATCTTATGGAGATGAATTACGTCATGTTGTATCCTATGTTCGGAAACTTGATGCTGGAGTTGTTGGATTGATTACATGCTGTGGCCTTTATCTTGCTATGGAGCAAATTGCCTAATTTCTCTCCAACAACACCTCTCCATCATCAAGAAGTGCAACTTTCACTTTACTCCAACTTCTCTTCTTCCCACTTATTGAGATTCACATGACTGCTTGGCAGCGATAGCCATTGTGCCTTCGCCCCGCCCAAATCTTGCTACTGAAGCTCTTGAAAAGTTAAACTACGATGATTTAGACTCATGAGTACAACTATTAGGAGGGTTTTTGTTTTGATTGTCTGTCTGTCATCTGCTTTTTCTATAAAACAGTGTTTGTCCATTTTGGGCAATCGGTTGTGTTTGTGTTTCTATCTGTCGTAAACTGTCTTTTGTTTTATTTTGATTGCATGAATATGTACAAGCAAATGTGATACGGTGCGGTGTAGCTGATAAATGAGACATACAGAACATCCGTTTAATGTTTTGATGTCATAACGCCCCCCATTCTGATCTTCCTATTTGTGTTGTTTACATTAATGTACTTGACCCCATCTCTATAGGAAATGATGGAGCAAATGCAGCCAACAAAGTCTAATAATGGTTGTCTCCTCCACAGATGAGGAGACAGGATTCCTCACTAACCTTTTTTTTTTTCCTCTACTTAAAGGCATCTTGCACTGAATTATTTTAGCGGCAGAGCCACTTGGTACTGTATCTACTGAGCTGTATCTCTCCTGTTAGCTTTTCATTGTTTTGCTTGTTTGACATATGGTAAGTACAATCTGTCAAAAAGGAGGGATAATTAGAGTATTAAGTAAACATTATGATTATGCTCAGATAAATTCAGTAAGAGGCAGTTCTACCACCAGTTTTTGCATTCTCTTCCATTCTACTCCTCTCAAACACCCCATGATGGACTTATCAAGCTGATGCCTTGTCATGGTTAAAATATTGTTTGGTGATAATTGACATGTTTTTCTTAATGGAATTTCGGTGAAGGTAAGCTCGACTGAGTTTCAGTCACGACCAGGTGACTGGGTGGTGGTCCACGACTTCCGGAGGAAAAGCTGGAACGCTGCCAGATTCCTGGGACAGGAGGTGGCAGAACAACCAACATTGGTACACGCATCTCAATGCAATAAAGTCCCCAACCTTCCAGAGGACCGGAAAAAACGAAAACGATGGAGAATCGTCGGACGTGAACTGAGATCATGATCCTAATGGAGGAAAAGATGTCTCTGTGATCATCTTCCTTATTACCATCACCATTGTCCCGTTGATCATCCAACCTTGGAACACAGTTCCACAGCGAGACTTAAAAAAAGCCTCTCCCCCACCCCATTCTCACCAGATCCAGAAGAAGAACACAAAGTGAGAAATGAACATTTTGTCACTAACTTAGTCCATCCATGGTTAAATGTCTCCATACCGCTAGATGATTGGAAACCACCTGATGATCATGACAGAGACGTTGAGACATTGAAATGTGAAGACGTTTGTCTAATTATGTTTATCCTTCCTTAAAGGAAGTGTTAGTCATTATGTTCACACAATAGATTTCGTTGTTGTCACTATTAATCATTGCTTGATCTGCATAGCATTATGCATCTGTGGAGTCTCTCCATGTTTGTTTATTTCATAATCTGATTCATGATTTTTTGTTGTCTAGTTAGAATTCTAGAATGGCTTCACACAGCATTTTCTCCCCTCAGAACGACTTGGGTTTTTTCCAGTGTGTTGTCAGAATATAGTGTAGATAACCCTTAATGGACTTTTACTCTTCTCTAGTCAATAAGGGAAGAGAATTTTGGCCAATTTGGGGTGGAGATGTCCAGGGATTCTGTCTGAGATAATTTTTTATCTTTTGGTTATGAGTTTTATTAGATATGTTTTCAATTAAATAGAATTATTGGGATATCTCTGTAGTATAATGGTCGTGTATTCAATTCATATGTCATTTTCTGATCCCTTTGCCTCAATTATATGACATTTTAGCTTTATTGCATTTTTCTTTTGTATTGTTCCACTGATCAAAGTTTTTCTGTTTTTCTAGCTCTTAAAAGGACCATTTGTGTAAACACTCAATGTATGGTCAATGTTTTTCTTTGTTAAAACATGTTCTCAGCTGTTACTGAAGGCAACAGTAAATCACATGGCTAGTCTCAGAATGGGACACAACCTCTCATGTCTATGAAAGCCTCTTCAAGTGAAGTAGGGGCAGACTGATCAACCCTGTTTTGAGGCATGGTTGTATCTTTCTCTTTATTCTGCAGAATAAACTGAAAACACTTTCAGTTTGTTTTCCTTTAGCAGGCAGGAACCCCCTACAGGAACCGCTTAACCTCACCAAACACGCAGTGAGAATTCTCCAACGCGGCGCACCACTCCGTTGGCTCCTTGACCTCCTAAGTGACGCCATGCTTGATCATCCTTTCCAGCTCTACCTTGAATTTGAGAAGCAGGGGGTCAGAAACTCCCCTTGCGGTATTAACTTTGTATGGTACAGCGTCTAGCAAGCATATTTTTACAGGCTTTATCTTTAAGGAGGCCCAGATCTCTCCAGAAAGTGCCTTGGATTTCGTCCACTCTTTTCACTTGCCCCATTGCGGCTGCTACTTGTTTTGACCACATGGATAATTTAACTTGTATTGCTGGCCTCTGTATTTTGTTCAAGTAGTGAATAGTCCTAAACAGTCAAGCTTACCTCTGGGGCAGTCAAAAGGTGTGGCAACACAGGCTAACTGAGGTGGGTGTGAGTTTGTGGGAGGATTCATCTGATATCATGGTGTCTGCACCAGTGTCAATCTTGAAGGTTACAGAGGTGTCACTGATAATGAGTTTCACAGTCCAGGCGATATATGTTGTTTTGATTTGACCTAGAATATGTCCGCCACCATGACTGCTATCCTGCTCTGATGTGGTTAGCTTTTTCACTGTCGCAGAGCGGCACACGATGGCGAAGTGCCTAATCCCTTGCAATTCCTGCACTGAAAGTAGTCGTTAAGGCACTAATGTTACAGCTGCTAAAGCTCTGTTCATGGTCAGACCGCTGGCAGTGAATTAAGATTCATTATAAAATAGTGGTCAAACATGGCAGAGATTTTGAGGAGAACCACTACGTTAGAGGTATCAATGCCCCGGGTTAGTACAAGGTCAATAGTGTTACCATGATTATGGGTCAGTTCATGTGTTAGGTGTGTGAAGCCAAATGTATCAATTATTGTCTGGAATGCCGCGTAGACACCCTATGGCTGCAGGAAAACTCAGAGCAACCTGTCCTGTGGCCACAGAAGACCCCCAGGCCCCCCGAGAAGCCAGATGGCCGTGGAGCAACCCCCGGCCCCGGGGAGCATAACCCAGTACCAGGGAGCTCGAGGAGACCAAGCACCCCAGGGGTGCACACATACAACCTACAACCTGTGCAGGCACAAGACGCAGCCGCAAGCACAGAACACGGGCTGCTGACGCCAGGCACGGCCTAGCCTAGCCTGCAGGCCTGACTTCCAAAGGGACCACCATGACAAGCCTGGTGGTTCGCCTGGGTGCTTCTTCCTATCCTCGCTCTCCCGGCTCCCTGCTCCACTGGCACACCTGCAGACAATTGGTGTATCATCTCTGCTGCAGTATTTAAACCCCAGCTCTTCACCCATTCCTCACCGGATTGTTGTTTCACCTCAGTGGTAGAACACGTTTCAGGCCAACTTAATCTTCATGCAATCTTTGTGTTGTTCCATTTAGCATATGCTTACCGGTCTCTCCATGTCCCAGGATCATCTTGCTCGTGCCTGTCATCCTGCCTGCCCATCAGCCGCCTCATCACTTCCATGCTCCCCGCCAGCTAGACATCTCCATTCCTCGTTTCTCCTCCTACTGCCACCGGATCCCTTTCCCCTTATTCACCCCGTGCCAGAATTCGACCACAAATAAACATTTTCCTTTTTCTCATCCCTGAGTCCATGTTCTGCGTTTGGGTCCCACTTGAGTTTGTAACGTTGATGTGACGTCTAACTGGATGCCTCCTGAGCGCCAGGCTGTTGATTGGGTTTTAGCCTTGCGGGTCAATCACAGGGCTGATCATCCACAGATGGTTCACACACTCCAGGATGTGAGTTTCATTGGTTTCTGACGACATGTGGTGATCCCTCCATCAATGTGGTGCTCCACTCCAGTTAGGAGGTTTTAAGCAGGCCACAATGCGGGGAGTGGAGCCGATCCTATAAAGGGTCCTTATCTGCCTTGGTCTCAAGAGCTCAATGACTGAATCCACTCATATGGGGATGGTACCTCAGGAGGTAGAGCTGGTCGTCTAGTAATCTAAAGGTTGCTGGTTTGATCCCAGGCTCCTCCTGCTAGCATGCTGTAATGTCCTTGAGCAAGACACTTAACCCCTAATTGCTCCTGATGGCTGCGTCTGTTGGTGTTTGAATAATTGTAAGTCGCTTTGGATAAAAGCGTCTGCTAAGTGTAATGTAATATAATCGTCAGTACATCTGCCATATGATTTAAGGCAATTTGAACATCTGGCATCAAGAACAAACCGCACTTTACATTAACAGCAGAGGGATCTGTGCCGCCTTTCACTTCCTAAAAGCTTTCATAGTGAGTTTCTAACTGGCAATCCTCCTTCTTTGAAAGAGATGATGACTGCTACACACTCTTGTTACTCCGGTCTTTAGTAACTGCCTCACTTTTACAAGCCAATTACAACAAGGTCTGACAGGATTGGAATAGAGGTACGAAAAATGCAGGAGCAAGAGCAAGAGCATGAAATTCTCACAGGGATCATTTAATTCTCTCACCATAAATTGAAAATTAATTGAGACCATATGGGTAGTGTATTCCCTCAACCGAATGTTCCCTTTAACTTTGCTTCTTTGACTAGGAACGCCTAGATCAGTGAGAGCAGCTGAGTGACTGACTGACTACCAATTGTTGAAATGCCCCCTTTGGAGACATTCCAAAAAACGGAAATGCTGTGGTCTGGAAAGGTCGACCTCAAGTCGTTCCTTGCCCCACAGCAAAACTTTTCCTCAAAGTTTTGTTGTGTTCTGTGAATCTGTTATGCAATTCTCTGTTATGTGCCTCTCCCACTGCCATGCCCCCCGCTTTTTTTTGGCCAATTGGTCTGAAAAGTTAATCGGTTCTTTATTGGCCCATGAAATTCAGTCCTATGAAATTAAGTGCAAATCTGTGCTTAACTTTTTAAGATCTCATGCTTACAGACAAACAGCATTGACCAGGTGGTTTGGCCCTGGTTGACGCTGGACCGCTGCTACTAAAACCGACTGTGCACCACCCAATTGTGTACATTTCAACAATCAGTAGTCTTTTAATTGCAGTGACTCATATAGGCTGGGCCAGACTGGTGGACACCAGATAAATCTGCACATTTCAACAATGGGTAGTGACTAGTTTAAGTTGTTTAAGTTGTATTGACCTAATGCACTAACAACATATGAGTAATTATCATATTGCACAAACACACAGTAATAATACGAGTACGAATACCCCCATTTGAGAAACACTAATTTACAGCTATCTTGCACTTGTATGTGGTTGTATTTAGAAACAGGTGGTCAGGCACTTAAATTCGAGGTCGCTCCAATGGTCTTGTGTATGTCGCAAAAGCGGACAAAAGCGTCTGCTTAATAAATGTAAAATGTAAATATTTGTGTTTAAAACGGTGAGCGCCGCTTACCAAAGTGTACACACCAGTATACCGCTGTATACTGGTGTGTACAGCTTTATCATATGTATTTGTTTCATTTCATTGATCGTCACCGACACTGACCTGATGTTTTACAAAAACAAATAACTGTTGTTATAAACTCGTATAAAAAGGGCGGTCTACATTTTCTAGATGTCTTTCCACCCTGAAATTAATTATTTGGAATAACCGCAATATCCTCAACAAGAAAAATAAATTTAAAAAAAAAAAATACATTACAGCTGTATTATACTTTGAGAAATTTTCTTCCTCCATCAATATTTTTTTGACACTTTATTTTATCTCTATTACGTTCCCTGGGTCTTCGATATTCCCCCCCCCCCGGAAAATAATTACACTACATTGCGCATAGTCCTTGTAGGAAAAAGGTATTGACTATTGCCTGGGAGACAAACTCCCCCAAATGATAGTAAAAGACTAATCTTTGGCTGGGCTAGTCATTCTGCCTCCTGCTGCCAGAAGGGGAAAACTACAATGACTGTCATTTTAAATTTTCCATTTCCATTTTGGTAATATTTAACACAAATAAATAATCTAGTAATGAAAAATATTCCCAATACTAGATTATTTGATATTATCTCCTCGAGTGAAAAAAAAAAAAGCTAAATCAAAAACATATGTACTATGCATACATGTAAGATGTATGAATTGATGTACTTTGTTTTGTATTCGTACATATTATATACTATAAACATATTATAAATATAAAATATATTATTTTGTAAAGTGTTTCCCCTGTACGTCCAATACAATAATAAAGTAAAAAAAAAAAATGTCCCCAATTTTCTTGGCTTAACGGCACGATCTTAACTTTTTCTTTTTTTTTTAAATTAAAAATAATAAGAATATGAAAATAAGAAAATCGAATATAACAATGCGCATCAAAAAATAATAATAAAAAAAAATAAAATAGAAGTACCTCAAATAAAAGACGAGGGTTGATTCATGTCAAATCCCAGTCAACCAGTAAAAGCGATTTCCCTTCCCCAGAGAAACACGGGAGTGAAAACAGAATCAAAAGGGGGTATTGTAATATGGAGCCACCAGAGGCGTTATTGAAAGTAATAATACCGCGGAGTTGTACAATTCATCAAGTTTAATCCCCGAAGCCACTAAAACGTCGTTGCTTTGACTGTTGTCGCTGTTCATACACATATGTTGGGGGGGGGGGGGGGGTAGTCAGGACCCCTATTAATAGACCGCGCAGACAGCTCGTTGACGTTTTGATTGACAACTCCACGGACCAATCAAGAGTGCACAATAAGCTCCCACCCTCTTGACAAGGGCATCGAAAACACTTTCACTCTCTTTTTTTTTTTTTTTTTTTTTTTTTCTCCCCCCCCCCAGGCTTTCAACGTTGCTCCTGGCGTCGTTTTGTTGGCACAGTTTTGTTTTGTTTTTTTGATTTTTTTTTTTTGGTTTTGTCCTGCGTCGACAAACAACGAGTTTACGAGAAAGAGGAGCGCGGACGTGGCAGCAGTGACGTCATCGAAACGCGCCCATTAGCCGCTGCTTGTTATTGCCCGCGCCGCGCTAACAGGTGAGTGGTGTCCGACACTTCGCGAGTCGCTATGATCGTCCCCTGTCCAGTGGACGCGGTTGAAAAAGTGTCCCGTGCGGCCGAAGGACGCCGAGGTTATTGACGTAGTGGCTTGACAGCGAAGTTGTCGGGTAGAGTTTACCAAAAGTAGCCACCGTGCCGGGGCAGTTGCTGCTGCACCACCAGTCTTTGACGATCCCAGTTCATTTGCTTCAGTAACTGATAAGCAGCGGCGAATGACTGCAAATCTCAGTCCTTTCGTCGTAACAAAATCTCCGGCTCGGCCATTCGGTCGCAGCGCCAGACAGCCTCCTCGAGATCTGTCCTTAAGCACAAAACGATACAACAAAATACAACACGCGACGAGTGGATAAGGTAACGTTTAACAGTTTGTAAAAAACAAAAACAAAACTAAAACGGTCACTTCGGAGATAAACAAACGAGGTGGAACAGAGAGCTGTCCACTGAGCTCTCCTCCTGCATACGTGTAGTGCCACGTGATAAGCGTCATCCATTTTTTTTCTTTAAAAAGTGTGTGTGTGTGTGTGTGTGTGGGGGGGGGTTAATCCAACTTAAACATAATGAAGTTTTTAAACACCACTAGGCACGTCAACAATAAAGATCTTTTCGTTTGACTTGTGGACGACGGATTAAAGAGGTCGTTGCACTTTGTTGTCTATTGCGTTGGCAAAAGTGACCAGAGCAGAGAACATACTTGGAGAGCATTCCAGGCAAAGTTGTTGCATTTGACATCACACAGTAGCACAGCTAGATGTCTATTAGTACTCTGAAAACAATGCTAAAAGTATTTTTTGCGGTACTGAACTAAGGTACTGGTAAAATTAATGTAAGTTAAAAGGTTGAGTTTGTAACAGAGCTTTTTTTTTAATTTTTATTATTTTATATATATTAAACTTGGCTGGGGTTGTTATAATGCGTTCATAAAAGTTTCTGTGTTTACCTTATGTTCAAATCACAACGTTGACTTCGTAGGACAAAAATCTGGTTAGACTGAAAAAGGCAGCATGGCTCTTATTATCTAACAGGAAAACTGTCAATTTGTTCAAAATGCATTAACGTCAGCCAATAGCATGGCTTCGGAGTTGTTTCAAAGCTTGCTGAAGGCGTGGACGCTGCCGTTCTAGCTAATGGGCAAACTTAAGACCTGAAAGACCTGAAATACATTGTATACAGGTTTTTTCTTTTTGTTTGTTTTCTCTTTGTCTATAAAGACCAAGGTTCAGGACTGAGAAGATGATGGAAGAGAGTGGAATCGAGACTACACCCCCTGCCAGCCCAACACCTTCCCCGAGTGTGGCTGCCACAGTCAGCGTAACTCCTCTAACTGTTGGTAAGAGAACACTGATGGTGTTTTAATGGCACAGGACTAGCTGAGGACACGGTCGGACACGGTATGATGGTTGTACTTCGTTGTCGATGGTTGTATTAAATTAAATAAATAAACAATCATGATGAATTAGATATTCAGCAATGGAAAAGCTAGAGAACTGCATGGTTTTCCCCCACACGTGATGGCAGTCTGACATAGCGAGATGATGACAGAGGCGTCTGAAATTAAACCTAATTTTCGCTACGTAGCACATACAGTGTGTGCATGCATCATTGTTCAGGATGCAGTTTACATCGTGGGCACAAAAAAAAAATCTCTATGATCCGACCGCTTTGGAATTCTTAGAAAGAACATTTTAACATCCCTAGTTCTTACGTCTTTTTTTCTTACATCTTTTGAAGTGTGCCTCCGCCTTTAAAGTCGAACAGCAACAACATTTTCGTGTTTTCCCTACAATCCGCCTATTTAAAAGTAGTTCCATGCAGCAGGGTCTCAAAATCGGCTTAGAATTTAACTTGTTGAGATAAATCAACTCCATACAATGTGATGTAACAGAGTCTTGATCCTTGATCCCTAAACCCTCATACTACATCCACTATCTGTTCATAGTTGCAAAGTAAAGTTAAATGTTTTGGAAGATCCATTTTCAAACCGTGTGCTGACAATTCTGAAATCAAAGGGTTGTATTCAACCTCATTGTTCATCATGCTCATGATCATGTGCAACATTGTTTTCCTTTGTTTAACAACAAGAACAACCCCTTTATGCTCCTTCTAATTAAATGACGTATTTATTCTTTAAAGGTTTTTTCTTTGAAGGTCAGAATTGACTTGCAGACTTGAATGAGGTATCAATGAGCAGGATGGTGGGTAGTAACAGGACAGGCGACCCCGTTCTAGGAGAAGATCGGCCAGATCATTTGAATTTCTTGGAAGAGTTTGTAAAGATCAAGCCTCGTTTCAGGAGGAACTTTCCGTATTTTCTCAATCGAGCCATAAAGAAATTTCAATTCAGACATGGACCAAGTTGTTGTCTTGTTTATGCCCGTGAGTGAATCTGTCATCTTGTGTCTTCTGCAGGTCTGTCCAGCCTATCCCTTCCCAGTACAACCACAACCCCTCTTGGCTCTACCATTGTCTCCACCCCAGTTGTGCCCAGTTTGTCCTCTGTACCTTTCAGCAGCTTTGTAGCCCCCATGCCCACCCAACCTTCACCCCAATTTGCCCAATCAAGCATGTCACCTATATCCCACGTCAATAATGCCCCCTTTTATGTCCCCGCTCTGCCTTTGGGTTCCCCAAGTATGCCCCCTGCCGCTAGCACCGTCATGGCAGCCCCTCCGTTAGGCCCACCAAAATCCATTTTTTCAAGAAGCACAGGATATGACATAACACAGGGACACGGCGGGCGCACCCCACAAACGCCCCTGATGCCTACTTTCTCTAGCCCGACGTCGTTGCCAGGTGAGTTTCCTCCTGGCCTCTCAAGCCTCTGACTGAATGGTGGTCAATCGGGGGGTTACTTCTTCTACTGCAGTGGTCCGCCAATATCTTTTAAATTTAAATTTAAAATGTATTATAGACAAAATTATTTAAAGTAAATAAAACATTTAATAAAAACTGCTGAAACAGCAACCGTTTAATTTCGGTAATAAGCTCAAAGGGAGTCAATTCGCAGCTTCCGATGATATGGTGCATTCAAAAACCCTTTATTTTTGAGTAACATTCAAAAGTCTTAGAAATTTCAGTAACATACTGTGTCTCTGACAGACATAACTAGTGCATGGCTGAACCTCAATAAAAACACATTGTAAATGGTTTGTATTATTGTATTGATATTAAACAGCATGTAAAACCCTATTTCAGTGAAAACAGAGAAAAGCTGCATTTTTCTACACACTGGCCATTTAAGTCCAGATCTAGATAAAAAAAACAACAACTACTATACCTATAGAAGTCAAACCTAGACTAAATAACAATTATAATAATTATTTATTTATTATCATAACTATAACAATTTGTGAAACGTTTATTCCATTTGTGAAAACAAGACCACCCATGCTCCGTGACTAACTACTAATTAAATTAACAGAAATAAATCGAAAATAAAAACACGCAAGAACTGTTAGCATCATAACTGACTATATAAATAGGTTAATAAAGCATTATAAATATGTTATAGGCCAGGCTTAAAATGCAACACAATATTTTATAAAAAAAAATTAAAAATTCTGTCCACCAAGGGTCCTTGGGCTGGAAAAGTTGGTTCCCTCTTCTTCCCGAGGCCCGCTGCTTTCAGGTCCACATGTCATTATTTGTAATCGGGGTCGGGTGGGGTCACAGTCTATTGCCTCGGGTCTGCGTGTCGTTATGTGTAGTCTCCGAGAGCACCCGTTATCAGTGCCCATCACGAAAGGAACATATGGAAGTGCTGCTGTGGAACAATTACAGGCTAAATGCACAATGATTAGACAATCAAGTTCAAGTTTATTCCTAGAGCGCTTTAAAAACAAACCAGGTTTCAGGCGTACATTCACGGTGGAATTACAATGGAAAACAAATATCCAAGTTTTAACAAGGTTCATTGAGTCCAGGCTGGATTCCTTGCAGTTGGTTGGTTCTTCTTGCTGTTGGTCTTGATGAATAACTATGTACAGTATGTTTGTTGTGTGGGGAATAGCCTACGCAACAACAACCAGGAATAAAGTTAACTGAAACACAAATTAACCTTCTTTGAAATTAATCAAAATGGGGAAACATTGATACTAAAGCATAACCTGTTGGAAAACTATTTCAACTCTTGGCATTCTCAGGGTCAGCACGTTGGCTACATGCAATACCATAGCCGGCCTCTAAGGGAAATAGACAACATCATCTATTTATTTTCTTATCATAACCCACTTATTTCTTTCTTCTACTGAAGCTATAATGGTTTAACTTAAATTCTCAGTTGGTATTTTCTTTTACTTTGGCTGACCTTGTTGACTCCTGCAATCCCAAAACAGGAAAAACTGCATTACAAATCACTCTCACAACCTGTAGCCTTGTACATATTCACTTCCTATCAGGAGCATCAGAAAGTGAACTTATAAGCAATATCTGGCATTAGGATGTTAACTGTGTGTTTTAATGGAATATATCTTTTTAAATCTGCATTTGATTGCCTATTTTACTTGAAAATGTCATTATTTCATTGGTTTTCAATTTTTTTTTTTTACATTTCATTGTGTTAAGTATTGGTGAGCCTAATAAAACCTTCACTATAGTATAAGGCCATTAAAACGTGACTTTTAAGCAAATGGTTAAGGGATTGTAAGGTGTTCACCTTCCTTGTACACCCCATTGACATTGATGTGATCACATTGGTACTTAAATGGATGACATTGATTAGTCCTACTACTACATATATCTAATGATATGTGTTTTCATTACTTCCTCTAGGTGTGGTTTCAGACCCAATGATGCAACAGCCTGTGATTTCAGGAGGCTTGGACGCTGGCTCGCCGATAACCTTCCCAGAGGAACCAGACGACCCTCAGTCCTTTGTGGACACCGGTGCAGGAGGTGGCATTTGGGGCTTCTTTAAGGTGAAACTACCGGCAGCGTTTTTTTGTTCTGTTTAGATAAATTAACGTACTGCAGGCATATGGATGGACGAACAGACCGGTGTGTGTGTGTGTGTGTGTGTGTGTGTGTGTGTGTGTGTGTGTGTGTGTGTGTGTGTGTGTGTGTGTGTGTGTGTGTGTGTGTGTGTGTGTGTGTGTGTGTGTGTGTGTGTGTGGCCCCTTTCCCACTTGCACCAAAAGTCATTCCGTAAATTTCCCCACTTACAACCTAGTGTAATTTTCGGGAAAATGCGGCACGGCTGTGTTGTGAATGGAAGCAGTAACATTGCTGGGACAAGCACATGAGACACTTTTCAGGAAGACGCGTGGAGCGAGCGAACCAATCACAAGACTTGGCTGCTGTGTCCAGCTCAGCATCCAACCCTCTTTTAATGTATGGAATGCGTGTTTCTGATTCAAGTAGATCACAAAGAAACATTACTTGCCTCGCAAAATTGGTGAATGTTAGGGATACACCGATCATTATTTTTCATGGCAGATTGCGATTGCCGATTTTTTGCTAATGACTCCTTAACATTTTAGTGCAGTGTTTCAGCATAGATCTATTATTTTTTATAAAAATGTTGCACGCATATGTCCACATACATCCTCTTTGTGTGTGCAAGTTAATGAGCTTTGTCCGGGCGCCGCTCCATGCGCTCTGCTGCTCCGTCCGTCGCGTGGGTGACTTACTGTTGGACTGTCCCTTGCCCCATCTATTCCAGCATTATCATGGCATGTGTGAAAAGGCGCAAGAGGGAAATGTTGCGGAATGTAGCTGCTTGTGTGAAACATGAAACTCACTAGCTGTGTGTGAAAGGGGCTTATGTGTGTGAGTTATTAGTTAAATGGCAATGGCAAGGAGCTGACCTCGACAAGACGTGTAAACAATCCCCAAATGCACCCTCAAATACAAGACACACCCAGGATTAGTCCACAAGTGCGAATACCCCACTACCCAACGTCATGCCCTGAGACTGTGAGATGCACCGCCCAGCACAGAGCCAAATATTAAACCAATACACTACTCTTATGGCAAGGGACAAACAAAAGTACCACACTCAACTTAGGCAATCATGCCACTGCCGAGACATGAGAGAAATAGCCAGCAGGGGCAGGTGTGCAGTGTCAGATGTTGTGTACGTTGCTAGGCAGTGTGTTTTCTGTGCAGTGATAACAAACGTGTCTAATCTGAGGTTGGGGATATCCCATGTTTAACCCATGTATCCTATGAATCATGGTTTCTGATTCAGTGAGAAATCAGGATTTGGCTGATGAAAGGTTACCCTCAGATAAAAAATGTCTTCACAAATTATTGTTCTCTATCTTTTCCAAAACTGTAGTGTATCATGTTGGGTGGGCCGAATCAAAATGATATGTATTTTAGGCATAAGGAAATATGAATATAGGTGCGGTGCTTCCAGGCCACATTGGTTCTTAAGATTTGTATTTGGTGTCGTTGGATTGGAATGGGAATCAAGCTTTTGTTGGCCGAATACGCTTATGCATACAAGGAATCTGACTCCAGTTGTCCATGACTGAAATGTGGAAACGAGTGCAAAATAAGCACTCATGCCGTCCTCCAGCCTGACAAATTGCTCTATTCTTCCACTTTCCCAAGTTGTAAGTGTAGCATCCGTTTCCAAACTGCAGCTCTGTGTTTCATAGCAGTTAAGACACGAAAATCGGAGAAATTCTTAGGTAGCTACTTCAGTCTAGGACATATTGTGTATAATCTCCGGGTGCGTTGCATTGACATTTCACTGCATATATGTATGAAAGTATGTATATGTATGTGATGAATAAACCTCTTTAATATTGAATATAAATGTGCATTTTGTGGAATCTTGTTAAAAATAATAAAATTACAATTGTATTAAAAAAGATTCCTAAATTAATTGTTTTCTTCTTTATAAATAGTTGTGGGTCACATTACCCAGCCATTTAATTTTTTCTATAAATTCTTTTTTTTTTTTTTTTTGTATTTGTCTTCCCAGGGTGTGGCGGGTAACCCCATGGTGAAGACCGTACTCGACAAGACCAAACACTCCGTTGAGTCCATGATCACTACTCTGGATCCTGGCATGGCTCCCTACATAAGTAAGTTCTTCATTAACTATCTGGTTTGCTATTCGGTAAAAAAATCTGCATAAATAATTGTAATGTTGTGCTCGTGATCAAATTGTCACATGGTCCCGCCAAAGTACTTTTCACTACTACCTGGCAGAAATGCCGAGCCAATGTCAATGGGAACTTCATTTACTGGAACCTCTCGGTCTGATACTGGAATTTAGACTGTAGACCGTGTTGACCGTCTGGCTGCCCAGAATGTCACCTTCCAAACTGCCGCGTTTTTTTCACGGCATTTCTGATTCATCTTGTACAGTTACCATACGGTATGTTTTATTTGCTATATTTTATGTTCTATCACTATTCTGTTTATTTCACATCACATATTCTTTATGGTTTGCAGCTCTATTCTTCTACTTCAAATAGACTGACTGCCCCCATCGTTTCTGCCGTTTTAGTGCTGAAAATGGGTGTCATTCCCTTTTTTATAAAAGTACAAGAAGTAGTTGCCCATCCCTAGGCATACACATACACTACTCACAAAAGTTAGGGATATTTGGCTTTTGGGTGAAATTAATGGAAAATGTAAAAAGTTCACGCTACAGTGATATTATATCATGAAAGTAGGGCATTTAAGTGGAAGCATGCAATGGTGATTTCCTCATCTCAAACAACTGATTGAAACAAAAGCCAACAACAGTGGTGGGTACACCACAACAAAAAATGTCAGTGTCTCAATAACTTGTCATGTGCCCTTGAGCATTAATTACAGCTTGACAACCACGTCTCATGCTGTTCACAAGTCGACTTATTGTCTGCTGAGGCCTGGCACCCCACTCTTCTTGAAGGGCGGCCCTCAGGTCATTGAGGTTCTGGGGTACAGAGTTACGAGCCTCTACACGGCAACTCAGCTGATCCCAGAGGTTTTCTATGGGATTCAGGTCTGGAGAAAGTGCAGGTCACTCCATTTGAGGTGCCCCAGTCTCCAGCAGCCGTTCCCTAATGATGCGACCTGGAGGAGCTAGAGCATTGTCGTCCATGAAGATGAAATGAGGCCTGTGTTGTTCATGCAGGGGCACAATGACTGGATTAATGATGTTATTCAGGTAGTATGGGCTTGTCACTGTACCATTCACAAAGTGTAGGGTAGTTCTGTATTGACTAGACACACCTGCCCACACTTCAACACCACCACCACCAAAGGCTCGTCTGGTGACAACAGTGGCTGATGCATAGCGCTCCCTTGACGTCTCCAACATCGTTGGCAGCCATCATTTCTGCTCAACGTGAATCGACTTTCATCAGAGAACAGCATTGAGGCCCATTGGTCCCTCGTCCAGCGTCAATGCTCCCTGGCCCATGCAAGATGATGATGCCTGTGCCTGGTGGTGTGGTCAGGTACCCTTGCAGGTCGTCTAGCACGCAGACCACGCTGATGTAAATGGTTTCGATTGGTCTGACGTGACACTTGGTGCCTCTCACCTCCCTTAAATGTGCCTGGAGTGGAGTGGCATCATCATCCGGTTCCGCAGGGCACTGTTTACAATGAAGCGGTCATCAGTGTGGGATGTGGCCAAAGGACGTCCACTTCTATGCCTTTCAGTGACTCTTCCAGTCTCTCTGTATCTGTTTGAAGCCTCACAATGGCGAGGTATTGTTGATCAGTTGTTAAGTGTTGTTTTGTTCTCATGATGTCAAAATGTGAACAGCATGATGAAGAGGACTGTTTAAATACCAATTCTAATTGAACCAGGAAATGTAATGGTCGAATTATGGATCAAACACCTGTTGTGAATTTTGCCGTTCAGCTCCTTGTTAGAGAACAGCAAGTTGTGCTAAAAGTACTAAAACATTGAACAGTTGGACATGTGCATTCAAAAGTTTAGAGAAGGTCAAATTAAGTTCACCTGTAAAGGTTATAGTGCATTTTAGGTTCATCCTGAAATTTCACCCAAAAGCCGAATATCCCTAACTTTTTGTGAGTAGTGTATGTACATGTAAAGAGTTTATAGTTTTTTGTCCACATTTCTTGAATAATGTAGTTAACACTAGATTGTGAAAGACAAATGTGTTATCCTTAAGCTTAACACCCTATATTACTTTGCCAGCAAAATTCCAGCTAGCCCTGTAACAGTCCCCTGCTCATTTTCATGAGGACTTCTGTCTAGTGGGTTCCCGTCAAAATTGCACACATCGTTTACAAAGTCCCACTCTAATGCAAATAGTCCAAAAAGTATAGCGCACTTTGCAACACAGACTACCTAGAAAGACATATTTGTGACAACCCGCTGCGGTGGTGTCAGATGTGTGTAAATAGGCGATAGAAAAGATAATTTCCACATTCAGAGTGTCTGCCAGATGGTTTCCTCTTCACTTCAACTTTTAATGGGTATGTAAATCTTTGCTTTCGTTTTCAACCTTTACTTTTGATTTTATTTGCATTTGGAATCTGTTCAGTACCGTAATTGGATTAATTTGTGAGTTCAACGTTTGTTTATATGTCACACACCAGCTTCTGGCTTGAATACAGCGCATTTTATCGCTTGAATGAGTTATAATCTATAAATACAATTGCGTTTTACCGCCGGCTCCTTGCAGTCGCCTGCGCGAGCGCTCCAAAAAATCATCGGCAGTGATCTACTACAACCGCGATGCACGCATGGATATAAAAAAATTCCCTGAAAGAACAACTTTGGGACATTTTATCTGCTTATCCAGAGTGGCCGGTGGAGATAATATGCGCCAACACTCTCAACAAGGAAAATACGGAGTCGCTGTTCCGCCAGTGGGCCAATGAAGGAAGCACCGCGGTATGCGAGGCGGCCTTAAGATCAGAATGAGGACGCAACCTTACTGTCCATCTCTATCCAGCATCTTACTTGCTAATGTCCAGTTCCTGGAGAATAAGATGGATGACATTCCAACGGGATACAAGAAACTTTTGCGTCCTCTGCCTGACGGAGACATGGCTGAACCCGCTGGTGCCGGGTCAAGCCATTCATCCAGCTGAGGCCTTCTCCGTGTTCTGCGCTGATAGATCGGGGGAGTCGGGGAAATCCAAGGGTGGAGGCGTCTTCCTCATGATCAACAGCAGCTGCAGTAACCCCAACAACATCAAGACTCTCTCCCGCTCATGCTCGCCAAACCTAGAACAGCTGAGCATCTCATGCCGTCTATTCTACCTCCCCCGGGAATTCAGCACGGTCAACACCACAGTCGTTTATATTCCACCACAAGTGGACACCGACACAGCACTATTGAACCTATATGATGTGTTGTGTGGACTTCAAAACAAACATCCCAATGCGACTGTGGAGGCTGGGGACTTTAACAGGACCAACCTTAAAAAGGTTCTGCCTAATGTCCATCAACCCATCACATGTGCCACCAGGGGAGATAGAACTTTGGACCACTGCTACACACCATGAACGGATACAAGACCATCTCGCTCCCTGCTTTCGGGAAATCCGATCATGCTGCCATCTCCTCACTTTCTGTTTTTAGGCCGTGCATCATACATGGAAAGGTAGTGACGAGGGACGTAAAGCGGTGGTCGTGGTCTAAGTGACGACGACTGGGACATCTTCCACTCAAGTTCCATTTACGTCAGCGAGTTTACGAAAGTAGCTTTGAGTGCAATAGCTATGTTGGCGGACAGCATCGTATCCACGTTGAAAGTTTGGATATTTCCAAACCAGAAACCGCGTGTTGATAAATCCATCAGCGGCACTCTGAATACTCGCAAGGTCACTAACAACGACAGTCTTGTATCCGGTAATATGGAGAATTACAAAGCGGCGTCCTACAAACTGTGAAGGGCGGTGAAGGATGCTAAACTGACATACAGAGACACAAGGGAGCTACAGATGGAGCAACGGGACACCAGACGCTTGTGGCAGGGGCTGTGGACTATTACCAACTACAGGAGCAGCCCCTCCCCAGCCACAAGTGTAAACGCCTCCCTATGAACTGAACTCCTTTTATGCGCGGTTTGAGGTTGGCAACAACACCACTAGCTTGCTGGCTAATTGGAGTTACACCGCTGAGGATGAGCGCCCACTCTGTGTCTGAGCATGAGCCTGTGCTAACGAGCTAACCCCTGTGCTCACTAGGATATTCAACACCTACCTGGCCGAGTCCGTGGTCCCGTCCTGCTTAAAGAGTTCCACAATCATCCCTGTGCCTAAGATCGCGTCTCCAGCCTGTTTGAATGACTACCCTCTGGTGGCCCTCTCCTCAGTGGTCATGAAGTGCTTCAAGCGGCTGATTAAGGATTACATCTGCGCCTCCCTCCCCACACCATCGACCCACTGCAGTTTGCGTACTGGCCGAACAGATCCACAGACGATGTGGTCTCCTAGGTACTGCACAACATGCTCACACACCTTGATGGCCGGAAGCAGGGCTGTGTAAGATTGCTGTTTATTGACTACAGTTCAGCTTTCAATACCATGGTCCCCACCAGACTGGCTGTCAAGCTGCGGGGGCTAGGACTGAACACTCCACTATGTGCCTGGATCCTGGACTTCCTCACAGCCAGGCCCCAGGGGGTTAGGGTGGGGAGGCCCGTGTCCAGCACCTTCACCCTAAACACAGGATCCCCCCCAGGGCTGCGTCCTCAGCCCCCTACTTCACTCCCTGTACACACATGACTGTGTGGCCAGGTCCAGCTCCAACACCATCATCAAGTTTGCTGACGACACCGTTGTGGTGGGCCTGATCCTTGACGACAATGAAAAGGCCTACCGGGAGGTGGTGGCTGACCTGTTACTCTAGTGCCAGGACAACAGCCTCCTCCTGAACGTCAGAAATACTAAGGAGCTGGTTGTGGACTTAAGGAGAGGATTACAATCGAGGACGCACGCGCCATTGATGATTAATGGGACTTCTGTCGACTTGGTCAGCAGCTTCAAGTACCTGGGAGTCCACATCACGGAGGACTTAACATGGACTTTACAAACAGACACCCTGGTGAGAAAGGCAAGGCAGCATCTCTACCACCTCAGGGACTTGAAGAAATTCAGGGTCTCGGTGAGGATCCTCAAGTCTTTCTTCAATGGGGCAGTGGAGAGCATCCTGACAGACAACATAACTGCCTGGTTTGGGAGCTGTACTGCTCAGGACAGGCGGGCCCTGCAGAGGGTGGTGCATTCAGCCGAACGTAGCTCTGGAACTACCCTCCTCTCCCTGCAGGACTTCTACATCAGGAGGTGTAGTAGCAGAGCCCGCAGGATCATGAAGGATCCTCACCAATGCCTTACTGTACTGTATGTTGCATAGTGTACTGCATACTGTATCACTGTACGGGGTTACTGCATACTGTGCTGTATTGCTGTTCAGTTCGATGTTACTGTATTGCTTTGCCATACTATTGTATACTGTTCTGTATATCTCAACACACACTACCTCACTTTATTCACATGCCACTTTACTGCAGATATCTGAATATACATAAGTCTATTCCTTGTATTTCTATGTTGTATTCCCGTTCAGTTTATTACCTTTTTACTTGTATTTTATTCTCTTACTAACTGCATTACATTTTAGGAATCAGTTAGTTCAGTTATTTTAGTTCAGTTCGTTTAGTTAGTTAGCTATTGTGTTAGTGCTTATTGTGCATAATCTTCAGGTGCGTTGCAATGACTTTACATTGCATATATCTATGCTTGTGTATATATTTAGTATGTATGTGATAAATAAACATCTTGAATCACGAAACGTACTGCCCAGTGTCAGAAAGCTCTGTCTCAGTCACAGTTCATTGGTCCTCCAACAGGGTAATGACCCAAAACACACAGCTAAAGCACCCAAGAATAGATAAGAACAAAACATTGGACTGTTCTGAAGTGGCCTTTCATGAGCCCTGATCTGAATCCTATCGAACATCTATGGAAAGAGCTGAAACATGCAGTCTGGAGAAGGCACCCTTCAAACCTGAGACAGCTGGAGCAGTTTGCTCAGGAAGAGTGGGCCAAACTACCTGTTGACACGTGCAGAAGTCTCATTGAGAGCTACAGAAATTGCTTGATTGCAGTGATTGCCTCTAAAGGTTGTGCAACAAAATATTAGGTTAAGGGTACCAACAAATTTGTCCAGGCCATTTTAGAATATTATTGATCTCTTGAGCAATAATTTATCTCTTTTCACAGTTTCTTTGCTTTATTCTATGACATACCAATGGCATGCAAGTATACATGAGAAAATTGTTTTTAATTTCATCACTTTTCAGGAGGAATGAAGCATTGCTTAAATGAGCTGTAAGGGCACCAACAAGTTTGTATATGGACATGTGGCCCTTTCTTGGAAAGACGTTTCCACGAAAGCTAGGATGTCAACCCATTTAATATTCAATATATGCTGTAGATATCAAATCACTGATACCAGGAAAATGTAATTAATTCTGATAGTGTCCGACTATAATAGTTTCACTAGTTTCTCCCACAATGACACAAGTTATTTGCTTCTTTGCTTTCTGGCTGCAGCTTCTCCATTAGGATGTTAACAAAATACTCTAAGTGGGGAAAAAGTGAATGCCTGTGTGTTTATAGCAGTTGTACATATCTTTCAGGGTCCGGAGGGGATGTGGATGTTGTCGTTACCTCAGATGAAGAAGTCAAGGTGGAAGCAGTTAGAGATGCATTTCAGGATGTGTTTGGGATGGCGATGGTGACCGGAGAGCCCGGTCAGTCCAACATTGCACCCCAACCAGTTGGCTATGCAGCCGGTGTGAAGGCGAGTGTTCATTTATATTTTATTTCTTTACTTCTATGCCTTATTTTATCTGCTAAGATCTGTGTTGAAATCAAGTAAAACAATCTTTGGGGGTTGGAGTGTTTAACATTGATTTGAAAAATGGGGTAACATAATTGCTATGTTAACGATTGCTTGACTATCTACAACTCCAAATTGTCAAATGCAGGAAGGTCTTAAATTAAGCAAGCAAATTAAGCTGAAAGGATAGAGTATATCTTTTGTTCTGAAAAACTGCTCTGTTCATGATGAAAGGTTACCGCAAACTGCTGGGTATTGGGTTGTCGAAAGCGGCCGCTGAGGCTAAATGACCCAGAGCTCTCTCTGGCTCTCTCTCAAAGTCTTGCCATTACACAGGACGTAATGACTTTAGATACACTGATCTACCATCCATTCTGTGCTGGGAATTGAAATCCCTTTCCTTAATGTAGTCCTTTATGTAGGGGACGCGGGAATGCCACGCAGATCAATGTGGAAGGGGGGAAAAAAACATTTCAAGCTAATGACAAATGCCGGATGTTAGCGGGTGTTACCAGGTTTTAGGCGCAGTGGGCAAGGAGTATTTGTGAAGCATGGAGACGATTGTAAGGAAAGACAATACAACCCTAACGCCTAGGGTTAGAAATTCCTGAAAAGCCACTTAGTTTTCAGTCATTTCTGGTGAATGAGAACTAGATGTCTCAAACACGGTTGCTTATCCCACTCTACAGGGGGCCCAGGAGCGCATAGACGGCCTACGACGGGACGGTGTGATCCATGAGAAGCAGCCAGTCGTTTCCGTGCAGAACTTCATTGCTGAGATCTTCCCCGACAAGTGAGCAATAACACACCGTCTAGCAAAACATACCTGGGTTTAAGTGTCATTTGATGTCGATCTTTTTAAAATCATAAAATAGTCTGCAATAATTGGGTTATGGAAGCAGTTTAGGCTACTTCATCATACATCTGATATTTAAAAAGACAAAATTTAGAGAGGGTTATTGTCTTGCGCCTCAGGCCTCTGTCGAGCTTTGCTATCTTAAGCTTGAAACCCTGGAAGCATCAAGTTTTCCTGGTTTAACTACAGCAACCCCAACCCTTAAGAGAAGGGTTACAGACTGGTCATATATAAACAGTCACCTCCTTGAAAACACATCTTGGGTCATAAAGATCGCTTTGAGGCTTTTTGTGACTTTCTGGACTGTAAGCCTCTTTGAGGATAAAGCCGGGTTTTTGTGAAGAACACACACACAAGATCAGTATTTCCCAACCTTTTTTTCTGCCACAGCACACTTTTTTACAATCAAACAGATGTCACATACAAGAATGACTCTGAGTCACTTAGTCACTCACCCATTTCACATAATTACACCAAAATAAATAATTTTGAACAGAATAAATGATTCTTGGGAGAATTACGTTCACAAGTCAGGGCAAAACCCACTCTTCAGACTCATTTGTCATTCAAAAAAGAGTCGAACCTTACATTGCTACTGACTAATCCTTTCAGGAAGAGCTTGTTCTGGTGAGTTTCAGTATCTTTATATTTAAAAAAATAATAATAATTAAGTTTAAAGGTGTAAAACATGTTTTTATAGTAGTCTGCCATAAATAACTAGTGTAGCGCTCTGTGTGTATGACTGTGGCGGACTGGGGGAGATGGGGGTTCAAGTTCATTGGTGGGTTGTAAAACTTGTCAAAAAAAAGAAAACAAAGGTTCATCAGCGAGACACTGTTCCCTTTGTTCATACTAAAGAGCTGTTCAAAAGAACCGGACCAACACTAGTGCGAGTGGAAGCGAGAGAGAGAGACTGTCTGAAGAGAAGTCAGTAATTAAAAGGGACACGGCCATCCCAGGGGGTTATTTTCTGACTGGACACCTCAACCCCGGGGTAGTTTTGATACATGTTTGTTTTTTGTATTTAAAACGGGTCTTGATCAGTTAGCAAATCCACAGCAGCTCTAGATCTCTGGTACAATGTAGATTTTGTTTCTATTGTAACTATGCGTAGTTGGGGGGGGAAATAGACCTTGTGCAAAAAGGGAAAGGGCGTGGGGACCCCGTGCAGCTGATGTGGCAGTGGTGCTTCCAGCAGTGGATTTAATAAGAAATGGCACGCACCATGCCCGTACGCTGCACCAATGCGCCTGGTGGACATCTACTGTGATATCGTAATACAGCGGTTTACGTTTGCGAATTGAACCGTAGGGGGTTGTACCGAACGCTTCGATAAAATACAGTGTACCGTTGCATTTTCACGGCACGCCTGGCCAGCTCTCATGGTACACTAGTTGGAAAACACTGCAGGAGATTACTTCTCTAAATGCAGTCCAAATGTGTGTATCTGCTTCCAATGTAAAAGAGGTATTGCAGCTGACAATTGATAGATGGCTGGGTCCTCGACTGTCGGAAGCACTACTGGAGCATGACTAAGGCAACAGTTGCTTTGACCCTCTTTTGCTTTTATTACCCATATGTCAGGCATTCCAAAAGATGCGAGGGCGTCTTTCTTCATAGGAGTATAGCTACTACAGTTTACCAGTCAGTAACACACTTAATTAACCTCTCATACGTTGCGAAATGTACCTTTCCTAGTTTCACACTAGTAAGTTGCTATCAAGTAGCCTATTATATTTGTGTTAAATGAAATGCTAACACATCATAACCACTATTTGTAAAAAAATAAAATAAAAATGTATTGTATACAGGGCAGCAGTCCCCGCGTTAGGAACGCCGGACCTACGAAAAGCCGTACTTACTTACGGACCTCCACAAAGGTCCGTAAGTAAGTACATTTAGTATTATATTTCTCATGTTTTATGTTGAATATATACTAAGACAAATATTGGACTAATTGACACTGGATGTGAACCGTACGTAACTGTTCCGACTTGCATACAAATTTGAGTTACAGACAGACTTAAAAACGGAAGTCGTTCGTACCCCAGGGACTGCCTGTACTTTATTAATCACTCTGGCAGAAATTAGTTCTCTGCATTTACCCATCCCAGTTTCAGTGATAATAACAAAGTTCATTCATTTCAAAAGTCACACAAATGTGCACAGTGGATGCGGCTCTTTGTCTGTTGCAGATGCTCCTCAAAAATGCGAGCCAATGCATTTGATTCAAATTTTCCATCAAAGAGCAAATCGCTCATTACATCACATTTAAATGCAGAGGTAAGAAGAATGCAAAACAGAAGCATTAAGGTGTAATTCAACATGCTTCTTCTTTCTGAACAGATGGTTTGACATCGGATGTTTGATCCTGGAGGACCCCGGCCACGGTATCCGGATAGAGATGTTCACTCAGAGTACCCCTCTTGCACTGGAGTATGTTCAACAGGTAATGGCCAAGACATGGACAATATACACCCATCAGCCATGCTCGATTGGATTGGACCCTAACCCTGGCCATCCACATGATGTAGAAGTCAGAATTTATCAGACCAGGCCACCCCATTCCATTGGTCCATGGTCCAGTTCTGATGGCCATTGTAGGAGCCTTCGGCAGTACCGGTCAGCAGGGGCACTGACCAATTTGCGGCTACGCAGCCCCATACGCAGCAAGCTGCGATGCACGGTGTGTTCTGACACCTGATTCTTTTTACATTTTTAATTTTTTTTCACCTGGTCAGCATGCTGGGCATACAACACAGAGTATTTGTATGCCATTGCATCTAGGACAGAGTTAATCTGCAAGGAGAGTTCAACTTCTCAACCTGCAATGCAACTCTATATTAATTAGTAAATCATCAAGAACTGCTGCAATAACTCTGTCCTGTGGACGACCTGTGGGATGACAGGAGCACAGCTTTTTGTTATACAGAACCACCACCAATCCCCCTCTTTGCAGAACCATCCTACCATGTTTTGGTCTATAAACAATTAATCTTCATTACTTCTCTAAGAGGGGAAGAATCACCACGGGTGAGACAAATAAACATAGAAACAAACATCTACCTGGAAAAACATAAACATAACTATAGCTATGGTGGGCATGGGAGCCCTGCCCCCCAACGCCCCGTGCATAGGCAAGACCCGCCATACCATAACTGACCAGATGCCCCACCCGGCCACAAGCCCCGAGCGCCCACCCATGTAGTCAAGAATGCATGGCTCAGGAATCCCCCACTTCAGCACCCACCCCCCGCCAACGGCAACAGACAGCCAGATAAGCTGCACCGGCACCGCAGAGAAGCCACGCAGTGGGAGCGAGGCCGACAGCCGCCTCCCGCTCCACAACCCACACCCTCAATTCCTAGCAGCCCGGAAAGCACCAGGTGGCGCTTCCCGCGGCCCAGCCGGGTTGCGGCAGGTCAGAAACCACCCGGCCTGAACCCAGCCGGCAGGGGGCCCACCTGGTCGCCCGCTGGGCGACCACACCCCCACCCACTTGGCAACCATCTGGGATAATTTGGCAAAATTCCGCCCAATTTAAAGTCGGACACTTGCATGCAGTATACTCAGTTTTACAGATACTGACAAACCTTAAAGAGTGTGCGTGCACGCATTCATAGCACACACACCGGTCTGTCTGTAGTTCTTACCAAGATAACTTGTATATGAATATCTACTTTGCCGAATAAACAGATTTGGATTCTAACTTCTAAGTCATTGACACCTTAAAGAGAAATTATCAAGTTATATCTTTTTATGAATCTTGGACTTATGGAGAAGATAGTTTGGAAAAAATGCCATAATAAAAATTAAAAAAAAGGTTTTTTTTACATGCAGCAAGGGCAAATATACAGTTTCAGTGTTTGTTTTTGTTTTGTTCAAGTAGGAAACAAAGGAAAACAAATCAGTCTAAAATAAAAACACACCCTGTCTTAAAGGACAGGGTGTGTTTTTGTGTTTTTGTTCTCTGCGGCCCGTCCCGTGGGACATGGCGGAACCGTCTTAGTTGTGTTTTTAAGTTTTTCATTCCATACAAGTAGGAAACTAATGGAAATTAATCTAAAACAAGCAGTGTGCTGCTCCTTGTCCTCTCTTTTACTTCTACATGCCATTCGCTGTAGCGCTAGCTCCGTCCCGTCTCCCCTATGTGATGTCCCGTTCAAGTTCGCGGGCAATGTCAGAACTTTAGGTGGGCGTGGCTAATTGCATTACAAGAATGACTCCAGCTGCAATTCAAAGTAAAAGAAAATTCAAAAAAATGGTTTGATGGAATACTTCATCATTCCGTGAAAAAACTATTCAGCCAAGCTTAAAGTTTGTAAAAACCTTTTAAAATGTATAAACAGCATGCTGTTTGAGACATAGATATCTGAATGATGAATGCAATATTGTAAATATACACCTAAACAAATTCTATCCCCGTGCTTCTCATGTTCTCCGCAGGCTCAGTCACTGACCCCGCCCGACTACAGCCTGCGCTGGTCAGGTCTGCTGGTCCCCGTGGGCGAGGTGCTGGAGCGCAGCATGCCCAACGTCAGCCACACAGACTGGCATCATGCCCTTACAGGCATGACGCAACGGCAGATGATCCAGAGCGCCGCCAAGGCGCTAGCCGGCATGTACAAACAGAGACTGCCCCCCAGAACAATTTAACTTTACGGTTTTTACAAGTCGGGGCGGGGAGAAGAGGCCACGTCAGTTAATGGAAGTGGCAACGGTAAGTCTTCCCTTTTCGCGCCATCTGTTCACTGTTTTTGTGAAGAAAATCCAAATGCACATTTGTCAACTGTTAACGTTCACACACAAAGATCTTTTTCGAATCCGGCCCCCTTTTCCAAATGTTATCTCACAACTTCAAGACCTTTTTATTGCATTGTTTTACCTTTCTTTTGAGGCTGTTTGTCGGACATACACGCACGCAAGCCTTTGTTCAAATGAAGTGTATTGCTTTATGGTGTATTTTAAATGTATTCGCTTTTTATGATTGTTTGTAGCCATTGAAGTGACTTAAACTGAGGCTAAAATATATCTCAAATTAAATTAATTTGGGGAATGGAAATGACTCAATATTGTCTTTCATTAGTAAATTATAGTTGTTAAACATGTACATGTCCTAACGAGTGAAAGTATCACTTTTTAATTCATTTTTAAATCTCTCTTCTTTGAAACTTTGTTCCACTTAGTCTTTTGGGCTTTGTCTATGTTGTCATTATTTATCTAGTGCCACAATAGCACACGGGGAAGCATAATCGAATGGGTGCGATCTAAGAGAATCGTGTGTCAGTTAGTTTATATCCTTCCGCAATACTATTCTGTGTTGGGGGGAAAACTACTACAAACACTGAACTGTTTATACTTTTAAATAACTGGATGATCAAATGATATGCACCTCTGTTATAGTACAGAGAAAACACAAGTCGCTTGCCTCCTACATCTGCCTTTTTTTTACATTAATAAAAGATTTTTTTATGCTCGTTTTCTCTCAATCCTTCTTTTGTTGTTATATGCACCCTTGCGATACATATGCTAATAGAACTAACAGATAAGATAAGGTGCACTTTATTAAATTCAGGAAATAAGGGGTGAAATTCATGCCAGCAGGATGATGAAACACTGTATCCTGACTTGTTCATCCCAGTGTTTATGTCAAGCCCAGTTTATGTTCCGTTGACCCCTCTTTATTTGGGCCCAGTTTGAGTTATTTGGAAATAATCTTGTTTCTCCTGCTATCCATGTTATTTTGTAAATAGTGGACGCGAAACAATGCTTTTCTGACCTTTTGAAAAGTCCGAACAACTACTAAATAAGTCCTCGAAGCTTTGATTTCAGTGAGACTTCGGCGCGCTAACCTTGCTCCAGGGTGCTAACCTGGCTCCCTGGTAAGAAATAAATAAATTCATGTCGTAAAAAAATTGTTTTTAGCCCTCAATGTTTTCTGTTGTCTGACTGTGCCTACGGCGTGCCAGCGGCACACAGTCGGTACTGTTAGAGAGGGAGCGATCAGGGCGCAGAGCCTGCCCCGCGGGGCTATTTTAGATTGGGGGGCTATTCACAGCACCGTGTGTATACAGCAACGTTCGTAATGGGGACACTTTCTCTGTCGCTCCACCCACCCCGTTGACAGTTTACCGACAAAAAGGGCTTGAGCAGGGGTCTCTAACTCAACTTACCTGGGGGCCGGTGGAGGTAGAGTCTGGGTGAGGCTGGGCCGCATCAAGTATTCCACAAAAAAAGGGTTTCAAGTATTCCAAAATAAAGTACAACTGATCCAAGCTTCTCAATCTTTATTAATAACAGTTCAGAACATGAAGGGTTCTTCAGAACACAGGCTTCTCTTACCTACTTCTTGCTGCCAGAGACCTGGCAGCGCTTCCTCTTACACAGCTGAGCCACATTTGGCTTGAGGGAGGAAGCAGTTGAGAGCCTCAGTACGGCTTGAAGATGCTCATCAGTAAGTTTGGACCTGTACTTTGACTTATTAGAGTTCAAGGCGGGGAAGAGCTTTTCACACAGATATGTCCATGTTACTCCACCTGTCTTCATTCTTAACATCAACTGCATTGTCTCATGTTTTATATCTTTAAATTGTTCTTGGTAAATTTGTTTTCTTTTGCGATCGCCCATATCTGTCCTTTTTCCTTTTCTTTATTTCTCTTGTAATAATAATCTATAACTTCTTCTTTATAATATTCAGGCTCTAACCACCATTTGGCTTTTGTTCTTGCCGCCCATCTCATGCTATTTGCTATCCATGTAATTCTTTTCCCTTTCCTATTTCAACCCTCTGCTGTTTTTATTAGGTCACTGATTACTCTTGTTGAGTCCGTCCACTTCCTAAGTCCTCTGTACCTTGCACTGGGTGACAGGATATATTTTCCTTCCTCTTGTGTGTGAGTGTCACTCCGGAATCACGTTTCAACCAAGTGACTAACGTTGCTAATTCGCATTGGCTAACTTGTCAACAAACACCACCGGAAGCTGTCACGAGCCTGAGCTATGGTAGCCCAAAAAAAATAAAAAATGAAATGCCCGGGGCAACGACTCGTGCGACGACTCGCCAAAAAGGTGCGTGCGATGTCTTTGCATCCTAGCAACGCCCCTGGCATAGGTCATGCCCACTAATCCTCCCCTTGCTTCATTCATATTTCAGACTTATTTGTCATGGCGAGTCACTGAGAGACAAGTCGGAACAGCCGGGGCAGTCGGTCGTTTTCATTGGGTGCAGTTTGAAATTTTAATGTGTGCTGTGCTTTCCTTCCGACACACCCGTGCGGACGACCCTGTGATGTGCTGATCGGTTGGACAGATGGGTAAGAAAAACGGTTGGGAAGAAAGACGCTAGGACGCACTGTTTGCCAAGGGGACCGGGCGCCGTCATTGAGAGGACGGTAGAGAGCTTCAGTCGGCAAGGTCCAAGCAGACCAGGCCCGTAGCCACATCACGGGGGCTGTCAGTATAAAGGTCAAAGGGCCAGGGACTGGACCAGACGAATAAAATTCCTTATTGCTGGACCATTTCCTCCTGCGTCTAACACTTGGCCTTGTCGCCTATAAATGAACCGTATTGCGTGAACCAGAACTGCCTCTCTCTATGTACGACGACCAGAGCGTTGAACGAGCCTTTTTCGTGTGACATACGGTTTAGTCAACCACAGCAACGGAGTGTAGGACTTCCTTTCTGGTCACTGACTGAAGATCAGTTGCCAAAAGCGCCTCTAGCCCTGCACAACTCCAATCTTGGCTGAGATGCTGCCGCCGAGACCGCATAAAGACTCTACAAACTTGCGCGGAATACCAAAATGCAGCTTTATTCCTACCCATTTCCCCAGAGCAGATTTACCTTTTGTTCCAAATCCCATAGAAACGGGCTGTACCTTTGCCCATTTAAACAAAACAAACAAAAAAATAAATAAATGCAATGAAATGACCATATTAGATAGGAGGTACAATCCCAATGGTGACTAAAATATGTTCCACTAGTGGAACAACTTAATTAAGAGTCCTGGAGAAAGCAGGTCAGAGTTGGGGAAGATCTACTGTGAGACTTGGAGAGTAGCGATCAAAGGCACCTTCATTCGTTTTTGTTTTCCTCCTCGGGACAAGTAAGCCAGTGCTCCATGGCTGGAGGGACCGCTACCATTTAGCTTGGAGAGAGGCCACTAAGTGCGTCATGCACAGGAAGTAGAATCTTCAAATCAATTGTGCGGCAAATTGGCAGCCAGTGTAGAGATCGGTGAACAGGTGTAAAAAATCATTTTCTTCAAGCTGCAACATTTTGAATGACCTGCAGTTGCCCCATAGTAGGGATTGGGACGGACTCAGACCAGAGTCCCTTCGAGATAAAAATGCTTTTTCATTAATCTTTTTAAATTGTATTGAACCTTTATTCATACGGGGAAACCCATTGAGACCACGGTCTCATTCTCGGTGGTGCACTGGTTACAGTGATCCTACATACAGATTCTAAAAGACCATATGCATCAAAAAACATCAGCAGTCAATAAATAACAAAACAAAAATAACACTTTTAGATTAAGAGATTATGTCTACGAAGAGGGTCTATATGCCCCTGTCTGATAGCGCCAGACATTCAAACTCTTCTGGAACAGAGGATGAGATTAGCACAGATACAGCAACACTTTTTTTTCCAGCCGTTACTCAGAAATAACTAAAATATCAGGATTAACTGGAATATTGATATAGTCCAATTTGGAGACCAGACCTCTCACATTTATGTGCAGCAGCCCAAGCCCATCTCTGCATTTAAAAAGTGATGCCGAGGTGTCTGGGAATGAGTAGCGTCCCAAGACAGTGCCCACAATGCCAAATCTAGAAGAGAAGGCTCTGTATCAGCTGATACAACTGAACTACTCTATAGGCACAGATGTCAAATTTCCAGTAGTCTAAAAAGATAAATACATTGTATTATAGGGGCTAAGGGGGTTAATGAGAGGTGGGGTCAGTAGGGGGGTGTTCTCGCGGTAAACAGCACTGTGAGGTGGGCGACAGAGGGGTGTGTGCGTGTCCTGTATAGTGTGTGCATGTGTGGGACCCACTGACCGTCATGTGGTGAATGCATGGCAGGTGTGCAGAGTGAGTCCAATGTTCATGTAAGACAACGATAAATGATGACAAAATGCCCTGACAGTATAAACAGTTTACTCCCAACACAAGCATGTCAGTCTTATCTAATCCTGAAGTCTTATCTAATCCTTAAGAAGGTTTTGCGGCATCCAGCGGTTTCTGTGCTCACAACAGTTCATGTGGCAGTTAACAGGGCTGAGGTTTCCAGGGAACATAAGCGTCTAAGACATAGTTGTGTTTTTCAATAACATGACCAATGGAAAAAGCATGTGAACATTAAGAACATGGGCCCTCATGAGTGAGCTCATATCATGTGTGGAGTTCCCCTACGGTCAATCCTTGGTCCTCTTTTATTCAACCTCTACATGTTCCCATACGCCCAAATTATGCAAAAAAGACAAAATTGCCCAGCGCAGTTATGCTGAATCGACGTGGCTCTTTCAACCAAATGATGATGGCCCCATTGATCTGCCAGTGCGATGAACAAATCTATGATGAATGATTGGATGTGTCAGGATTTCCTCCAGCTAAATGAGGATATAACGGAGGTATTATCCAAAGTGCCAACGTGGAACGGCCTCCTTGGGTCTCTGTAGTGGTTTCCAGTGTGTCACAGAATTGATTTGAAGATAATGCTGCTCATTTACAAATGTTTGAATAGCTTCGGGCCAAAATACATGTCTGATGTGCTCCTACAATGTCAACCATTCAGATCATCTTGGAGCGGTCTGCTTACTATAACTAGAGTAGAGCAAGGAGATGCAGCGTTCAATGGCAATTCCACACATCGTTGGAACAAACTCCCATAAGAGCTCAGGGTTGCCCCCGAGCTCGCTACTTTTAAATCCAGACTCAAAACATTTATATTTGGAACTGCTTTGCAGTGAATTGGCCTGTTTTTGAATTGCACATAATTTTTTTTATTTGTGTTTTTTGGTTTTTTTTACTTCCATAGTGTGAATCTGTTGATACAGTGGTATATGCTTACTCCATATTTTTGAGGTTTAGCTTTATTTTAGCTGTTCTGTTACCGTTTGATTTTAATTACATTTTTCATTTAACCTTTTTATTTTCTATTGTTTTTTTTGGTCCATTTTTAGGCTTATATTTAATGTTTTTGTCATTAGGTTTACTGTGCACTACCATTTTTATTTTTCTCTCTCATTTTAGGTTCAGTTTTCTGGTTCTCTGCTGGCTTTATTTTGACAAGTTATGGTATATGTCCAAATTTCTCCAGTTTTTTGTATTCATTTTGTATTTATTGAAGTGCATGTAAACGCATTTGAATGTCAGCTCCCTTGGCAAATATACTGTATATTTGAGTATTATATAATATAATTTGTGGAGTTCCCTAGGGGGTCAATCCTTGGTCCACTTTTATTTGATATTTTGCCTCTGCATGTCTCAGAGGGTATTTGTATACCGTTGCATCCAAGACAGAGTTAATACGCAAGTCGAGTTCAAATTCTTCAGTCTGCAATGCCCATCTTTAATAATCATTAAAAACCTCGTGCAATTACTATGTTCTTTGCCTGAACTGCGGAATGACAAAGAGCGCAGCATTTGTGGCCGCCCACCAACTCCCCCCTTCAGAGGACAACTTTACAGCGTAATTGCTTCTCCGAGGGGGGGGAATGATCACCACAGGGGGAAACAATAATAAACAAACAACGGCACAAGAGTCATAACACATCCTCTAACAGCTACAAGGCAAGATAAGAGATCAAAAGACGAAGACGTAAACAGGAGGCTTGCTCGGCTGAGCGTGTAAGGCAGACATGGACAGTGTGTGTGTGTGTGCCCGTGTGTGTGTGTGTACAGTATGTGTCCACCCACCTCTGCACGGGATTGTCACCCAATTGACGCCGGAGTATGAAGTTCAGAAACCTATCCTCCGAGAGCAATTGTCAATGCATGTGAAATGTTCTGTTATGTTCTGGACACTGACACATTCCCCCAACTTCCTATTTCTATCACTATTACTATTACTATTACTTCCTGGGTGCTTAAGTCATCCCTGTGCCTGGGCACCTGGGTGTTCTGCAGCTGCGAAATTTGGGAAATAGAAAGATATGAAGGCCGGTTTTCAGGGTGAATATCGGAGAAATGAGTATGTCCTTCGACTGGAATGTAAGGGTGTAGGGTGTAAGATGGAGAAAATTGGGATTTCATCTCTCTTAATCGAGACCTGGCTGAAACCACGTGGGCACGTCCAACTGGTTGTTGGAGCTGTGTCCCCTGTGAGTTGATTTTTTTTTTATATACGATTTTTCCGGGGAGACAGTGCAGTGATGAGGTGGAGGTGGAGGTGGAGGTGGACCGGTTGTTGTTTGGATACAGTCCTGATTACAGCCGATGACGATCGTGATCACGTTTGCGGCGCCAACGTTCAGGGTTTGTTGCACAGAGTCTGTTCTTTATTTAAACACCCTCGTCAATGATACGTCAAGCGGCCTGGTCGCTGAATTCGCTCAATTCCTTCCTTTGAATGTACATATGCCAGTTTTTGGGGCGACCCGTATTTTTCTTTTTTTTCCCGTATTCATTTTAGAACATTTCAGAAAGGCCGCGTCTAAGCAAGTTGTTGTGTAGCAGTGGTTTTATAAGCTTAATATCGCCTTCTAATCTCTCAATTCAATCAATTCAATACTACAATCTCTATTCTCTCTCACCTACTTTCCATGCGGCTTGTTCATTTAATGTTTCTCATAAAATAAAAAAAGCAGCATAATCGTGGTTTATTGCAGTGTGTCACTCCAGATACGTATTTTAAAAACACTGCACTCTAGTGGTTATTGAAAAACTGCACATGACATGTTTACTGTCATTGCCACCATGTTTATACTGTTCTCTTCCTGCCAGATTGCTCACATTGACTTGTGTTTATATCTTCTACTCTGTGTGCCTGGTTCCATGCAACAATACTATATTAATGTTTTGTTGTTTCATTTTAAAATGTTCAAAGAACGTAATGAAGTCTCTATCAACCAGTGCCACAGGGCGATTTTATTTTAAGCTTGAAAATATTTGTTTATTTCAGAGGAATCTGTTTGAGAACTACAGAAGGAGGAACATTCTTAAAATTGTGTTGATTTTTTTGTTCTGTTAGTCAAATGCACTTTAAAGTGTCCTTGATATATTTTTTCCAATTTCATGCATGTAAGTCTGCGTTAGGAGCAACTTAAATGAGTCTACTGGATGTAAGGAATCTGCTTGTGTGAAATAATAATAAAATGAAAATAATAAGTAAAATAATAATGATAAGATAACTGCATTAAAGTCCGAGGCATTTGGCTTCATTCATTTTGAATGTGACTGATTTACATTTTGCATTCCAGCAAAAGGTAATTGATTCTTGACAGAAACTTACAAAAATGATGAGTGCGAGAATTCCACACAACTCCAGATCCGAACCGACTCTACTGACCCTCGTTCATCGTTCACAGGAAGTCCTCTCTAGTCCCTCACAATACGCACTTAACACTTGTGAAGATGGTGAATTGTAGGTACGTGCAACAATAATCGTGAGTCCACCAGTGGATTAAGATTAAGCAAGATAGTTTAAAAAAAAATAAACAAAAGTCTAAGTAGCCACTTGTGACAACATGAGGCCCGTTGGGTAGCCGCTGTATAGGCTACAACATGAGCTGACACTAAAGTACCATCTTATCTTGTAACTGTAGACACAGCATTGACAAAGCTCCTACAGATCAAGAAACTTAGCTGCTGGTCCATGTCCATCTCTTAAACCATTGTGCTGCACTACGTTGAAATTGAAATAGCACCGTGATTACGCTGCAGACTCTGTAATTACTTAGTTTAATACATAGTTATAATTTGTAACGTTGCGCTTATAAACCTATGCCATTAATTTACCCTGTGCATTTTTTAAATATATTTATTATTATTTGTGGGGTTTTTTTGCTGATATTTGTGTATATTTGGCTTTTTTTTTTTTTTTTTAACTGTTCTTATTTTATAATTATTATAACATATTAATTATTATTTATTTCGTTTTATTTTTATTTATTTTTCAGCGCCGTAAGCTTTTTTCATTCCGGAGAAATTCACCAATTCTCACCATGACAAATTCCTATATGAAAATATACTTGGAAACCATCATCATATCAACATAATGTAAATATTTTTAATGGGTTGAATTCTATGAGTGTACTGTAATATGCAACCTTCCCTTTTTTGACATATGGCCCAGTGTTGTTGAAACTGCGGGTGGAAATGGCTCTAGGGGCATGGTGGACCTAGCCTTTACATATAAACAGTAGAACAACAAGGCTTTTTCGGTGCACCATCAATATTGATGTCCACACTGTTGACTGTAATTCAAGGTTCATGGGCTGATCCCATCACTTCATGCATCGAGTCTAAACGAAAGGCTTGTGTGCCTCGGCTGTGTGTAGGCTCACAACAAGGGTTGTGAGCTTACACTGGCCAAATAAGTCCAGCAGAGCCTTCATTCTGCCTCTGTGTGAGTGAGCGAGTGGGTGCCTCTGTGGTTGCCAGCTCTTTGCACAGCTTTCAAAACCATTTGCGTCATATTGTTGTGTAATTATCTGAAGCAATGGGTTGGGTTTGTTGTGAGGAACAACACCTTTGTCTCAGTTTCTTTCTGTCTTTTTCGATGTTAATAGGCGAGTGTGTGCTGGTGGTTTAATATGCTAAGTCAGTTCTCCACAGTGCCAAGATGAATGGTAGGCATGTCAAAGGTTAATGTTAATGTATTAATGGTTGTCTTTTTTTTTCTTACTGTATTTCTTTTTTTATCTTTTCAATGTTTTTCTTTATCTATATGTATTTTATTTTTACATTTATATATTTATATTTAAATGTATATTTTATATTTATATTTATATTTCATTTAATTATTTTGTGAAGCATCTCCTGTGTGAATTATGCTAAACAAATAAAGTTATAAATATGTATAGTTTATGAGTCTATTCTATCCTATGCTATATCCTAAGTATATAGCATAGAATATGATGACTCCATTATTCAACAGATTCAATGACGTTTCTTCTCACACATTAACCAATATCCTCATTTTACATCCATTCAAAAGGCTTCCGCAGACCTTCCCTTGACCTTACGCCATTTATAGCAGAAGATTTTCGCTCACTGTGACTCACAATGAGTACACATAGGTTATATCGACATTTTTGTTTTTGATATATTTGTTGTTTGTGTTTTCTGTTGTTGTTGTTATTGTTTTTTTATTTTTTATTTTATTTTGTAATGTTAAGCATCACAGCCATCTCCAAATGCATGTCATAGGATTTTTCGCACAGCGGCTCAGGACCGCTGCATCACTCCAAATATTTTCACCTGCATCCTCGCTGTGATGGCAACCCACCTGTTCTGTGTTTAGCAACACGGCTTGGAAAAGTGAGTGTAAACGCTTGGCTGTATGAAGTGCGTCTCAATGAGAAAACACAGTGGAGGGACTCGCAGCTCGCGATAGGCAACATTACTCTCCAGTAGTCTGAAGATCATTTGAATTATCCCGAATATTCTACATATCTATATATGTACACATATCTACATATCTATTACGATGCATATTCTGCACATCATAATTCACATATAAACAGATAGAGAGATGGATTGAAAGGAAGAGAGAGAGAGAGAGACACACACACACACACAGACAGACAGACAGATTTTTCTTTAGTTAACTTTGAAAATCGGTTTACAATACTATACATAAGATTTAAAGGACAAAAATGTCAACTTTGGTGGAAGTTTTGAATGTGGATCAGTTCAGCTCCGACAGTTTCCAGAGCAAAAGTCCTGGCGCCTGTTAAGAGTAATGACAGGAATATGGCCAAAACAAACCAAAGTTACCTGACACGTGAGCTCACCACCACCAATCCAACCGAGAGCGATTATTATCCAGTAATAAATCCAGTCGTGGCCCTTGACTAGTTCTAAGTGATAAAAAAATATAATATAAGTACTCTTACAAAATATGAGTTTTCATGAGTGAGGGCAGGGTAAAATGACACATTGTGGATTGGAAAGTGGCTTTGTAACAGAATTAAAGAGAAATTAGGTAACATTTGGTAAATTGATTTAGATGAGGATGAAATACTTGGCATATATTTGTTTGATTTTGGGTTAGAATAAAAGTCAAATACTCTGAGAAGAAGGTTTTGTTTTTATAATTGTTACCAACTCTGTGGTATACAGTATATTATATATGTGTGTATGTGTACATATACGCATGTATGTATACATGTATATAAGCTTACATGTATGCTGGCTCACGAAAACACTTGTCTATTTATAAGAGGCCACAACAAAAATAACCCAGAGGGCTCCGACTCGATGTCACATTTCTCCCATTACTGTTCACTGAGGTGAAGCGCTGCTGGTGGAGGGTGGAATCCTTCAAATCAAATAAAATCGTTTTCTTCAGCATTTCATAAAAAAAAATAATGATAATGCTTTCTTAAAATTGTGCAATCATCAGTGGAACTATTACAATTCACAATAAATTAATAATATCATCAGAATAATAAAAGCTAAAAAAAAATATATATATATATATATATATCAGAAATATTTTATGGTTGCTGAAGAATTTGTGTTTTCAATAATTTGCAGGATATGAAGAGTGCTCGGGTCCCTTTGTCAAAGTCGCTCAGATACTTATGTTTGACCATTTTTCCTGCTTCCACATCAATTTCAAGAACTGACTGTTCACTTGCTGCCTAGTATATCCCACCCCTTGACAGGTGCCATTGGAACGAGAAGAGCAATGTTATTCACTTCACCCGTCAGTGGTTTTAATGTTGTGGCTGATCGGTGTAGATACTCATTTTGATAAGCATTATGACCTGGGACACCCCAAAAGTCAAATGGATGAGTGAAGGTATCCCACCAGGGTCCCGGGCTGTTTTATTTTATCTTTATAAATGATAAAACGTCTCTCTTGCAACTCTGCATTAGAAATAGCCGGTACTATACTAATAACACAACCTTGTCCGCCACTGCCTCCGTCTCTAATCGCCCAGTCTTATCTTCAATTTATTCTGCACCCAAAAGCACCCGTGTGACATTCACAAAGCCTTGTATTGTTAATGCCTCCATCGCCGTCCACTGCCAGGGAAATATTTACTCTTTTGTGCATTTTAGCGACAAGCGCGGTCACGAGCACTCTGGTTCCCGGTGACATTCACCTCCCGGATGGAACCACGGACTCGCCGAACGAAGTGCATAAAGAACGTCGCTTCGAGTTAATCACTCTATTTTCATCATATCAGCGCCGTCAAACGCCTTTCACAACCTCCCCCCACCCCCTCCACTGCCCCATCCGCATCAATCTCAGCCTCCTCCATCCCCTCAACCATGAGTGCTTTTCGCTCTCGGGGATATTATCGACGGGCGTTTTTATGGCTCGCGAATGAAAGGAGCAGTGGAGCTGTTTTTTCAGCCACTTAGGAGTCATTTGCTACGCTGAGACGCTTGATAAAAAGAGACGTGCTGTATCAGCCAGACGCCCGAACGCCGCCCGCATAACGCAAAAAAGACTCAAACAGCCGTCACTTCTGAAAAAAGTGTGTTACATGTTACATGTGCGTACTCGTGCCCGGCAAACGTTAGCAGGCGAGCACTTATATTACTACTAGTTTACACCTACTTTACTAAAAATTATTACATACTAGTTTGGTGTACGTTGCCATTCTCGGAGACAGCGCTAATATCAAATTGAGTCACCCAGCAGTAAAGATTTACGTTTTGCACCCTATGTTATTCCTCCTTCGTATGGTGCGCATGGATAAGTGTTCGGGCCATCGAGACAAATCATCGGGACATTTGTGAGTTGGCGATTTCTCTTTAACAATCAATCGGAAAACAGGAACATTTGGGTTCGGAAAGTAAAACTTGGGCTTTTGAGCCAACCATGTTAGCTTGCCAATTAGCGACTAACCAACGAGTGAAATCAGCTGGCTCGGATGATAGACATAATAGTCTACTATTGTATTTGTTTATTATTATTATTATTATTGTCATTATTATGTTATTATTGTATTATTTTGTACCCCCACTTAGTCTTATTTTTTATTTTATTTTATTTTATTCATATTATTCTATTCACTAACTGCATTACGTTTTAGGGATCAGTTCGTTTCCGTTAGTTAGGTAGGAATTAGGTTAGCTGTTATTTTTGGTTTAGTAACTATTGTGCATGATCTCCGGTTGCGTTGCAGAGACATTTCACTGCATATGTGTATGAAAGTATGTCTATGTATGTGACGAATTAACCCCTTGAATCTTGAATCTTATATCTACTATTTTGCTGATTGAGAGTTTTGCTTCAAGTCCCATCCATCAAATGTGAAGTTGCATTCAGGACCTTAAACTGGCTCGCCATGTTGGCGGGACAAAGGCACCTCCCCCTCTTGTAGCGTCCCATTATATCCGCCATTAAGGTTTGCTTCCAACCTGTTTCGTTTGATATTCTTCGTTGGATCCGTGCATTCACCCTATTTCGACGCTCCATGGACGGTGCGATGGTCAAACCTTGGCCTGGAACGGGTTTGTGAAGTACGGCGGCTCCTCTTCGGGTCGGCCGGATTCCTGAGTTCTAAGCAGTTAACCCAATTTTCTCCCTTTGAACTCGGAGCAGGCAGGCTTTCGGATTCCTGCAGAAATTGAAAAGGGCGCAGCTGTCGTGCTTTGCTGTCTGGCGAACCCCGGCGCCGGACGCACGGAGACTCGGGCAGGAAATGCTCAAACAAACGTACCTTTTTATTAAAAAAACAGCTTCACAACATGGCGGGGCATGCAGGCAACGCCGCACACGGGGAATTTATCATCCACCGAGCGGGACCCACTGGGGAAGACAAAGTAAATACACCGGAGGAATGACGAGAGACACAGCCGAGGGGGGGAAAAAAACACAGAGGACATCTGCTGGACAGGAGAGAGAGAGAGAGAGAGAGAGAGAGAGAGAGAGAGAGAGAGAGAGAGAGAGAGAGAGAGATGGAGGGATAGATAGATAGATAGATAGATAGATAGACAGGAAGAGAGAGATAGATAGACAGGAAGAGAGAGATAGATAGACAGGAAGAGATGGATAGATAGAGAGAGAGAGAGAGAGAGAGAGAGAGAGAGAGAGAGAGAGACTTTTGACTTTTAAGGTTCCTTTATTTTCAGTAAGTCATGTCACAGAAGCTTGATTCGACGGGAGCCAAAAAATCCGCAAAAATTCAAATTCAAGAATCAAGCACAAGCAAGAGAGACGTCAGTACAGAGCACAGACATCCCTCTTCAGAGGCAACTAGGTGGGCAAGGATCTGTTGGTGTCTTCACCAGGTTTGAGACGGCTGTTCACTATGAGGACGGCTCCCCTTGTAGCCCGGACTGCCTCCCTTGTACCGTTTACCTCAGAGAGAGAGAGAGAGAGAGAGAGAGAGAGAGAGAGAGAACACAGGCAGACAAACAAGGGAACACATGACCGGAAGGAAGCAGAGATAGAGAGACAGAGAAAAAGAGGGAGCGACACAGAGAGCGTGAGAGACAGAGCGAGAACACAGGGAGACAAACAAGGGAACACAGGACGTGGAGGAAGCAGAGAGAGAGAGACACACACACATACAGAGAGACAGAGAGAAGAGAGCGAGAGAGCGAGAGAACATAGGGAGACAAACAAGGGAACACATGACCTGGAGGAAGCAGAGAGAGACGGAGAGACAGAGAGAGAGAGAGAGAGCGACAGAGAGATTTTTTTTTTGATTTTTAAAGCATCTTTATTTTAACAATTTCTCTAGTTCACAGTTACAGACAATACAACAGAGAAAAAGAGAGACAGAGACATAGAGAGAGACAGAGAGAGAGAGAGAAACAGAGAGAGAGAGAGAGAAACAGAGAGAGAGAGAGAACACAGGGAGACAAACAAGGGAACACAGGACCTGGAGGAAGCACAGAGAGAGAGAGACAGAGAGAAAGAGAGAGACAGAGAGAAAGAGAGAGAGTGAGACAGAGAGACAGAGAGACAAGGAGGGAAGACGGAGACAAACAAGGGAACACATGACCTGGAGGAAGCAGAGAGAGAGAGACAGAGAGAAAGAGAGAGACAGAGAGAGAGACAGAGAGAAAGAGAGAGACAGAGAGATAGAGATTTTTTTTTTGATTTTTAAAGCATCTTTATTTTAACAATTTCTCTAGGTCACAGTTACAGACAATACAACAAACGAGAAAGAGAGAGACAGAGAGAGAGAGAGACAGAGAGAAAGAGAGAGACAGAGAGACAGAGAGAAAGAGAGAAAGAGAGAGACAGAGAGATTTTCTGTTTTTTAAAGCACCTTTATTTGAACATTTTCTCTGGTTCACAGTTGCAAACAAAACAACAAACACACTTCGTTCACTAACAGAGAGAGAGACAGAGAGAGAGAGCACAGGGAGGTAGCACGACAAGTGGAAACACAAGACTACACACACCAGGGAGAGGGGGATGACAGCAAGGAACAGAATCGACTTAAAACAAACACTGGGCAAAGTCACGACGGCAACCCCGTCTCATGGCAAGCCAGGGAATGCAGGCGGAACAGACGTAGAGTCGTCCATTAGCAGGAGGACGTCCCTGCCGTGTCGTCCCTGCTTCGGTCCGCTCTGTTTCGGAATGGAAGGATGGAGAGCTCACAGCTACGAGCAAGGGAGTCTGGCGAAGTGCATCCTGGCGCTGGTTTCCATTGTGGGAAATCAGCGCTTCCATCTTCTGATAAGTGGCTCCGACACAGAGAGCTGATCCTCTAATGGGCCGGCAGCTTCCGGAGCGTCTCGCGTCCCGCGTCGAGGTGTTCTGGACTGTTAGACGAGAGCGAGAGCTTCTCAACCCGTTCCGCTGGGCTCGCGCCATCTCTTAAGACGAGTTGTCATAGCAGCTCACAGCCACGTCGAGCTGGACCACTGACTTTCCTCCTACAGCCAACGACAGATATAATATACGTGAGAAGTTCGTAATCTATGTGATAAATGAATATTGCAAATGTTATCATCTTTATTATGTCTGTCATTGGCTGTAGGTGGAAAGTCAGTGTTGTTTTAGGGGGCCGTCTGAAAGATATTCCCTTTTTCGAATTAGAAAAAGGAATAGATAGGATATTTTCAAAATGAAAGAATGTTTATTATTAGTTGGATTAGGCTCTATTAACATATAGATAGATAGATGAATAGATTGATGGATAGACAGATAGATAATAAAAATAATTATAATAAAAATCAAGCAATACAATAAATATCAAAAAAATGGCAATATATGGGAAGATTTGTAGACAATAAAAATAGGGCAATATACACTAAACCTAATGATTTATGACCTCAAAATAACAGACAAGCAATTTAAAATAGATTTAAAAGATGAAAAAGGCAGAGAAAAAAAAAAGGGCCATGTTGAGAAATCGAATATACGTTCCCATACAATAACTGAAGTAAACTGTGAACCAGAAAGATGAACTTATGGTACAAGTGGTAACACGGTTGAAAGCCTATTAACTGCATTTCCCTCGGTTTGTCCTTTCTGCACCCACTCTGGCGAACTGTTCCTTCCCGTTTTGTCGAGCCAGACTCTGGCGTTAAAAGACAGACTACGGCATATAGAAATTATTGTTTGGAAGAGTTGATTTCTCAATTTTATTTTGTATTTTTTTTAAAGTTTTCTTCGAGGGATCATTATCAACCCCCCCCCACCCAAAATCCAGATCGCCCCAACCTGACCCTGCCCTCTCGCGTTACAAGGGGCCGATCTCTTTCTCAGCCACAAGAAAGGCTCCGACCCCACGTGGCTTTTTTTTTTCCAGGTGTCCGTGGCTCCAGAGAGAAGGGCGTAATTGTGGGACCCTTTGTACTCGCCCCCCCATCCAATCCGCCAGGAGGCATCAACTTCACTGAGGCCTGACCAGAGAGTCTTTCCTTTGTTAAGACCCCAAACAACCATCTCTCTGTGAAAAACATCTCCAAATAGTTAACACAATTAATTACATAACTTTAGTATATATATATATATACATATATATATATGTATATATATATGTATGTATGTATGACTTTTGTTATATTGTTCAGTAGAACTTTATTTATGGTATATTTATGCTTTATTTATATAAATCACAGAGGTGGATTTTACCCACGTTGCATGTCTGTTTCGTTTGTTTATTTTTTGTTGTTTGTTTTTGGATGTCTGTGGTTTTCAGATGTCTGTCGTTGTGGTCGATGTCCGTCCCTTGGTATTTACTGTACAAAAAACAAAACCGATCAACAAAAACAAAGTTGTATAACTTTAGGTTTTTTTTTGGTATTTTTGGTCTGTTATTCATCGAGTGTTAGTGTATGATATTTTTTGAATGTCACATCTGAATAAGTGTTCTGTAATGCATCATAACAAAAAATCTCTGGGGGGAAAAAATGGCTTTGTACCATTAAAAAAGCAACAGTGGAAAGAACATTTCATAACAACGTGAATTGGCCAACAGCCTGGTGACGTGACAACCAGGACAGAGAATAAAGAAGAAATGGCAGTGACGAAGAAGACGTGGTGAAACGAGTGCCGTGCCCAGTCGAACAGCACGCGTGAGAGCCAGAAAGCCCGGCAGATAATGACTGTCTCAACAAAAGGAAGTATTGTCACATTGGCCTTGGTTTTAGCGGTAATGAGGGTCCTGTGAAAGAAAAGCAGCATAAACCGGATTAGGGGAGAACGGCGAAGGAAAACCCTGTGTTGTGTACATGTTGGATTTCTTAACAGCGATGTTCCAGGTTTTGATTCTTTAGGGAACCTTAAATTGATCTGTAGGGAATGTGAATCCCACGCCGACACTCACATTGACTGTGAATGTCGGTCGGCGTGTTTGAGTTGAGAGATGGCTTTGAAGTCTCGTTGGGTGGAAAAACTGCCAAAGAAGATCCTGCCACCATCTTGTGTGAAATCGCCCTCCCTTTCTCCATTTTTGTACATGTTGTATGCTTCAGCTGTTGCTTTATCGAACTGAATGGAGGTGATCCTCTGAAAATGGCGACCGGGAGTCCATGGCAACCCGTAGCAACCGCCAAACCGCCAATGCTGTCATGCTTTTTTTTATTTTTATTATTTTTAAAAAATTCTGATCAGAAAAACAAACAAACAATCAAACAACAAGAAATCTCCAAAACGTGTATTATTTTACATGGAAGAAGACACAAAAAATGCGGTTTGGTTCCGGTTAATTCCTAATCATGTCCAAATCATCTGAATTGTATCTTGGGAAATAAAATAAGTTACAAAGCAAAGAGGCAGCGTACATTAAAAGATCAACAACAATTGCAACAACAACAACAACAACAACAACAACGACGACAACAACAACAACGACGACAACAACAACAACGACGACAACAACAAAGCTATCTGATTATATTCATTGAGGTGTTGTCTGAACAAGACTCCATTTACCAATAGGCGACAGACGCGATCAAACCTGCAGAGTTCGCCGTTGGTGTGATCAAATGAGCGGCGCAGCGCGACGGCTTATTCTACCAAATGTGGGGAAATGTGGGAACATGCTTTGACTTGACCCCAGGCAGGTTTTGATTTGATTTTCCTCTCCGAACAGAAACGCCGCTCAGAAACGCGAACAGAAACAGAAACGCGGCTGTGGTTTTTGACTGCGTTCCCCCTTAACGCGGGAGGCGGCTGCTCGGCCTCCGCGTCCGGACGCAAGTTTCGTTGGCGCAGCTCGAAGGCGACGCCCCCCCCCCCGCCCCCCCCATAAAGGGCGCGACGACGTCTCGCGAGACCTCGGCCTCGCCGACGTGAGCCCAACCTCCACGCGAGGCCAGCGCCGTATATTAGCCGCGGGAGAAACATTCGGAGCCGAGGAGGAGCTGCGGCAACAGCGCGTCCTGAGCCGGAGAGAACGATAGAAAGAGAACAAGAGAAGAGAAGGGAAGGGAAGGGAAGGGAAGGGACGGGACGGGAAGGGCGGCCGGCGCGAAGCGAGGGAGGGCGAGAGAGAGAGAGAGGGGTTGCGAGACTCGGTTCGCTTGCACGCAGTGTGACGTGAACACAATTTCAACCAGGGGGGGCTTTCGAAGCTTTTGTTTTCTCGGGGACTAGCGTTAGCCGGCGGCGGGGGTGAACGCTAGTGTGTGTGTGTTTGTGAGTGTGTGTGTGTGTGTGTGTGTGTGTGTGTAGCGAGAGCGCAGGGCGAGGAAGCTAGCAGGCTACACTTGGGTTCCGTCCGTCCGCGGGTCCGACTCGGCTCTTTGGGGAGGTTTTCGACAGCACATGTCGCCCCAACCGTGTAGTCGCTGAGCTAGTTGTACACTGTGTGAAGTCCTGGACCACCCAGCTAGAGCTGGTGCCTCGAACGGGCGAGTAGAAGTATTGTAAATAGTGACTTTTCTATCGGCGTTCGCACGCTGCTGGCTTCGCCGGGATCATGTCATCCTCCACGCCTCCCGCCCAAGAGGGGAGCAGCGCGTCGGAAAGCGACGGGCTCGCCGTGGACGCGGGATTGAAGCCCGCCGGTCCGACGCCCAGCCAGAGCAGGTTTCAAGTGGACCTTGTGACCGAGGCGGCCGGCGCCGCCGCCGACAAGTCCCCGAGCTCCGACGCATCCACCATCCCGACCGGCGACAAGGCCACCGCCGCGTCCGACGGCTCGGACCCGGGTGCCGGCGGAGAGGAAGCCAAAGGCCGATTCCGGGTGGTGAACTTCGCAGATCCGAGCAGCGCCGGTTGCTCCCCGGATGCCGCGCCGGCAGAGGGTCTCCAGAACGGGGACACAGTGATGAGCGAGACTAGTCTGCATTCCTCGACGGGGGGGCAGCTTCACTGTCACTACGACACGCACACCCACACCTATTACTTGAGGACCTTTGGGCACAACACCATCGACGCCGTGCCCAACATAGATTTCTACCGGCAGACGGCCGCGCCACTGGGGGAGAAACTGATCAGACCCACCCTGTCGGAGCTGCACGACGAGTTGGACAAGGTGAGCTCGACACACGCGGTAACGCACGGAAACCCCACTGGGTTACTCCCGGCGTGGTAGCACTCCTCATTAAGCACTAGAACCATTTTTAACGTTGCAACATTGCCTATTTTGTCTTTTATAATCTCGATTTATGCTGGAGGTTTTTTTTTAACAGGTAAGTGCCCCTTGAGTACCAGATATAGAGAGACCCTTTTCTAGCTACGCCTGGCTGTGGTGAGGCTGCTCACATTTCCAAAATTCCAGCATCGCGATGCTCGTTGATCTGTAACGTGTTTCATCGCCATGACCACAAAATGTAATACTCTATACACGACTTTTATATTACACGACTATATCGTGTAATATAAAACGACCGGATAGTCTCTGCTATAGCAGTGTTCATTTGATACATGAAAGTTTTCTTCTCTGGTCGGAACATGAGTCGAATCACTCTCTTCGGGATTACATCTAAAGCGGATGTTTTTGGTTCGAGTTGTATCTTTAAGTCACTCGGGTTCAACACAGTCAGGGTGACATAACCGAGAGTGTCAGCTTCGGCGACGGTCAACAACCTTCTATCGGTGGATGTTTTCCTATCCGGGCTATGATTTCATACCTGGCCGTGTGGACAGAAAGGCTTGATCTTCATGGGGAACAGCGTGAAACGCGGCGAGATGCCAAGCGATGTCGTTTGTTTATTTTTATAATGCGACACTCCAAAGAGTTGTTCTTCCATTACAACTGCGAAAAGTAACAAGTCACATGTCCTGGCTTCCAATCGGATATATGTTAAATAATCCTCACTGTTACATGGAACGTATGTCACTCATTTAAAAAAAGTTCGCTGTCTCGGACTAAACACTTTTCTGAAGACTGATTGGTCCAAAGGCTGTTAGACGTCTAACCCATAGCTCCACCCGCCCAAAGCAGTGATTCCACGTTTATATAAATGTGCCGTATATTGCGATGACCATATGCAATAATCAGATCATCTGAATCTTTCGGATTCCTTACATCTATCTTGAACTTAAAGGGTTACTGAAATAAGTATGGTCAAGGTATGCTTTGTTTCTAGCCTCATGTAAGTTGCTTTGGACAAAAGGTGTCGCCTAAATTAATATATGTAAACAAGAATATGTTGTAATGCTTGCCAAAACTTTCAATATCTATGCAAGTGTTGCAGAGAGTCAGAGGTGCTGACACTACTTATTTAATTACTTTGTATGGTGGAAGTTTATTACAAAAGTTTTCCATCTAGTTTTACTCCTTCACTCCTTCCTCCAACTCCTTCACTTTTATATCGAAAGTAGCCACACCCAGCAGAAGTGCTTGACTTTTTAGCTACCAACTCCTTTGCGTTCAAATCTTTATGCAAACCCTGTGTCCTGATTTCTGAGGCGAGCCCGATGTTTCCAATACTGGTTTGGCAACGCAAACCTCCTGGAGCCAAAATGACCTTCAGTGCAGATAAACTGAAAGTACGCCACCGCCTTTCCGGTTGCTCAGGGCAGTTTTGTTTGAGAATAAGATCTGGGATGATGTCCATGCAATGTAAGGGTCTGCAGAAACAAATGTAGAAGATATTGACACAGAATATATTGTTGCCTTTCCGCATTCCTTCACATGACCTTCATTTTGTTGTTTGACAAACAGGTTTTTTCCATCTCATTATGCCACATCATTTGCTTCGGTAAGGTACAGTTTTGAAAGTGAATCTGTTATCACTTTGGTAAAGATTTTGGAAAATTCTAAGAGAACCAATGGAAGGCCATGGCAATGTTTCATGTCATGATAACTTTTCAGTGTGAGTTCTCTCAGAAAATGGTAATGATACAAGCAACTTGTGACACATGAGCGAGGGGCGCTTTTGACATTTAGCTCGGTTGTATTTCTAAGTCATATAAAGGTTTCTTTCTTTGTGTAGTTTATTTCTTGTGGGAATGCCCAATAGGAGTTTTTTTATGGCTATCCACTTGACTCGTAATTTTATTGGACTCATTACTGACAACCACAATTTCCATTAGCAGTTCACTTTAAGATGACGACAATGAGCCAGCCACATGGTGGAAAACAAAATGAGAAACCTCAACTCGACTAAGTTGTTTTAATCAAGTCTAATCTAAGTTATTTGTGCTTATGTTGTTGTGAAAGGCTTGGGTAATTTCACTCCTTCTTCCTCAAATATAGCTATGCCAATGGTTACAACATCTTAAGTTGTATGCTGAATTCAAAATTGTAAAAGGCAATATCCCTTCATGGCCTCTTAATTACCTAAGCAGGTAACAAGCGGTTCCTATATCCAGGCATCAATATGTTTCTGATGAAAAGTTGGCCTGGTATATTTTCAAGGTTGTTTTCTTAAAAGGGGGTCCTTTGTCTGCTGCACTCTGGACATATTAGATCTGAACAATGAAAGTCTAATAGGACTTGCAGATCATTTCGTCACCAAAAATTACTCTGGTTAACAAGATATAGTGATTAACTGACAGACAACATGATTTAATTACTATTATAATATGCAGACTTGAGTTCCACAGAAGCAGTACTAGGAGCTCACTTTTTGCATCACATATAAATTTCGTTCTGCGGTATTTTGAAGGGCACAGTGACCCCAGCGTTTCCGCTGTAGCATGTCAACATTTGAAAAGCCTTTCCTCTTTATGGCAGCACCAGGATCGAATTATGGAATGGAAATTCCACTGTGCCAATTGATTGTTGCCCTGTTACATAGCCATCCATGAGTCAACCAGTTTACTGTGGGGACTGTTAAATTAAAGACTGAATTTACAAGTCTTTGCAAAACAAACCATTGGTGTTCTGTGGAAATAAATCTCTTATGACACACGAGCAGAGACATAACTAGTCACAGGATTGTATAATTGCAAGGTTAAGGCCAGGGAGCCATGCTCTGTACTGTCACCCTACTGGGCCCTTGACCAGACAACAGCAACTGCAGGGCAATATTGACCAGCCAGATGGGAAACACTGACAGGGCAGATTTATTCAGTGCTAAGCTGTGAAGCAGAAACAGATTGTGTTTTAATATTGATGCTTCCTCCCACATCACTAGTTTGGAGATTCAGACAAGCATGAAAATGTTAGATGCACTCCCCCCCAAAAAAAAACAACCCAAAACAAAACTTGTTAAAGAAGACCTGTTATGTTTTTTGATTTAAATACCGTTCAGATTATGCATTGAGCTATTCTAACATGCATCCAGTCCAACCTGTCTGAAAACAAGCAGTTTCTATGGGGGGGAGCCACCCCCCTGAGTTCTGTGAGCCGATGGTTTAAGCACAAGCTCTGAGTTCTATGACAAAATGGGATTTAAGCTTTTCTCTGGATTCCGTTGTATTTTTCTGTAAACCTTCACTGAATTCACCTTATCAGTACACTAAAATCTGTGTTTAATCAGATTTGAGGCGAGAAATAAGCAATCCAATTGCTGAATCTTCACTCATTAGATCTACAAGGCCTCATTTAAAAGTTCGTTCTGACTTTCACCACAGTGTCCGTAGCAGAATGGAGCACTGCAAGATATGGTGGCGGGGCTTGGGACTTTTTGTTTCATTCAATTACGGAAACTAAAAAATACATTTACGTTTTTGTTTGAGCAAACATGGAGCAGATCGCGGCCTACAGTATAGTCAACCTACCGTGGATACATACATACATACATAGATGCATACATAAAGAAACACAGCAGAATGAATAATACATTTCTGCTGAAACATGGCATACTTTTGAATGTTTATTTTCAGATCAAAACAATTACAAAACTTGAAGTTAAATGAATGAGTCAATATTCTATTGTGATTGAAGGCTTTGATTACAATTCAATAGGTAAAGATATGTTATTCATATAAATTCATCTAATTTCATCATAACATGTGGGCCTGACCTACAGGAAAGAGCAGTTTATATGTTGACTGTCCATTTTTGTGTTGGTCATACCATAGAATGATTTATTGCTTGTATTTAGTGAATAATACTGAAGATAATGAATTTGAAAAAAAAAAATGCATACTAAATCATAATCACAAATTAGTCTAAAAAAAATCGGAATTCAATTATTTTCCTAGATTGTTTAGTATTAGGCTCTATTGTGGATAAACATGTTAAGCAATGCACAAAGTTACAGTGAAAGAACATTGGCCAGCTGTATCGTCTCTGTAGTTTACACCAATAGAAAACGATATGTAGAAAACATGACTGTGTTGCTATGGTGATGTACTATGATGATGTATATAAGAATTTTAGTAATGCATGTAGCTATAAAAATGCAGCTTACTATTAATATTTTATTGAAAACTCAGATGAATGTTAAAGGTACAATAAGAAATTTCTGCCTCTTTGAGGGATCCCTCAGTCAAAACATAACAAAAGACGGAGTTTGACATTGTGAAGTAGCGTGGGATCACAAGAGTTGTTGTCTTCACCTGTCATTTGGCAATCGTCTCCATCGATCACCAATTGCACCAGCAGTGCACGCAGCTCATTCGCTTGCGTGCACAGAGAGGATGTATGTGGACATAGCACACAAATAAAAACACATATGCATATGTGTAATAAATTTTGTGAGACCCCCCCCGTCTATTTATGCGCAAATGCACTACCATGCAGGTTTTCCTGTGGGTTTTTTTTTATCTTATCTATTTATTTTCATTTTTTTTCCCTACTTGTAAGAAACAAATATAAACACAACTGAGTTAAGGGACTGTTCCGTCCCGTTACAAAAAAAACCAACTGTGTATCCCCACTGTCTCGTGCCGGTCAGAGTAGGCTTGGGCAGTCGTGCAAATTTCCAATCAGGGATTGCTGGGGGCAGCGATCTGCGATTTTATCGTGGGGCGGGGGTTTGTATGTGCGGATGTGCATAGAATGTAACGTGGAAAATGGGGTCTCCCTGTTCCAGAAGTGGAGCATTTATTATTTAAAAGTAAAGTATTTACACAAATGTTTAGTTTTTGCTAAATTAAGTCTTATAGCGATGGAAAGTAACTGGGAGACGTGTCTCCACTGTTTCGACAGTCGGGACACACAGTTTTTTTGGAACTGTACGGAGCAGGACAGTCCCTTAAATCAGTTGTTTTAAAAAATAAATAAATTGTTTCATACATGCAGGAAACAAACAAAAATAAATCTAAAATAAAAAGACAGACATAGGAGCCGCACACCACTGTCTGGAGGAGAAACAGAAAAAACTCTGCTACAATTCTCTGAGTTAGGTTTGTCTTTCATTTTCCATACCAGTAAGAGACTAGGAAAATATATCTAAAGATCAAATGACTGGATAGGTTATTTAATCGTAAATCTGCCCATGCCTAGTATTTTTTTTTATTAACACTTTCAAAAAATGTTTTATTAAATAAATCTTGCGCATATTGCAATTTTAAAATCTAAATTTCCGTTCATGAACAATAAGTAACAAGCGCAACTGCTTTAATTATCATTTCACTTGAAATTTTTTTTGATTCAAGTCAAAATAAATATGGCAAGTGTGACCCAATAAAAAATTAAGTTTGTGGTGTTGCACGTCTTGTCGACTTATTTGACATAATGGATATTTGCTGTCTGCTTCATGTCGGAACTTAAATGTCCAAACTTAACGTCAAGCTATGGATGTATGTGTCCTTGTTGTCAATGACGCATAATAGTTCTGCTTCTCCTGAGAGTTCTGGACGCTGCGCTCTGTCTCCGTTTCTTGTGTACTGTGTTTACAAGCGCAATCTGTCCACGGGGGAGGAGTCTGACCTTATTTCTATATTGACAAACGGGATTGGTTAGAGGCGAAAAGTCAACTTTAGATCGTCCAAAGTGATTGGGTTTCCGATGCAACTTGCCGAACACGGAAATGAACAGATCTGTGTATTTTTTTTTTTTTCTTCTAAATGATCAAGTCTATTTTATTTTGACATCGAGCGGGGAAAAAAATATGGTGATAATTATCATTGTTTTATGGAAATACTTTACTTGTAAATAATAAATCCTCCACTTCTGTAATGGGTAGACCGCATTTGCCCCGTTATGTTCTATACTGACGCAGCCCCCTTTCCCAAAAGAATCGGCAAATTTTGCATGATCGCCCTAGCCTACATCAAACGACCAACTACATCAAACCGTAAGTGCAGTTAATTTACTTTTCACTTGTGCACTTACTGTGTGTGTACTGGTCCTTCGGCGGGGGTAGCGGAGACGCTCCTCCGGTTAGGAGACCGGCCGTGGCCAGTGCTCTAGCCGCTCGGAGCCTGGCTGCGCCCCCCACTGTGCAATCACCACACTCACACATTTCATGGTCCCCCATGCGGGGAAAATAGTCATTAACTTCTGACTTTGGATTGTAAATCGGATATGAAATGATCTCATGGTACACGGCTATTCCTGTCTTTACGCCAACGTTTGGCACTTCCATGCGCGTCTCATAAGGCCGGTAAAGGGGCAAAAAGTAACGGGTCGACCCAGGTGTCGTGTAAACATCGGCGCCAATTTATATATTAAAAAAGGAAAAAAAAAAAGTGTCTATTACAGGGATTTGACTCATGACTGAGATTCGGGTGTTACCTTTTCCACTAATGCCGGTTGTTAGCGGGTGTTACCAGCTTTTTGGCGCAGTGGGAAAGGGGTATAAGTGAAGACATTAAGCCTACCTCCAAAAAACCTTGGTGTTATCTTCGACTCCAACTTAAATCTGGAGCAACATACTAGACAATGAATGCAGTCATGTTTCCTTTCCATTTCTAGGAAAATTATATTCACGTTTATTTATTTTGTTTAGTAATGGAGGATGCTTTTATTTCATCGTGTCTTCATTATTGTAATTGTTCTCTTGCCTGAACCATATAACTGTGGACAGGCTCCAGTCTGCAAAATTCAGCTTGACCTGCTTCTCAACAGTTAAAGCTAAACAGGAGAACTTGAATCTACTGTGAATTGTCTCATATGTTAATTTCCATTCGGGTCCATATGAGTCCAAATAAGTCGCGACATGGAACTTTAAGACTGACGTAAAGTAAAATCTGTGATGGGCTCCATCGCACCATGGCTTCCACAGGAATTGACAGGCAATAAAAGGGGGTGGATGGGGAAAAAGTTACGAGTAACCAAAGCCCCCTTTCTTTATCATGTTGCCTATAAAGTTATTTTCAAATTTACAGCAGGCTCTGAACTAAATAAACTCCTGTTTTTAATACAGCGTTTAAGATTAGTTGTATAAAATGTTGGGCTGTTTTCAAGTTTCCACAACAACTTCAGTCATTGGGTGGCAACTCGTAGATTATACAATGAGATTTTGATCATGTTTTTTATTTGTTTCACTGTAGTTTTGCAAATCGATTTGCATTAAGACTTATGTTATTAAACAGATTATTTAAAGAAAGCAAGTTAATTTAAACAGATTTTTGATTAAAAAGGTATGGCTGTGCTACAGTATACTGCATGGGGAAAATTACATTGTGAATAAACAGTTTGCGCTGCAGCAGTAGCACCATCTACCTCCTTTCCTTAAAGTAGATGTACAGCCAACTTGCACAATGGTGCCTCTGTTGAGGTGACCCAGCAAAGCAACTATTAAGTGGGCCTGGTTAAACCAACCTCTTTGTTTGCTACACCATGTTTACAGAAGTAGGAAGTTAGGAAAAGCACAAGATTTCTGATGTTCTTACTATAGTGAAGGAAAAAACAGTTAGGAAATTAGATGGCAGGGTGTTTTGTCTCAGCATCAGGTTTGGCTATTGGCCAACAGCAGCTGTAATGTGTACACAAGACTTGGCATGAAGTTGACACCATCTGTATGAGAGGGCTGAAATGTGCGTCACTTGTTATTGTCATTGTATAATGAGCGTAATTTGTTCTACCGGTATGATCTCTCTCTCCAGGGGCTGGTTGCCCTTAAAATAAAATTCTTTATATATATATATATATATATATATATATATATATATACATACAATTTTCATTTTAAGTAAATACATTTTAGTTATTTATTGAATTTGATTAAACATTTCTTAGAAAAAGCATACTAAAATCATCAAAGGAAATGATAGCTCCCAATTGTATAGCAGGTATACAAATGTTTCAGCTTTTTGCCAAAAAGACTTCTAGTTCATTTTAAATGAAAATATTATTCAGAATCCCTAAAAACAACCTCAATACAATTTCTTTGAAATCCGAAACATCAAATTAAATTAGTGGTATTACTGATTCTGCAATTGAAAAATAAGGTCCAGATCAAAAATTGACTACGTAATTCTTTCAAACATTATTACAATTTGCATATGACAAGTCTTGCATATGTCAGCTGTTCCAGTTTTGCCTCTGTAGTTTTAACTGCCCTTTTTCTCTCCTACTTTACAACCCTGTCTGGTAGCTTTCGGTCTCACTACTAGCCACCCACAAAAATACATTGATGTTATCTAGCCTATAAATTCTGTTTGAAGACTTAGAGATGCAACCTTTCCTTTCAACTACAACATCAAGTCTTAGTAGTCATCTGCTTGCTCGCTTCTTGGTTAATTTGAACCAAATTAAGACCAAAACTCCAACTAAAGAAATGCTATTAACACACAAGGTACACTTTTTATTCTAGTTATATTTTCTTTCTTTCTTAAATTTGTTTACAAGGATTCTTAAGTGACTACGTTACTACTGGTTAATACTGGTTACTAATACTGGTTGCATGTAGGTTAGTGGCGTGGATTTTTGTCTCTCTGTCTTGACCATGTTTTGAAAATCATGGAATATAATATAGCGTTTTTATTTGAAGTTTGCTTCAAGGATTAAGGATGAGGCACAAAATATTAAAATTAGATTCTGTATGCTCTTATGGGTGGCTATATTTAGCCATTGTTGAACCAAATAATTAGACAAAACTCTGGATGAATGGATAATGCTCTTCTCGTTCCAATGGCACCTGTCAATGGGTGGGATTTATTAGAGTGCCCATGAGAGTGCCCATGCTGACTCCTGTCCACCACCAAAACAGCCGACAATGGGCATGTGAGCGTCAGAACTGGACCATGTGGCGCCCCGGTCGCTCACCAGGTAGTGCACACTATATACAAGGCTTAGTCCTTACTGCAGCTGCCGGCTTCAATTCCCGCACGTGGCCATTTGCTGCATGTCATCCTCCCTCTCCCCTTTCTTCCCACACTATCACTGTCAAAGCATGAAAAAATAAAAGAACTGGAGCCATGGAGCATTGGAAGAAGGTCGCCCAGTCTGGTGAATCACATTTTCTTCTACATCATGTGGATAGCTGGGGATAGGGTCCAATTGTACATGTGAAGCTGTTTAACCTTTGCCAAAACTTGTGCTTTTGTATTTGGACCAGACACATATTTTGTTTATAAGATGCGCTGTTCATCTCTTTTGATGTCAGTGTAATTTATTTTTTCTCCAGAGGAAAAAACCACGATGACCTTCATGATCTTATTTCCTGTTGTCTGCGGCCTGTCATGTAATACTGTTCCACAGTATTACATGACAATCCATCTGCTCATAGGAATGTTTTATTGTCAGGTACCCCTTAGGTACTTACTTTAAGAGACATCAGTTTTTTTGTACAATGTGCATAAGATTATGTTATTTTGTTAAATTTCCAATGTCTAGGGAGAAATTATTGAATCAATTCACAAATGTGTTATCTAAGTTATGATGTCTGTTTGGTTCAGACTTGTGATAAGCATGTCCCGTCTCATTTATTTTAAGGTACAGATTATTGCATAGGCTGTGGGGTTGAAAAATAATACAGATGATAAAAGTAATCATTGGTCGCAGCTTTACACGGCTGCATGACTTTTTGTTGTTTGGTCATCATGATATGAAAATGGTGGCACAGTGTATTGCACTGCTGCCTCACAGCAAGAAGGTCCTCGGTTCGATTTCCACCAGGAGCACTGTTGGCACCGTGCTCCGAAGCAGATGATCTCCTGATTAGAGGCCTTTCTGTGTGTTCGCCCTGTGCTAACATGGGGTTTCCTCCATGTAACATCATTAAGGACCCCCACCAAAAACATGCACAACATCGTCGTCTGACCAGTGATGGATAAACATTTGTAATCGCTGTACGGTGCCCACTGCTCCTGGCTGCCCCCCGGGGAAAGGACAAGCCAGGATGGGTCGAAGGCAGAGAACTCATTTCACAGGCCACCATTTGAAGCATGTGTGTTGGTCGCCGTCACCGCATGAGTGCATGTGTTTTGGTGTGTGTGTGTGTGCGCGCGCCGTGTGACGAATAAACATTCTACCAAGCACTTGTGAGTTCTGCTCCCCTTGGTCCCAACAACCACTCAAATCACTGGATACATTTTTCAATGGCTTTCGAAGTATTTTAACTTTACTTAAATTTTTTAAACTCATACAACACAAAACATGGAAGGGCTTGGCATCCATAGAAATAAATGACTTCTTCATGACATAGGGAAAATATCCAATAAAATTAGGAAACCCGTAGCTCTACAGATGTACAAAAAAGCTGTGGTAAAATGCAGCTTTCCAGAAGGACACAGAAAAACTTTGGTGCAGCATATTATGCACAAGCAGTTCATTTATTTATTTTTGGCTAAATGGTTGCATTGAGGATGACAAATCTGTGTTCATCTTCAATTACAAAATTGATACCAAATTGTCACTGCTTTATCATTTTATTTTACAAATGTAATATTATAACCGGGCACATCAAACAACTACCGTAGTAGTTTTGGGTACAATATTGAAAAAGCAAAGTGCCTGAGACTTGCCCTTTTTCTGCCTTTTATTTCTTATTGATTAAGAATATAATTGGGTCTGAAAGTGACAACATTTTATTTTAAAGTTTTTACTTGTAGTAGATGTACAACAGTAGGTTGAAATAGTAGATCCATATAATTGTAAAATGGACTACCTCACACTTCAACTCGACTAGATGTCAGTGCCATTTATTTTCTGTTGAAGACATTTCATCAATCTTAAATGTTAAACTACTATATAAAGAGGTTTCCGTAATTTTGAATTGATGAAAATTGTCAATGTGTCCAAAGTTTGAACCAGTGGGGAACCAACAGACCTTTTCAGATGTGGTAAATTGCCCATTGGTCTTTGTGTGGAGGAGAGCTGAGGGAGGGTTGGGTGTCTGAGAACAGGACAAAGGGCTTGGGGGATGGCATTGACTTTATTGCAAGTGGAAAACTGAGAATCGGACCACTGTAAAGCCACATGCTCCTGCATCTGTTAGTGAACAACATTGTGCAGATGTGACGCCGAGATGAAGGAGTATATATTCCTACATATACGCAGTGGCCACTTTACTAGTTACATCTAATAAAGTGTAACCTGTTTGGTTATTCAAATATCATCTGCAACTCGTTGCAAAAAAGCATGCTGACATGGTCAAGAAGTTCAGTTGTTGTTCAGACCAAACTTCATAATAAAACCTATAGAGAATAGATAATATATTTGAATAAGTTTGGTCGTAATTTGTATGGAAATTACTAAATATATGTAGTATATTATTTGTTTTAACAGGCTTCTAAATCTCTACGGCCTTGTGCCAAATGTTCCACAGCCCAGTACCGGTCCGTGGTTGATAACCACTGATCGAAGTGACTGACTGTGGAATAATTATGGGTGATAGACATGGTGGATTGAGTCTCTCAGAGACTGCACATCTCTGGGTTTTCACACACAAAAGTGTCTTGTAAGTTTGCAAGACACTTTTGTAAGCTTGTAAGAGAGCTGTGCGACAAAGAACCAGTGAACTACATTTCTGTGGCCCCCGAAAACACATTAACGAGAGGTCGGAGGAGACTGGCCGGACTTGTTAAAGCTGAAAGGACAGTGGTGTGCCGAAGAGCATTTCTAAAACCTTGATGTGGATGGGCTATAGCAGAAGGCCACACTGGGTTCCACTCATGTCGGCTAAGATCAGGAAAGTGAAGCCACAGGGGGCACATCCTTACCAAAACTGAAAGTGAGAAAATTGGAAAAACTTCCCAAATTGGGGAAAAACCTCCAATTCTACTGCAATGTGCCAGTAGAGTCAGAACCTGACATAAACCACACAAATCCATGGGCACATTCTGCCTTGTACCAATGGTTCAGGCTGGTGGTGGTGTATGTTGTGGGGAATGTTTTCTTGGCACACATTAGGCTCCTTAATATCAAATGAGCATTGTTTAAATGCTGTGTTGTTGTTGACCATGTGCATCCCTTGATGGCCAGTCTACTCATCTTGTAAGATGGTTCCACGAACATGACAATGAGATCTGTGTACTCCGATGGCCTCCAGTCATCGGATCTTAATTGAATAGAATTCATTTCTTAATTTTATTTTCTAAGTTACTTATTTGTGTATGAATTATTTAAACATGTTGAAGCACGGAGAAAGTTGTGTAGTTGAGAAGCGGCCTTGGACATTAAGACCAAGTCACTATATATATATATATATATATATATATATATATATATATATATTTTTTTTTAATGTATTCATAAACAATTAAATTGTTTATGAATTATGTTCATCTTTGTAGAAATGCATTGAAAGAGGGTGAAGAAAACATTATTGCGGAGTGTAGATAAAATTAAATGGGCCCCATATCCTTTTACCTGTGGCAAATGATTGTGGAATTCCGCAGCCTCTTTCCTTGCTTGCAACTGACCAATACTGCCGATTTTTGCATTCCCTAGAAAATTGGCAATAAATAAAGGATTTCATCTTAAGTCTAGAGGAGGTCCTGATCCTTCAAATCAAGAATAGTATTCCTTGGCATGTTTTGTATGGAGTGGAAATGCCTACACGGGACAAAAAGATGAAGTCATAAAAGTCATCTTTTTTTGGATTGTCTACTCTTAGTCCTTTGTTCTAGCACCATTTTCGCAATTTCCTGAGGAACAATGACTTACAGAAAAAAAATGTTGAGTTAAGTGAGATCAGAATATGACTCATAGTACCGCGCAAGGGCAAATAACAACATCAAATTGTGTGCGCGATGCCCCAAGAATCTTTCATTTAAAGGTCTTTTACTTTAGTTCTTTTATTTTAATTCCCATGTTCTGTTCTAAATGACTTACTTTATGAGTCCGACTAGTTACTAGAACTGAATCTTGGACTGTTTCCTGCTAATAGCCTGCCAAGAATATTTTGTGTGCATGTTTGATTGTGAGTGAATTAGGACCCAGAATACCTACCTTTGGATCAGCTTTTACAGGCACTGCTTTAAATATGTTAACGTTCTCGACACAAAATGTCTATGCAAATTGTATCCCCTTCAAGTTGGTCAGGTCACCATATCTGTGAGATCCTCGACACTGATCCCACCCTTCAACTTTTCTTTTTATTTTTACAAAGTTACAAAGGATGTCGAGGGGGGTGTGGACAAAAGCCTTAATAAGGGAACAATGTGTCCAGGGTTTCTCCTACAAAGATTTTGTTCAGTCATACTTTTCTACATGGGTGGTCAATCACCAAAGCCCCATACTGGGGGGGGGGGGGGAGGAGGGGAAAAAACAAAAACCTTGTCTCTGCGTCTTAGGTTTTTAATTGGAAAATCTGCAACATTAAAGATGTCATCACAAACAGCATGATGCCAGCAAAACTGGTCAATCGCCACATCTTTTTATTCATACAATCTGGAAAATACACTCGTGATCATGGATTACATTTTTTTTGAATATCATAATGTCATTCTGTTGTGGGGTGCCAAGATGGTGCCTGGGTGAACTCTCTCCCCCCAAAGTGACTTTGGCTTTGGCTGGTTTAATAATAATTGTATGATCACAACTATAACAGAAAAACCTTTTTTGGGGATTTTTCATAGTATAAACTCTTTAACGTGGAGCATATAGCAATATTGATATACAGTGTCCAGCCTGACTTGAAGGGCTTTGTATGGCAGTAAAATCAGAAAAACAATGATGTGCTCTTTGAGCCCCCGTAAAGAGACCACTAACGTCACATCATTGTCTCTGCAGAGGGAGGTAAGCTTCCTGTGTTTAACATTAAGGAGGCATGCAAGGAAAGACTCCTATTTCTGGCTGCCTCTGTCTGAGTTAATGTTGTCAAGGTTACAGGTAGAAACTAACACAGGAAGATTAGTATGTTTGTACTACAATCAGTTTGCCTGCTCATTTTATCATCGTATTTTATCAATATTTTCTGGAATTTTTACATATAAATGTGTGGGTCGAAAGGTGTATTTTCTACCGATGGTGATAGGAATGACATAATGCATTTTGAATATATTATGAACTCTATTTTTATGTATGGCTTATTTTGTCTAATTTAATAATTGTATTAATGATTATGATTATTAATGATAATTAATTAAAGGTAAACAAAAGACATTGTATCATTGTAGACAAGACTTGTATGCATATAGTATATATGTGTATTATATGCGCGCGTGTGTGTGTGTGTGTGTACACACCACAACATTAAAACCACCTGCCTAATATTGTGTAGGCCTCCTAGTACCGCCAAAGCTGCTCTGACCCATCGAGGCATGGACTTGCAAGACCTCTGAAGGTGTCCTGTGGTATCTGGCACCAAGACGTTACCAGCAGATCCTTTAAGTCCTGCAATACCCATTTCCCACTGTGGCCAACAACCTGGTAACACCCGCTAACATCTGGCATTTTTCATCAGAGAAGGGGGGAGAAAAACCCGGGTTCTTTCTTTCACAAATGACCCTGCAAGGAGACAGGTTTTTATCGGCTCTGATGTGAACAGGACACCCGGGTCAACCTGCTAATTTTGGCAGTTTATGCTACAGTAGCTCTTCAGGCTAGACTGTCTGGTCCTATCCCACACGCATCAGAGACTTAGGCACCCATGACCCTGTCGCCGGTTCACCGGCTGTCCTTTCTTGGACCACTTTTGGTAGGTACTAACCACTGCGTACCAGGAACACCCCACCAGACCTGCCGTTTTGAAGGTGCTCTTACCTAGTTGTCCAGCCATCACAATTTGGCCCTTGTCAAAGTCGCTCAGATCTTTATGCTTGCCCATTTTCCCTGCTTCCTACACATCAACTTCAACAACTTGGCACTTGCTGTGTAATATATCCCACGCCTTGACAGATTCCATTGGAACGCGATGAGCAATGTTATTCATTTCACCTGTCGTGTGTGTGATATGTATGGTTCACCTTTTGCTTTGTACATGTGCTTTCAGGAACCATTTGAAGATGGCTTTGCCAATGGTGATGAGCTTACCCCAGCAGAGGAGGCCGCAGCCAAAGAGGCGGCTGATTCAAAAGGAGTGGTCAAGTTTGGTTGGATTAAGGGCGTGTTGGTGAGTGGAGTCAATTGCTAGCCAGTGCATTGTAACGCAGGAGGATCATCTTTCCTGACAATTATAGTCACAGTAATTAAAACTATTCTAATTGCTATTATTTAAAGAATCCCACTTCTAAATTCCCACTTTAACTTTGATGCATTTCCGAATAGAGCGTTAGGCATTTTAACATTTTACTTAGAATAACGATTCTTTACCACATTGTTATAATATGTTTAGTAATTTCACATTCACATTATGTTGGCTGGTATTTGACTTATGTTCTGCAGAAGGTGGACAAAGTAATGTAAAATAATGAAACAGAGTTCAGCCTGAACTTCACAACGAGAGATATTAGATTCTTATCCACTATACAAGAGGTCTGAAAACAAGATATGAGTTTCCAAATGAGCCAACTAACAGAATTCCAAAGAGGCCTAATACAGGCTGCCCGACTTGCAGAAGCATTGCTCACAGAATTGCAGATGCATTGGTAACAGAATTATTGAATGTGTCTAGGCCGGGGAACCGTCTCAAATCATGAAGGCATATGTCAAACCCCATCGGTTCAGTTGTAGCAAGAAGCTCACTGACGGGAATAGACGGACACAAGGTGCAATCAGTAATAGTGGCCAAATGGCGACCACCGATAGCGACAATTGAGATTGGATTGTACTAGTTAAATCAAAATAAATAACCCCAACTCATTAACTCTGATTAAAAATATATATATATATTAAGGGTCTTGCTCGTACAATTATGTTCTTACTCCCTGTAATATTATTTTTCTCTGCTGTCACCACTTCACTAAAAACAATTAATAAGAAGAGCGTTTCATCAGTCGGTCATGGTGATTTGATGTTCCTTTAGAAGTGCAGATTACAGTGTTTGGAGAGTGTCTGTGAGTTTCCCATTCGGGTGAAGCATTTGGATCTCTAGTGTGAATTACTTTTCGGTCGAATGTTATTATACCAATGAGATATGAACTACACTCGCAACAACACAGCAAATTGAGATGGGGATTTTTTTTAACAAAAGATGGTCTGTGTCATCACCTTGCATTTATTGGAGCTTGTCCCACCCTTGCTTCCAATCTTTGAAACAAATTCATAGAAGAGTATATGTGCTGCAGTTAAAGGTAAATGTTGTACATACGTTTGTCTTACTAGGGCTTTGCAAGTTGTCTTCTCATTGAACTCTTATAATATTACTTGACTTTTGATCTTCAAATAAATTGCCTTGATTTGTAGTCCCCTATGAGAGCTACTGAGTTATCTGGTCTCTTTACATCAACCATTTACATATAATTCACGTCAACTTGGCTAAAGCATATAACCATTTGTACAACCAAACAATATTTAAGTATGGATTCATACATCTAAACAGAAAATCTGCTTTTATGCAGGTGCGCTGCATGTTGAATATTTGGGGCGTGATGCTCTTCATCCGCATGTCATGGATTGTGGGCCAGGCAGGAATAGGTAAGTATATGTGAATTGCTTTTTGATTTATTTACAATCCAGCACTGTGTCCCGACTGTTTTTGAAAAGACCAAAAAAAAAAAAAAGTGTAGTCTGGTTATTTTATCATTCTTCACTTTGATGTGAAATGTTGCCACATGGTGACACATGCAGTCAACCTTTATGCACAAGCATGTTATTTTGACCCTGCTGCTACTTTTTACAGGGCATTGAAGGAATGGAATAAAATTACGAATGGCCAATGCAAATTGTTTTGTTTGCAGTATTGTCAAATGCATATGATGCTCTAACACATGCTTTATGATTTTCCTTATAGCTCTAGCCTGTGTTATTGTATTAATGGCGACGGTTGTGACAACAATCACCGGCCTTTCCACCTCAGCCATTGCAACCAACGGTTTCGTACGAGGAGGTATACCCAGAACCTTCTATTTAAAATGCCTTGTCTTCTTTATGTCAATTTGTTTGGGACCATTCAGTCAGTCAACTGTGTTATGCTCTAGTGGTGCAATAATGATGTGTACTCACAGAAAGGATCAATAGTTTCAATGCAACAAACCAACATAACTGACCAATCCTGTAGTAGTAGTTATAATAACCTTTATTTGTATAGCACCTTTCATACACGACACATAACTCAAAGTGCTTTACATTAAAATAAGGTGGTCAAATAGTAAAAAAGCAAAATGCATTTCCAAAGTAGAATAATAAAATAATCAAAATAATGAAATGCATTCAAAACAGGGTAAGAATAAGCTAATGAAAGTAGATATACAAAATTGCCCTAAAAAGAAAAAAAATCAAACAAGCTAAATCCATTTAATAAAAAGGGTAAATATTATACCCGTTTTCAGATGTGGGCTCATTATTTATGAGGGATCACGATTGTTCCTCAGCAAATTATTTTCTTATTTCAGTGGAGTCTTGGACTTTACGGTCATGCCAACAACAAGCTTGTTAAATACAGCGATTGAGATTTACACCTCAAATTTCATACCCGTCATCATGGCACAATGGGTATGGATTGTAGGGTAGCCTTTTGGTAGCATATAGCAAAATAAACTAGAACATCACTTGAACATAATCACTGAAGATGTCACAAAAGTGTATCTTGAAAAGTTTGGAAAACCTGCTTGCCTTCATGTGGCGCCTAATCAGTCTGTTCTGCTTGCTTTGATCATAACTTGGTTCACATCTGGTTTGCCTAAACATTTTTATACCTGATGATTCTAACACTGAAATCAAGTGAAAACATCACAAGTTATTTGAAATTAAGCAATAGTGTGTGTGTGTGTGTGTGTGTGTGTGTGTGTGTGTGTGTGTGTGTGTGTGTGTGTGTGTGTGTGTGTGTGTGTGTGTGTGTGTGTGTGTGTGTGTGTGTGTGTGTGTGTGTGTGTGTGTGTGTGTGTGTGAGAGAGACGGGGCAAGCTTGGGGGTCCATGTGCCTTTTTTTTTTTTTTTTTTTGGGCACCCGCTGAAAGTTTCTGTGCTGGACTGTAGAGGACAAGTGAGACCCGATCACTGGTGGTTACTGGACACCTGAGTGTAGCTTTTAGTCCCTTTTAGTAACATAATTTGAAACATACATAACATAGATTTTGAAATCCAGGCAGTATCCAATTAACTTACCAATTAAAATTTGGTAAAACATTTACATATGTTGAATGTTACTTTGAAGTCCAACATGAAAATACAGAAATCATAGTGTGTGAGAATCCACAGGGTCTATGCAATCTGTATGAGCCGGTCATTTTAGTAGTTGATGTTATTTGACCAGTCTTGGGTGTTTGGCTTTGAAACCAGCTGCCCCAGATGTGTTTTTCTACCAGCATGACCCAAGAAGGTATCATCTATAAGCTGTTAACCATCTCCAGATTCATGTCAGGTCAAACTGGAAAAGGAGAGAACTCCGGCAAACATTATGTCTGAATTTCATAGCATGCAGGGAAATGTAATAGTGTTCCCAGTTTACTTCAGTTAAACACGGACAGGGCGGTCTGAAATGGATATCTAAACATTATGAATTCTTACTCAGTGAAGCTCCAGAAAATAACACGTTTTGGGTTTGGTTTGACATTTGCCCGTCGAGGGGAAAATACCAAATCACATAACCAGAAGTGTATTGGGGAGGGGGAGGGGGGGGCAAAAATTGGAATACTAGGATTTTCTCAAAAAATACTTTAATATAGGATGCAATACTCAAGTATTACATTGCGTTACGTTGTATATTATTTATGTTATGTTTATTATAACTAACTGGCTCCGCAGAACTGTATAATTATTCCACTTGCTTTAATTATTTTTTATAATTTATCATCATCAGGTGTTATGTAATAATGAGTAAATTAAGGTAATTTTCTCGTTATGCCACTCCAGTTTTAAACACCATCCATTTTATGTTTCCAGGCGGCGCATATTATTTGATATCAAGAAGTTTGGGTCCAGAATTTGGTGGATCGATTGGTCTAATTTTTGCCTTTGCTAACGCTGTGGCTGTTGCCATGTATGTGGTTGGCTTTGCTGAAACTGTTGTGGAGCTTCTTGCTGTAAGTAACTTTGCATTTTCATCAAATAATTACAAATGTGATTATTCTATATAATTCTATATCCCTCTATATTATAACAAAAGCATGGCAGATCAGTCCCTTTTAAGAAAATAAAAAATATATTGTGTACTAAGATAATATTTAATACTACTCTTTGGTGGTCTTTAAAGAATGTTAACAAGCATGTCAAAAAGCAAAGCATTTTAGCTTATGCTTCCACATGCTTTGTTTTTCTTTAACAGGATCTGTTATGTCATTTAGGGAGATATCCACTGGAGCAGTCCTGTTAACCCTGTAGTTGTATTACAGCTTTAAGGAATTTTTTTACTGTATTGAAATTGCAATCCAAGAAAGTTGCATTAAAAAAAGAACTTTATTCATATGTTTAAGTTCAGTAACATTGATATAAAAATGTTAGGTCTATCTGTGCTGTAGTGTATTATTAGTATTATTATTATTATTATTATATATTTTTTTTTTAAGGGAGTGGATGCCATTATGACGGATCAAGTCAATGATATTCGAATTATTGGTACCATCACAGTCATACTTCTCCTTGGAATCTCAGTGGCAGGAATGGAGTGGGAGGCAAAGGTTTGAATCAAATCTCATTTATGTGTGTGTGTGGCTGTGTGGCTGTGAGTGACAATTCTTACAGATTAGAATATGTTGATTTATATCATTTAAACACGGTCTATCTTGTGCTTTGGTGTAATATCAATCTGCGATGTGGTTAATAAGTGTTTAATAGAAATAAAAAGGTTTGCTTCTGTACAGGCCCAGATCTTCCTGCTCATTGTCCTCATCACAGCAATTGTGAATTACTTCATCGGATCGTTCATACCCGTCAAGTCAAAAGAATCATTTGGCTTCTTCGGCTATGATGGTATGGCCATCCACTGCATTTTTGAGACTTGAATTCAACATAAATTGAACAAAATTAAGACTAATTATTTTATAGCTGTTCTATTCTCTCTCTCTCTCTCTCTCTCTCTCTCTCTCTCTCTCTCTCTCTCTCTCTCTCTCTCTCTCTCTCTCTCTCTCTCTCTCTCTCTCTCTCTCTCTCTCTCTCTCTCTCTCTCTCTCTCTCTCTCTCTCTCTCTCTCTCTCTCTCAAGACCAAACCAATCAAATGAGTAGATTTACAACTGCTGACACAATGAATGCTTCTGCTGGCTTATTTATATTATTTATTTATATTTTTCAGGGAGCATCATGTGGGAGAACATGGGCCCAGACTTCAGAGACCAGACTTTCTTCTCTGTCTTTTCCATATTCTTCCCGGCTGCCACGGGTATTTTGGCCGGTGCCAACATCTCAGGAGATCTGGCTGTTAGTAACTTGGGTTCATTACATCTCATCATCAATAAATGTATTTCAGGCACTTGGTGTGTGACATGGCCATAATAGCCATAATGCAGTCCATTTACCATCGCCGTCATGACCTCGATGTCTCTTACTTTCAGGACCCACAGTTGGCTATACCAAGAGGGACTCTCTTGGCCATTTTGATCACGGGAATTGTATATCTTGGAGTTGCGATTTCGACAGGTGCAACCACTCGTACCACATTCATCTAACTAAAATCACGAGGGAAAAACTGGCACATTTGGTGTCAGTTTTGACCTCACCCACCAAATAAAAAAAGTTCAATAAAAGGCGTTGTCTTATGTGCAATTTAAAAGACAGGCATCTTTTTGGACAGGGTCCTGCATTGTGAGGGATGCCACTGGAAATATGAACGACACACTAAGTTCCCAGTTTGTAACGAACTGTACCGATGCGGCTTGCAAGTTTGGCTATGACTTCTCTTCCTGCAAGAGCGATGGCACTAAATGCCTGTATGGACTCCAAAATGACTTCCAGGTAGTGTGTGTGTGACAACCTATGGCATGTATAGGGGGTAGGCAAATAAGTGTTAGTTATTTTTGTTACATTTGATAATTCTGAAAATAATTGATATATAATTTGCAGTATTGTGCACGATTATTGCAAATATATTGATTCTAGATTTTTGTTTTGCGCTTTAGGTCATGAGCATCGTATCCGGTTTCAGCCCAATCATCACTGCTGGCATTTTCTCTGCCACACTATCGTCTGCCCTGGCCTCCCTGGTCAGCGCACCGAAAGTTTTTCAGGTACAAAAACCCCCTTGTGGTTAAAATGGTTAAAACTGCATATCGTTTTTATGATTGTTACTGGGACAAACAAAGTGATTTTGATTCCTATAGGCTTTATGTAAAGACAACATCTATCCCGGTCTGGGAATGTTTGCCAAAGGCTATGGCAAGAATAATGAACCCCTCCGTGGTTACATCCTCACCTTCTGTATTGCTCTGGGCTTCATTCTCATAGGTATGACTGATCTGCTTATTATCTATCTATCTATCTATCTGTCTAGACAGGATTAAAAAGATGACAAAGGTGAAAACCCTATGTAATTATGATTCCTTTGCTTGCCTTAAATTTCTCAGGACATTTTACAGTGCTTTTACAATACTTCCAAAACCTTGATATTTTCGCTGATTTCCAAATCCACTCATGCGTTCGTTTTGCTCTCTCCCAGCCGAGTTGAACGTCATTGCTCCCATCATCTCCAACTTTTTCTTGGCCTCCTATGCTCTGATTAACTTCTCGGTGTTCCATGCCTCTCTGGCCAACTCACCAGGTAAGACAAAGGCACACACACACCCTCTTTTCGTTTTGAAAGTCGAGCTGAAACTCAAAACTCAAGCCGTCCTCTTGTATTTTAGACAATAAAAATGGGATATGAGCAGCTCTTTGTTCTCAACATTAAAAGTGCTCCAATCATAAATAAAATACTAGGGAAATTGTTACTGTTCACAAATATAAAAAATCTAATAACTGAAAAGAAATAAATTGACTAAATCAATGTTAAGAACCTCATTAAATGCGAACGCATGATATTGTTGAGGCAATTTGAGGGGGAATTTTATTTACACTGGTTAACTATCCGAACCACAACAAAGATTACACCCTTGTCCTGTTTAACTTTAGCTTTGTGGTTATGACTGTACACTGCCACAAACTGAAGAACTGTGGGTGATGAGGTTAATATTGGTCACTTAAGAGCAGATTGTGATGATACTTGGGTAGACGGTGGATCAAAAAAACAAAACCCGTGTTCTTGATTAATGGTAATGCTATCTGAATAAAACGGATCGAATAGTATCTGTAAGGTATCAACAGAATGACTTCATCATCGGGACTTATTCATTTTTTGACTTAAGGTTTTTCACATTTAACATCATCACAGATGATCATTTGTATCATGTCCAGTGCCTTAGGATGAAATGTCGGATGAATAGCATTTTTAAAATATACTTTTTTTTTTTATTTTCTGATTTATTAATAATTATAAATGTTTTTCCTTAATGTTTTGTTTGTGAGAAGTAATCTGTGCGAGTCTCAAATGTTGCTATTGCAAGAATAATAAAGTAGGAAAAATGACCATTTGGTTGCCTTGACAGTTCACTGTCCACTTCAGTTATGAAATTCTCCAAACACATCAGTTTTTAAAACCCTTGCGGTGGATGTCTTTCGTTATAGATGTTACGAAGGCATCCTATATTTTGCCCCGCGGTATTTTAGTGGGCAAAGCAAACAAAATCTGAAGAGCTGTACATTATGCGTGCACAATATATGAAATGTATGTAAACAATTTCCGCAGTTGGAGAACTTTGAATAGTTGGTAAACTTTATTGCATAAAAGTCCTATGTTTCTTTTCCTCTTGACATGAAAGCACTAGAAGAATACCAGGTACAAATTCTCTATCTGATTTTGAACTTCCCAAAGCAGTCCCCATAATAGCATGGGCTTAAATGGTACATTGCTCAATTAACCAAAATCAATGTCATCCTGTTAATGGAATTGCGAATTTAATACTTAATTGTACTTATTGACTATTTGGGAACACCGGCATGGGCCAGATGAGATAGGTCTTTATCAATGTACCCTTTATGTCCTGTGGTTTATCGTAGATTGTCATTGTATAACCACACCCAGTTGAATATTTTGTCATTACTAAACTCCCACCAGTTTAGTTTCGTTGGAGTCCCGTAAATGACTATGATATCCAGTAGCTGTCTCGCTCTAACTCGCTGTTAACTTTCCATTTTGTATTAATCCAAACACAACCTCATGCTCTTTTTAATCAGCAGCATTTGCTAATTTTTAGCCTCCTCCCATTAAACTATTCAGTAATATTACTTACATTATTGCTGTTTATTGTAAAGGGGTTTATTTGACGATCGATGAACCTTGTAATATGAGCCTTGCCGTATGTTGGGAATACTGTGAGACCTTTTTACTGAATTGTCATCAACCTTAACATGAAGAAAATTCTCTTCATTTGACAGGTATAAAAATTGTGTGTACTTTTGTTTTGTGCCAAAATTGTTATCTTGGTTAGATTTCTGTAAGACTGGTTCCTGCTGTTTGACCTCATTCCTTGGCATAATAGGATGGCGTCCCAGCTTTAAATACTACAATATGTGGGTGTCCCTGGCCGGAGCTGTCTTGTGCTGCGTTGTCATGTTTGTCATCAACTGGATGGCCGCACTCCTCACCAATGTTATTGTCATGGGTCTCTACATCTACGTCAGCTATAAGAAACCTGGTGAGTAACTACCCATTTTTTCCACGTTGGCCCTATTATTTTATTTCCTTACCAGATTGTGTTCAGACCAACACCACTATCTTAATATGATTTATATAATGTTTTCTCTGAGTTATTTGTCAAAAAACATGATATTTGATTTTTTTTTCAATATTTCCCAGTCCTACAACAAAGTGCTTCAGAAACCGTGTCAATATTAAAGGTTACATATTATAAGGGCTGACCGCAAATAGTCGACCAAAAGTTAGTCGAAAATAAGATACTTTGGTCGCAGGGGGGATACCCCCCCCCCCCCAGGAGCTGCGCCTTCTGAAATGAACTTTAAAACCTATGTGGCTGGAGCCATGTATGAGGGATGCAAGAGGGATTTTAATTTGAAACTCATTTTTACAAAAATAAATGTTCAGTCCCCTTGCTGGTTGTTCAGACACACTCTGAAGAATAATTACAGCTTTTGATGCTTTTCCGGTAATGAACAGGCGGCTCACTTCATGTCTGCACCCTGCAGCGCTTGTTAATTAAATTTATATTTGAAAGGGTGGTGCTAAGTTATTGTCTTGGGTGTTATTGATAAATAAACAATGTTCAGTCCCCTTCTGGTTGTTCCGACACATTGAGAATAGAAAACAACTAATTTTCCTGACGTTTAAGCAGATATTTAAAATTAGCCTAGGCGACTTGTCTAAAAGTCAGAAATAATATTGCGTATATTATATAATATCTTGCATATATTATAAGAGCACTTCGAAAGGGTTAATCAATAATCAAATCAAATTTGAATGCCCTAACCGACCGGGCCCCGGGAAGCAGGGGCACTGTAGCGCTGGCATACGTCCTGAATCCCTGTCAGCCTTATTGGGAAAGGACAGGGAAGGCACAGCGCATAACAATACCCGGTCCCGGGAAATGTGCCCAACGAGGGGACGCCGACACCAGGAAAACAATCTTCCGTTCGCCACATTTCAGTGCGACCTGATACGACTTCGTTACTGAAGAATTTGATAAATGGTTTCAAATGGCTCTTATAATATACGCAATAAGTTTATCCAATGTAATGTTAAACAGGTGTGATCAACAGGCGGCTCGCTTCCAATGCGCAGCACTTGAAAATTAAATGTATATTTTAAGGCTGGTTATTAGATTTTGTGTTTATCTGTAATGTTGCAGAGTTAACAATATTAATTGTAACATTCTTTATCAGCCCTGGAACTCAAACCGTAGGCCTTTCTCAATCTGCGTTCTTGTCTGTACTTGTGTTCTTGTGGACTTGTGAAACGTCATCAGTCGCAGCCCAAGTACTGTTCCAATTCAAATTCCGCATCCAGCCAAGTCCAGTCCAAATGCCCGGATGTGGACTTGCTCCGCCCATTTTATTGAGGATGCATCGGTGGGGACTTGTGTGGACTTGGGGCAGCCAAGTACTGTACTCCCGAGTCGAACTTGCCAAGTCTGAACGACCAAGTCTGCAAGTCCGGACTTGGTGTACTTGGTATTGAGAAATAATCCATGAGTTGACTAATGGCTTGAACTGATGACGACTAAGAAGATCTTGTCAGGGGCAGAGAAATGTATTATACTGCTTTTCAATAACTTAATATGGGTCTCTGAAGTTTTTTGCTGAAAATACCATTTAGATTATGCAGGCTCTCGATATAACCACATTAAATAAGGGCTTTTTTTGTTTCTTTGAATTAGGAAATGGAGGAACATAAATACATCTACAATAAAAAACATTTGTATTGGTTTTGTTTGGAGAAATGGGGATGCGCAGTGGCGATCGCTCTGATCACACAGCAAAAGAAACACTATGTATTTTTTAAATACCTACATTTCCCTCATCTGCAGTTTTGTCACGGACAGTTTGTTCTTTCTTTTAAAAGATTTGTGCTGCTCTGTGCAGCCAACAATAGAGCAGTTCCCATGTTTAACGCTAGGCTTAAACATAATGCCAGGGGCTCCAGCCCATGCAAGAATAAAATGCCGCACCTTCCCGAAGGTTATTCTCAAGCCGTGGGTGGAGATACTCAGATGGGGGCCGGTGTCGTTATAATGAGCCCCCACTTGAGGTAGGAGGGGGAGGAAAATCTGAATGGCTTGTTGAATCACATGTTTTCTGACAGAGGCAGCTCACAAAAAAACAGACCGAGTTGTCTTATTTCACAGTTTGTGTGTTGTTAGGCTCATCACAGACCCAATTTTATGTGCACAGGCACTAAAAACAAGAGTTTTTCAGACTTTTTAAGATAAAATTTGCTGTATTTACTTGATGTTTAATAATTAGCATATCATAATTGTAGGAAATGTACACCTAGGAAAAGTCATGAATAAAGTACGGATTTATAAAACAGACTGAAGTTAAACTCGATAGTAAATGATAGATATCCATCTCCTCGGACAAGTCTCAGAGCTTTGATGACAAAAAACAATACAAGATCAAAGTAGTGTGCGCACACACACACACACACCTGTATGCACACTCAGTTTGACAAACAGCTACACACACACGCGGAAGGCATCCCTACAGGCTACAACGCCACATGGGTCAGCTGGCCCGTGACTCAGCAGGCCACCCAGAAACACTCTTTCTCACTCCAGCATGCGTGTCTGCCTGCATGTGTTCCCTTCTCCAGATGTGAATTGGGGCTCATCGACCCAGGCCCTGACGTACCACCAGGCCTTGACCCATACTCTGCATCTCAGCGGAGTGGAGGATCATGTCAAGAATTTCAGGTACCGCTTTGTTCCCTATCAATAGACTAAATCTTCTATCAGCGATTGACTCCATCGCTGATAGAAGATTTAATCGTAAATCTGCCCCAGCCTAGTAGACTGTTCCAAAGCTTTGGTGCAGCAAAAAAGCACGCTCACCCTTCAGCTTTAGCCGAGCCTTCGGGTCCGTTAAAGGCATCGGGTCAGAGGACCTCGTTGATCAAGGGGCTGAGTAGGGGCAAATGAGGTCGGGGTGTCGCGAGGTGCCGATCCATTTAGTGCCTTAAAAACCAACTGTAAGGATGATGAAAAACTTCCTAGGTTCAATGCAAAGCTCATGTTATCCAAATATGAATTGAACCATTGTAGAGCTGTTCCCGGAGTGCCTACCCCATGTTCGATCATATCAAATGCCGCCATGAGGTCCAAAATGATTAAAATGGGGCAATCCCCAAAATCAGCAGGAAACAAGTTATTGTCACCTTCAAAAGAGCAGACTGGAGGCTATGGAGAAGCCTCCTAGCATCTCCAGAGCTCCAATCTAAACTCCGAATGGAATACTTAAAAAAAAAATAATAATAAAAAAAAAAAAAAAAAGTTTTTGCTTAGGAAAGACTGCGGTTTACGGAACAACTTTTTCAAGAAGCTTGGACAGAAATGGTAACTTTGAAATTGCTCCAAATTTAGCGACAACTGCAGGGTCAGGATTTAGGTCATTTTATTTATTTATTTATTTATTTTTCTGGGGGTCTAAATGAACCACAGTGTTTAAAACAGGAAGGAACAGAGCCTGTAACAAGACATCTGTTGATAATGGATAGAAAGCTAGTGTCAAACAGTGTCAAGGGGACAGGTTGTGGGCTTCAGTTGATAAACTACACAGTCAGGACAATGGTGGATGAGGAGTCAACTGCTGAAGATATCGGAGGGACTGAGTCATTGAGTCAAAGTCTCCATCAACAACATGCCCTCAATTATTTTTCACAAAAGTCCTACCAAGGCCATTCGCCATTTTTGCAACTCTGGTTTCAGCTCTGGTGAGTTTGGGTTTTCCTCATTAATATTGAGACAATGAGCATATGAAAATAGGCCCATGGGCCAATGGAGTTTAAGAAAAGGTTCCTGTTTCTGTGAGCCAATGGGTTTTCGGCTACGTTTTATTTACGGATTTCACCTTATGAGTCCACCAAAATCTGTTTCTGAACAAAGTTGAGGTGAGAAATAAGCAAACCAGTTTCGAAGGGAAGGGATATAGACAAAGCGGCCTAACGGTAGGAAGCTCTCACTTGTTGGATTGATGGCATCTCGCAGCTCCTTCTTGTAGCACAGTACATTTCTTATGCTGTTCTCCAACAAATTATTTAAGTTTTGCGTCTTCAAATGGGGCCAATGTTCCAAGAACAGTCTGATGTACATGGCTTTGAAAAAAATGCTGCCCCTCCCTGGAAATAGAAGAAACAAAATTTAAATTGACTACTATTGTTGCATTTGTAGCACATGGCAAGAGATACTTGCAGTCGGACAGAGGAATTTGGGGAAAAGTAAACCAACCTCGGAGTGGTTCCCATGGCAATAAACCAACTAAGAGATTAAGGCATCTGACGTCTTCAGGATCACTAGTGTGTTACCCTCTGCTCTCCTTTCACTCCCCCCACTGGCTTAATTAAATCCCATGGTGCTTAACATATTTGCTTTGATGTGCGCTACCCTGACCTGTTTTTATATGCCTCATCGAGAAAATGTGAGATCACTATCAAGTTTAAAAAAATAAATAAAAAAATAAATACCTGCACAAGTTAAAGGACAGTGTATTACTTGACTATGAGAGGTGGATATTGCTTTGGAAATTGTGTAGTAACCCTGCAATTATCGCTTTTTGTGTTTGACCTCAGACCACAATGTTTAGTGATGACTGGTTATCCCAACTCGCGTCCCGCTCTCCTCAACCTGGTCCATACCTTTACAAAGAATGTGGGCTTGATGATCTGCGGTCATGTTCGCACAGTGAGTACTTTACCAAACTTGACTAATGCCAATGATGATTCATTTATTTGTAAGAAATAATCTAATCCTAAAAAAGGCATTTAAGCAATAGCCCTAAGTTAAATTGACATTTGTTTATTTTTTTTCCTTCTCAGATGCAAAATGTCTCTTGAGACATGATGCTCTTAAGAGAATGGTGGCAAATGAACATGCAATGTGGAAAATCTCTGCGTGCATGTCTTTTTTTCTGGCTGCTTCCATTAGCATGGAGAGAATAAGCTAGTCAGAAGCCGTAGTGTAAACATTGCTCATGGTGCTTCAATTTCCTGGGTCCTGCTATGTGTTTCCTCACAATTCATCCACCCCCAGGGACAAATAACTTGGATTAGGGTGTTGGAATTGGGGCTCTATAACCTAATGCACTTTTATCAAATTCAGACTACTTGTGTTTAGATTTGCAAAGAAGGAACACTCGTTCATCTCTATGATGTTTCTGTTTTCTGGTCACATACAATTGTCACCATTGTATGACAAGTTTGGCTTTTTTTCTTCTTTTCTTCTTTTTCCTCGTCGTAGGGGTTCCGGCGGCCAAACTTCAAAGATTTGGCTACAGACCAGGCCCGTTACCAACGCTGGCTCCTAAAGAACGAGAGCAAGGCTTTCTACACCCCTGTCTTTGCTGAAGACATGCGGCAGGGGACCCAGTACTTGCTGCAGGTAACAGAATATCTCTCCTACATGACATCAGAGCTGTGTGCATAGAATTGGCTACAAACCTTTTCAAGGGTGTTTATGGTGAGCAAAGTAAACAAGAAATCCAAGGAAAAAAAATACTTTTGTCCTCGGAACAAAGGGTTGATGTTGTGTTATGTCCATACAGTGCACTGTTGTAGCACTGAAAATGATCAGTGGCCAGTTTGAATTAACCCTGAAAAACGCCTAGCAGGCTTTAAAGGGACAGTGCAGAGATGGTGACAGGCTGCATTTTAACTGTTTGGTCAATGCAAGGCTGCGTAGAGAACGAGCCTAGCTCATGTGGGATTATGGGAATACACTACACTGTGTATATAGATATAGATCGATCCACTGGGCGCAGTGATTATCGACTGTGATGCGCCACTCCGAGTTGGGGGCTGCCAATTACGAACCGCGATACCTCTGTCCTTGTGTTATGCGGGATATACGTATGTTCATAGCAACTATTCTGCAACTGTTCTTTACTACTGGCTGTCTTCTTTACTATGGTTATTTAACTAATCGCTCTACAAAGTGTTAAATCCTTCCTCTTCTCCATCCAAACACTCACTGACTGTCAACTGGCAAACCTTTATACTTGTAATCATAATAATAATGTTGTATTTGTATAGTTGGATAAACGTTTATATGTCAAAAATAGATTCTGGAAGATGTATTTCCCTAATTTCACACAAATTTCTGCATCAATGCATTAAGCAAACACAGGTAAGCCAGATGACTCTTCAGACTACACAACTTTTTCCCTCATATGGCTGTCGCAAACAATTATTCTAATTTTATTTTATTTTTTTTTTAGACTGGAATCTAAACCCCTCGTTGGCGCAAAATCACTATGCCCTGCTGCCACCGAAAGTTGTTACGTGTGAGCGGGTCAGAGGCGATTAGAGCCACGCCAGACATCCCAACATTTTCAACATCGGGATGTCTGGTGTGTTTGACGTGTTTTAAAAAAAAATAATAATAAAAAAATAAAATACATTTCGGCACAAGCTCTTCAGTGCTTCTGTCGTTGAGATATGTGACGACACGTTGCAGTACTGTTGATCAGCAATGTCAAATAAGAGTGAAAGAGAAAACCAGAGGGAGGAGGAGAAAACTAGGACTTGAATGGAGTAATCTATAACTCAATGTGGAATGCACGTAATGTGCCTCAAATGCAGGCAATTAACAAGCAGCCCTCGGCATTGTCATTGCACTTTGTCAATTCTGCAGAGAGTTGGTAGTTAGCCAGTTCCCTCTTCCTAACTCGTTGGTGTCTCGGCACAAATGACACATGAAACAATAGCCACATCTCACATTTGTTTGCGCAAATGTCCACATAACATGGAAAAACGTCTTATAAATAATTATATGAATGCTTTTTAGCATTTTCAACTTTTGTCTCGGTTTGTCAATCATTTCTATTTTTCTCGCTTTTCTCACCTCTACCCTCTTCCCCCTAAGGCTGCTGGCCTGGGTCGTCTTCGGCCCAACACCCTGGTTCTTGGCTTCAAAAATGACTGGAGGGATGGAGACATGATGAACGTGGAGACCTACATTCACATGATCCAGTGAGTTGTCGTAAAACAAGAAACACAAATGATAGAATACCCCATGCACGAAACAAATGGTCATACAAGAAATGGTCGTGTAGTTGAGCAAGGCTTGAGTTTTTAAGACTCTTATGCAATCCCAAATCAGTCATGTGAGACTGTGAATATGAGGATTTAGGCTGAATCCATCCAGATGAGTGAAGTGTGGGGATTATGATTAATAGACTGGAAGGTCAAAGATGGTTGGGCCACAGTAGTTTAAAATCACTACTAATGTGCTCTTCAGGTTTAATCCAGGCACTAGCCATATTTTCCTCGTAAACAAGGTGTGTGTGTGTGTGTGTGTGTGTGTGTGTGTGTGTGTGTGTGTGTGTGTGTGTGTGTGTGTGTGTGTGTGTGTGTGTGTGTGTGTGTGTGTGTGTGTGTGTGTGTGTGTGTGTGTGAGATATGGTCCAAGGAAGGGACAACCAGTGAACTGGCAATAGGGTCAAGGGCTCATTGATGCACGTGGGCAGCGAAGTCTCTTCCAATCCCAGAGAAGAGCTACTGCAGCGCAAGTTGCTGAAAACCTTTATGCTGGCTATGATTGAAGGGTGTCAGAACACACAGTGCAGCGCAGCTTGCTTTGAATGTGGCTGCCTAGTCGTGGATTGGTCAGTGCTCATGCTGATCCCTGTCCACCACCAAAAGCGGCTTAAATGGGCTCGTGAGTGTCAGAATTGGACCATGGAGCAATGGAAGAAGGTGGCCTGGTCTGATGAGTCACGTTTTCTTCTACATCGTGTGGACGGCCGGGGTTAGGGTCAGATCGAGCATTTGCAGGATGTGCCGGAACAACAAGCCTGATCCATGGGGGCCCCACCTCACAATTTCCGGGACTTAGAGGATCTGCTGCTAATGTCTTGGTGCCAGATACCACAGGACACCTTCAGAGGTCTTGTGGAGCCCATGCCTCCACGGATAGGAGCTGTTTTGGCAGCACGAGGTGGACCTACACAATATGAGTGGTTATTAGTGGTGGTTATCAGTGTTGTGGCTGTGTGTTCATACTCATTTCCTGTACCCCCCCCCCCATTGGGATTAATAAACTCTTATCTTTGTTTTTCAGTGATGCCTTTGACTTCCAGTACGGTACCGTCATTCTAAGATTGAAAGAGGGATTGGATGTTTCCCACATCCAGGGACAAGGTATTGCATATATGCTTGTAATGCATGTTTTTACACACACGTGCAAACTTGCACACAAATGTACACATATAAACAAACCTGTACTTCTACATGGCCATTAAATGAAAACTGTGTTCAACCCTAACCTATTACGTACTGTATCCCTAACAGTCCTCTATGTATGAACAGACTCTGTATGGAACTTTTCTGTAAAGGAGGTGTGTGTGTGTGTGTGTCCAATCATAAAAATGTATATTTGATTAGCCACTAAATATTTCAAGTGCCGTAAAAATAACCAACCAAGCAGAGGTTAGAACTTGACATTTCTAAATCGAATTAACTCATATAACTGTCTATTGTTGCTGACGTGCCACTTTTGTTTTGAGCGCATTTTTGGGTGCTTTTTGAAGTGTCTCGGGTCATTGTCATGCTGCTTGATTTCATGATGCCAGCGAAGCATCCCCAAAACACCACGGCACCCCCTCAATGTTTGACTGTTGGGACAGTGTTCTTTTCTTTGAAGATTAATTTGGTCTCATCTTTCCACATGACCTCCTCCCAGAAGGTCTTTGGCTTTTACATGTGTGTTTTGACAAACTCCTGCCAGGCTTTCTCGTGTCCCTCTCAGCAGTGGGGTCCCCCTGGGTCTCCTACCACAGAACCCCCCTTTCATTGGGTCAGTGCCAGATGTTTTGAGTTGAAACAGTCGTACCTTGTCTCTGGCGGTTGAAGGCTTGAACGACTTTAGCAGTTGAGGTTCCTTCGCCGCAGTTTCGGCAATCCCTTCACTGCGTTCTTCGATCAACTTCTCCCTTGCGGCAACGTTCGGGGATCTTTGCAACGGTGCCACTGGACTTCTTGATAACATTGAGCCCGGCGGACAGAAGAACATCAAGTTCTCTGGAGAAGGACTCGCCGCCTTGTGGTTGTCCACGCTACCATCCGCTACCATCTCCCGCCTGACTTCTTCTGACGATCCTCTGCTTTTCTTTTTCTCTGTGTTCAGTTTGGTACACGCAGTGACACAAAACAGCCACATGAATATCTTTCAGCTTTAAAACCTGTGACTTATCACAGGTGAGTGCGGTTCGCAATTTAAGGACACTTAGAAGATTTTTGTGTGGAATAAGCATAGATTCGGTATTTGTTTATTGTATACGTACAATAATACTCGGTATCTCCCCTTAAAGCCCTTGTGCTGATAATAAGGAAGCTACATAGGTAAATAAAATCCAGTCTAGCCAAATAACTTCACGCACTGGTCCCTATGCTTCATCTCCATGAACCAAAATATGTTTTAAGTTCTGCATTTTTGATAAGAAATGGTGCATTTTTTGGAAAAAAAAATGCACTGAAGTAATTTTCGGGTTTGCTTTATTTCAAGATTATTTTTTATTTTTTTGGCGACTCAGTCATGACACAATAGGTTGGTGTCATAAATATTAGTTTTGATAAAGCAGCACAATAACCAAGCTTTCCTAAGGATTTAACATAACAGGTTTTATCGCATGACAGGGTTAGGATTATCCCTTTGTGCAACATTCAGTTCTCAGTCAAAGGTCTCATCTGTTATTTTATTGAGAAGCTCTTAACTTTGCTTTTGTTATCGTCCCTTTCTCCCCCCTCCTCCTTTTTTTTTTTTTCTTCCAGATGAGCTGCTGTCGTCCCAGGAGAAGCCCTCAGGAATGAAGGATGTTGTGGTGTCCATAGACATGAGCAAGGACTCCGATGGGGATTCTTCCAAGCCGTCATCCAAGGCAACCAGTCTCCAAAACAGTCCAGCTATTCATAAAGGTCAGGCGGGCTGCAAATATATGTAAATTTTACCTAAACCTGAAAGTCCTAACTTTTTTAGTAATACAGCCTTTATTTCAAGTTACACTTTAGATGTTTGGAAATTTACTTGAGCAACAAAGGGTGATAAAACCGTTATGTTACTCCAGATATGCATGAATACATTTGAAATAGTTTGGGCTCAAATAATGTTTTTTTTTTTAATGGTAATTAGGAATAATTTGGAATATAACTTGAAATAACACCATTACAAAAGTATATTTGTTAATGTTGGAGCATTATCACAGCTTGTGACTGTGTAGGACTGATTATTAAAAAAAAAAAAAAAAAAAAAATGTTAAACTTGTATTTACTTTATATATATATATATACAAAGTGACTCATTTTGTTTGTTGTTTTGGTCTTTGTTTACTTACCCCTCCACACCCCACTTCCTGTTCAGTAAAGATTGAAAATGCATGACAGCTGCACAGTTGGAATGACGCACAGTTACGCACAGGCTTTTAAAATCCCACAGTGCTGTGTCTCCGTCTTCTCTTCCTATTCCCATAACGCACGTTTTCCCCCCGAAAGGAAGTGTCCTCTGTCACCCTTGACCATCGCCATCCCACTGGGCCTACTTAGTATTACAGTTAGTCCACAGATATCTGCGCCCAAATTTGTTCTACCCTCACCCGTGTGTGTGGTGTGTGTGTGTGTGTGGCCCCCGTTATGCACGGTACAGATTATTCTTTTTTTTGTTTTGGTTTAAAGTAAAAACTAAAATAAATACACAATCTTCTCCATGTGTTATCTGAGAGGAAAGGGGATGAGCAGTGGACGGCGATCGCGGCGGCATATTAAGCATGGAGAGGGAGACAGATCCCGATCGTGTGTGTGTGTGTGTGTGTGTGTGTGTGTGTGTGTGTGTGTGTGTGTGTGTGTGTGTGTGTGTGTGTGTGTGTGTGTGTGTGTGTGTGTGTGTGTGTGTGTGTGTGTGTGAATGAAATCAATGGTTGGGTCGTGGGAAACTAATGTAACCGAGCACTGGTAACCGCGCGCAACCCTAATGTATACAACGACTAATCCTATTTATAATGAAAGCTACTACCCTGGCTCTTTATAGTACGGCATACACTGTCCAAACCTACTACTTGACGTAGTCATTTGCTATTATTACCTTCTGTTCTTTGTCCTATCAACTCTGTATGACATTCTTACGTATGCACAGTGTGACTACAACAAAGCCGATGATGCCTCTTTCATTCTATTTGTGTCACAAGAATGATTTGGCTTGAAATATACCGACATCTTAGTTGGACTGGGGAAAAATAAGTTCCAGACCTTTCTTAACGCCCATGGAAGACTAAACATTTCAAGCAAGTGAATTTCATTCATAGATAAATGTCAGCGTGTATTTATGATATACTGTATGTATAGCCTTGTTTTTGTACTATAAATATTATAATATTGTCTGGTTTTGGAGCTCAACAGTGACTATCCAATTTTTCAACGGCTCTGTTTCAGGGCATGGATTTCCCATTCCTTCACATGTTTCAGAAAATCTTTATTTAAATAGTTTTAAGCCCGGGACCAAGCCAACCCACTACGAGATGGAAAGCCACCATAAAACATTTTATTTGTAGCAAAAAATATATTTGAAAATGGGGATAAAAGGCAAAGGTACAACACTGTACATGAAAATGAACTACTCATCCCATGGACCATTGTGAATGATACCTTGACGAACAATAGTTTGCTTTAGCTCCATCCTCTGTCTTTGTCCATATTGGCGATATACACAGATCAGCCACAACATCGGACTCCACAAGATCTCTGAAGGTGTCCTGTGGTATCTGGCACCAAGATGTTACCATCTCCTTTAAATCCTAGAGGTTGAGAGGTGGGGCTCCCACGGATCGGGCTTGTTGTTCCAGCACATCCCACAGATGCTCGATCGGATCAGACCCTAACCCCCCCCCGTCCACATGATGTAGAAGAAAACGTGATTCATCAGACCAAGCCACCTTCTTCCATTGCTCCGCGATCCATTGTAGGAGCTTTCGGCGGTGGAAACCCTGATCATGGACACTCTGACCTGCCTGCAGCTACACAGCCCCATACGCAGCAAGCTGTGATGCACTGTGTGTTCTGACACATTTCTATCAGCATTAACTTTTCCAGCAATTTGTGCTACAGTAGCTCCTCTGTGGGATCGGACCAGACGGGCTCAACTTCACTCCCCATGCGCATCAATGAGCCCATGGACGCCCATGACCCTGTCGCTGGTTCACCGGTTGTCCTTCCTTGGACCACTTTTGTTAGATATTAACCACTGCATACTGGGAACACCCCACAAGACCTTTTCCATTTTTTTTTTTTTTGCTCCAAATCCAATTTCTTATGGTCACAATTCATCCCATTGTTGGTTGACTTGGTTCCAGGCTTAAAACGCTTTATGTAAGGATTTTCTGAAACGTATCCATAATACACCGCATTTACCATTTGTTCTTTTGACTTATAAAGAACTACTAGAGGGTGCAAAAGGCATTTTTGCAACAGGAATAAAGTCGTACAAATCTCCCAATTGAAATGCAATTGTTAAAATGTTGCTCTTTGTAACACAAAAGTCTGACAATTGTGCTACGGGACACGATTCAATAGATTATTTTTGACTACGAGCACGTAAAACACGTGATACCGGGTTGCTTTCTCACCATTGCAGCACAAGTCAAATGGTACTGTTACTCCACCGTTCTCTTTTTTTTTTTTTTTTGTTTTGTTTCATCACTTTTGTTTTGTTCTGCGTTACACAGATGAAGACGATGACGGCAAAGCTCCAACTCAGCCTCTGTTGAAAAAAGGCAGGAAACCCAGTTTATTGCGTTGCCTTTCAATGTTTTCTTTCTTCCTTTAACTAATTATATTAGTCCTTTGGAGCAGCTAGTGCCTCTTTCTTGGCTTTCTTCAGCCCTATTATTCCTGTTCTCACCTCCTTCCTTTCTTCTGTCTCCGTCACTAAACCCTATAAATTGCTCTTGTTTTAACGTGCCGGTATACACTTTGCTGTCACTGTCTTGTGTCATTCCCACTTTCCGCTCAGTGTTTCCGGCGTGGGAGACTGTTGGCTTTCAAAGGGCATTACTTACGCTTCCTCTTTTATGTCGTCTCGTCTTGCCCACTGTGTCCGTCTCGCACAACCACAGGAACTGTGCTCATCTACAAGCTAGAGACTTTTGTTTTTACTTTGCATACTTCATTGGGTGGTGTGCCAGCGTTTTCTCCTAAGTCTTTACTCAACGTTTCTGCATGTCGTCTCCTGAACCTGCTTCCTGTCTTTTAGGAGATGACGCTGTTTTTGCGTCGTTTCAGCCCTATCCTGTCCCAATTTAGATATTGTGTTTGCTTTCTAATACTCCTTTGTGTTTCCCGTGCCTGGTAGGCAGGAATGTGTGCTGCGAGTATGGGAAAGCTATAATCATTGAGTGAAATATTAGTTAATTAACTTGGTTAACTTAAATGTCTCAAAGCAAACAAATGACTTATTTTTAAAGACAGAGTGATAATCCGTGTACTACAGTGTCAAAATGAATGCATTTCTAGGTGAAACGCTACTGGAGGAACACCTACAGGAGCAGACATCCGAGTTAAATTGCAAAACACGTATTTCCTAAGTACAAAAAGGTACACGGTACAAAGTTGGATCTTGAGTATCGGGTGGATCAATATTCACAAATCAAAATCATAATCAAATGTAATTCGAAATGAATCAAACTCCACTTGGTGTAAAATATGTCACTGACAATCATACAGCAATGTCACACACTCTGCAATTTCCTGATATCATGATTTTTTAATTGAGACCGCTGATGTTTGTCGGATGTGGCTTTGACACAATAAACTTAGCTACCGTGAGACAAATTCAGCAAGAACATGTGAACTAATTACTTCCTGTGCTTGTCTGATGCTTTTCCCGGATTTGTTGATCTCAAGTTGACCTCCTTTCTCTGTCTCCTATGTTATGCGTTTGTGTGTCCGGTGTCTATTTGGGGTCCTTCCAGACAAGATGAGCCCTACCGTACCACTGAATGTGTCCGACCAGCGGCTGCTTGAGGCCAGCCAGCAGTTTCAGAAGAAGCAGGGCAAGGGCACTGTTGATGTCTGGTGGCTTTTTGACGATGGAGGTGAGATTTACCATCCAAGCAAAAGTGGACACGATGAGGAAGTTGATGTTTGATACATATAGCATATATCCATTGCATACTGTGATGTGGGGGAGACGATATATTTTTGGTCTTGTTCTCTTTGATGGGTCTATCCATCTATCTATATCTATTTATCGATTTGTGGGTCGGAATCAAAATATGATCACTTCCAACACATCTGGCTTGACAGAAAGTGAATCGAACATTTATCCCTTTGACTTTGATAAAACTCCAGACATCACCGACAGTAGCTAAACAAAGGCAGCATTGATTAACTTTTTAGCCTCCACAAATGGCAAAAAGTATGTCATGGAGACTATGAGATGCCCCGTGTCTCCCCATCAGGTCTGACTCTGTTGATCCCCTACCTGTTGACTAACAAGAAGAGGTGGCAGGACTGCAAGATTCGCGTCTTCATTGGAGGAAAGATCAACAGGATTGACCACGACCGCAGAGTGTAAGCTCCTAATGACGGTCCACTAATGGAATGTACATGTTATGTCGATAAGCCCTATTATTTATGAACAAAATCACACATCAAACAAATCGATCTATTTACGGAGCTACTTTTTTGCTTTTATCTTATAGTTTTCTCCATGTTTGTTTCTTTTTGCATCGCTATTTAGTATGGCCACTCTGCTCAGCAAGTTCAGAATAGACTTCTCTGACATCACCGTTCTGGGAGACATCAACACCAAACCCAAGAAGGAGACGTAAGTGTTTGTTGATGAATGCAGCCAACCTTTGTTTACTAACGCAAACATACACATGTCAACAGAAAAATATACAAAACTTTAATGCTTAACCTAGGGTTTCGGAGCTGTATTTGAACTAATTGAGTTTTGAAGTGAATATGTTGTAAGTAATAAGAACTTGGTAGTGAAAGTGATAAGTAATTAGTAAAATAAACAAAGAAAAAATGTCCCAGTTAGATAAGAACTCAAGGGAATAAACATTGCAACACATGACGTCCCAGTGACCAGCTCATACCGCAAAGTAAGTCATCAAGGTATTTGGCCCTGAAATTTGGGAAATTATTTGAAACCCAAAGAAAAACATAAAGATGAAATTAAATTGAAGGAAGTTCTTGACAAATGTAGTGCAACATCGAAGATATTTAGCTCACCAGACTTTGATCCTTAACCCAAAACCCAACTTGATTATACCGTAAATGAGAAAGTGAAGGGGGTGGACACTATTGGACTGAAGCCAGTCATTTAAAAAGAATGCCGCCACTCGTCTATAATCATACTAACAATGAAGCCCTTCTTGTCCAGCACGTCTGCCTTTGAGGAGATGATTGAGCCGTACCGTCTGAAGGAGGACGATATGGAGCAGGAAGCCGCCGAGAGGCTGAAGAACAGTGAGCCATGGAGGATTACTGACAACGAGCTGGAGCTCTACCGCGCCAAGGTCAGTCTGCTTAAAACCTCCCTTCACTTTTGGGTCAATGGAATGAGTGGCTGTGGAGTGAATGGGATAAATATACAATGCCCTGAAAAAGGGGCCAGTACTCGCGCTCCTACTTTTTACTGGCGTACCGTGACATTTTCTTGGGCACAGGCACTTCTCACAAGCTGCTGGTGTCTGTTCTGCCCTCTCAAGTGGACATACTGTAAAATATATATATATTTTTTAGCCGGAGAGCAAAATTGTTTTCTTATTAGAATGCACAAGTTGCCATGACGTCATTGACCATATCAGTGATGATTTAGATCATTAACTTTCTGTTTCACCACATTTTGGCCAAAACAGCTGGTTTCACACATCTCTCCCACCAGTTCTGGTGCGATCGTTGGTGAAGGCTGCTGCCCGCGCTCTCTGGTTCAGGTGGATTAAAAACCTGAACCAAAAACTCAAGTTCGGACCGAGAGGCAGGAAGTGATGTTGCGTACAATGGAAACTTGGAAATCTGTTATTTGAGTCAGTGGTCCCCAACATAGCATTAAAAACTACTGAGTAGGTCAAAGCGACAGACGTGTTTTTTTTTTAATAAAAATATGTCCAATGTGTGGCGTTGTTTCATTTATTGGTGTGCGCCACTTGAACTTGAACCATGTTGCCGTGACATCAGGTCAGTTATCTTGGTCAAATCGGGTGTGAGCGATGAGCTCCGAAATTCCAGCCTAAATGGCCATTCCTTTACACTTTTCAAAAGTGAGGTAGGATTTTTCCAAGTTCCAACTCAAGTGGAATGCAGCTTTGGCACCCTGTAGCTCATTCTGCGGTATCAACTACGTAGTTTGAATAAACAAGTCGCGTATTGATGCCTATGAAAATAACCATAAACATCAAAAAATGCAATCCAAACAATAATGGAACAAATGTCTTTAAACAATCAAATTATATCATTGGCCCATACAGTATTGCTAGTGGTAGTTGAGGATCATCACTGTATTTGTATACATGGAATAGTGGAAGCCCGACTGCCAGACTGTAGCATGCGCGCATAGAACGTGGTAAATGCCGTCTCCGCGTCACAGAAGTGCAGGATTTATTCTTAACAAGTAAAGTATTAACTCAAAAACACAGGAGACGGAAGAAATACAAATTCAAGAAAATTCCACTCCAATTCTGAGTTGGGTTTAACGTTTTTCATTTTCCATAAAGTAAAAAAATGAAGGAAATGACTCAATCTTTCTCTGAGATTATATAATATATATTGCTTTATATTACATTATTATATATATATTACAATCACAAGACTTGCAGATTAGAGCGGGGAAGTGAGACCCCATCACAAGTGGTTGCTCGACAGCTCTGAGCGGAGAGAGCCTTCTCCCCCCTCTCTCTCTCTCCACTCCAGTTTCAGAACACGCTGAACTGCACTTACACTGTTTCAATGCTCTGAGTTGTCCTGGCGGATCTTTTTCGTTTTTTTTCTTTATCGTGTTGTCATTGTCAATCGCAAAAGATGGAGTCGCCGATTGACAATTTAATTGTAAATCTGCCCAAGCCTAGGTGTGGAGGGTGTGGTTCAATGACATCAGAACTGTCTGGTAAGCTGGTAAGATAAAATGCCAAAATAACTTCCTCTTTTTTTTGTTTTTTTTGTTTTTTTGTGCCCCCCCCCCCCCCCCCCCCCCCCCCACAGACAAATCGCCAGATTAGACTCAACGAACTGCTGAAGGAGCACTCGGGCACAGCAAACCTCATCGTCATGTAAGTCCTTCTCTTTCGCCCCTTTCCCACTTGCACTGAAAGCTGTAAATCCACCGGAAAGGGAGCCGGTCTCCATGTTCCGTAAAAGTTGTTCCATAAATGTCCCCACTCTCGACCTCGTATTATTTCCGGGAAAATACCAGTACAGCTGTGAATGTAATGGAAGTAGTATTATAACCGTATAGTAGGAGTGGAGCCATCCAAATAAAGCACAAATAGTGTTTGTTTTTTTTGTTTTGTTTTTTAACTAGGGGTGTCACGAGTCGATTTGACTTTCGATTTTAAGGTCACGATTTGATTTTCGACTTGATCATATGTATTTTTTCACAAATAATTCCTGGGAAATTACAGGGGGAACCTTTCCAGCACCGCTAGTGAGTTCCACTATTCACACATGCAGCTTTATTCTGGAACATTTCCTCTTTGCGCCTTTTTACACATGCCATGATAATGCCGGAAGATATGGGGCAAGGAACAGTCCTGCAGAACTCACCCCATGCGGTCCCGGTCCGCGCCGGAGGGCAACAGACTGAGCAGCAGAGAACGCAGCACACTCACATGCGTGCACAAAGAGGATGTATGTGGACGAGGCGCACAAATATTCCTGGGAAATAAATCCTAAAATAATCAAATGAGACAATACATATATAAATAAACGTAAATATATGCCCGATGGACTGGGTGGGGGCGGTAGCGGGGGATCTTTCATCACTTTCATTGCGCCGCGGGGTTTCGTGAGACCCTCCGAATGTTATGTCAAATTTCCATTATCAAGCACGCCAAGTGAGAAAGCGAAAATCCTGCAGCGGTGCACACTGCTCCCTCTCCCATTTGGGAAAACAGTAGAGTTTTTGATTTAACTGTTGACACAGACAGTGTTCATTTTAACATCTGTAGTTTGTACATGTTTAAATGGACTGTGAATTTCAATTAAAAAAGGCCGTAATCTTCTTTTTGTTTTTCCCCCGAGGGACAGCGGATCGCAGCTCGCTCGACTCCGAAACTGAATTTCATGAAAGTTTGTTCAGAACAGGGCGAGCAGCCGTCGACGACCCCTCAGCGCACACTGCCTTTGTTTACCGGCGGATCTTGACTGTCAAATATGGCGACCGTGTCGAACAATATTACCCACAAAAATACGGGGAGCATTGCGAACCTCCTTGTGATTTCAAAGTTCGAAATCAAACACTCACTTAAAATAATTTTCGAATCAGAGTCGTGACACCCCTAGTTTAAGAATATATATATATATATATTTTTTTTTCTTTCTTCAAATATTTAAAGTTATTTGTTTTCGGGAAGAACAACAAAAACATTGGGAAAATGGCGAGTCCAATCCGAACCGTGGAGCTCGGCTGCAAACACAAGAAACTGAAACGCGTCCGGTCTCTACGGAGACAGGTCTTTTTATATTCTTCAATTAGTTCTTCTTAAAAATGCCACTTAGACCCTAGCCGTGTCTTTTAGAGTTAGGGTTGTGGTGCGGGGACATCGGGCATAGGCGCTTCGCTTGCCCACCGGCTGCAACGGATTTAACCGGTAGAACGGGTGGAGAATGTTCCTTCTCTGGAGGCAGAGAGCGTAGTACAGGTTGAAAATGATCACGCTGATTTAATAAGTTAGAGTTAGGGTTATTGCATGTGGGGACGGGCGCTCTTGTCCCAGCCCCGTCAGGGGAAGGCACCGAGAGGGAGGGGTGGGGAGACGGGGAGCGAAGTGATGGTCTCTGAGAGCCCGGAAAAAAAAAACTAAACCCATTCAGAGTGTACGTCCGTTGCCGACAGATTGTCCAAACGATCGCATCGACACTGGACATAACGTTCTGAACCTAACCTATTACGTACTGTATCCCTAACAGTCCTACGTGTGAACAGACTCCATATGGAACTGTTCTGTAAAGGAGGCCGTGTGTATTGAAGAACCCAGCCTCTTTGGGAATAAGGTGGAAATTAGACAATAATTGAAGAATGGAACAGAACTAGACTCAACACAAGGCTAACTGTGTTGTGTTGGTGACATTTTCACCGGCGTCAGACCCTGACTAAATCGATCAGCGATTTTCATTGTGGATATTGTAGCTAAAACGACAACCAAAAAAACAACTGAATACACAACCGCCTTTCATATTCTTTCAGTTGTATTTTATTACCAAATTATCTATTAAATGATTTTCCAAAAAAAAAAAGTTTTAAATGATTGAATTTGTTTATCTCTGGTTTTATATCCTCAAATGATAAACTTGTTCCCCCCCCCCCCCCCCCTCTAGGAGCATGCCTCTTGCAAGAAAGGGAACGGTGTCCAGCGCCCTCTACATGGCTTGGCTTGAGGTTCTGTCCAAGGACCTGCCGCCCATCCTCTTAGTGCGTGGAAACCACCAGAGCGTGCTCACCTTCTATTCTTAAGCTGTGTGTGTGTGTGTGTGTGTGTGTGTGTGTGTGTGTGTGTGTGTGTGTGTGTGTGTGTGTGTGTGTGTGTGTGTGTGTGTGTGTGTGTGTGTGTGTGTGTGTGTGTGTGTGTGTGTGTGTGCGCGCGCGCTATATATCTCGCCACACATCCACCGGCTGCTTCTGGGAGCGGCTCCACATATACATAGATCCCAGTCTCAGTCCTGACTTAAGAGCGCACCATATACTGTACACCCCAACGACGGTTAATAAATGTAGTGGTTAATAGGATTTATACGGATGATATTAGTGATCAGAAGGTAACGATTGAGATTTTGCTTATGATTTGTCCCAGTGCCAATGGTTTGGCTGTTATATCACCCAGCTGGAGCCCTGCTTTCAATAACTTTTTTATTTATTTTTTTTCCTTTCCCCCTCTCCAAGGATGGGGACCGGAGAGATCTGCCCCTTTTAGATCTATCCATTGATTGGTCTCATCATTAAATAAACGGTTCCATTTCTTAAAGAGGGTTTCTCTCTGGCTTGAAGCAAACGTGCACAATTTTAACGTCTTTGGTGATATTATAGATTATCTTGATGTCACAATTCTTATTTTTGGTTGTTTCTTTAATCTTTAAATACTAATGCAATAATATATATATATATATATATATATATATATATATATATATATATATATAAACCTACACTTTTTTTTTTTTTTTACACACTAATGGTGGAGAACCATGCGGAATGCTTTGCGAAACCTTTTAAAGCCTTATGGACGTGCCTTCCAGTTAAATCAGACGAAACAATGATAATATTACCCATGTCTTGTTGGGTGATTGCTAAGTTACTTTTTTTTTTTTTTTTTTGAGATGAACAACTTCCTCTCATCGCTCGAATCATATTTTCTTTAGCTGTTCGACTTCATCCACGGTTAAGTCTTCCATTTTTAAATACCGTCAAATGAATGGAAATAGATAATGCAGGTACTGTAGCAGACGTCCCTCAGTCCAGCTCACTCTTATTCCGTAGCCAAGCAAATGTTGCTAATCTGGAACTCTGGCAACAAATCCAGGGTGGAACTCCTCTTTAAGTGTCACGCTCGTTAAATTCTGTCTGGATTTTAACGCGAGATAGATCTTTGGATTAGACCCCCCCCTCTGTCCAGCTTTTTTGTAAATACAAAATGTTCATGACCATTTTCAAATTATTCTCCTGTTAAAGCTGCGGCAGCCCCTCACAATCTACTTGATACCTTGCCTTAACGCTAGAACTAACAATTGTCATAATTACTTTTTTCTTCTATAAGCCATAGTGGCTGGAGGCGTGGAGTTCATGTAGTCGTTAGATGCTGACATAGCTGGCACTCTCCATTAGTCATTTCTAAAGAAATGCCTAGTCCTCTTTCACCAGTATTTTCAGGACAATCATTTTTGTGTGTGTATACATCATGGTGTGTTTTTCTATTTTGAGTCTACTTCTCCCACCTCCTCGTCTGTTACAGTGGACAAGCCCAGAATTTTTTGAGGTTTGTTCGTTTTTGCGTGTTTATTTATTTTTATTTTCTTTGGTCGCAGGCTTGCAGGGTAGTTCTAAATTTCTGGTTTACTTTGTCTTATGAGTTCTCTTGACTCATGCAACTACGGACGATGGCACAAGAACTTCATCTTGCATTAGACTAAAGTTTGCACTTGTGCACTTCCCCGCATCTTGGTGTAATAGACGACCAGTTTGCCATTCCTGTTGGGTCTAGAAGCGTATTGTCTGTAACTGGTAAACGTAACGCCACCCCAAGCTTGAACAGGAAGAATCGGCAGTAGAGGACATGAATGTAGATTTGGAGCATTTTCAAAGTGGATTTGAATGATATACCTCTATGCAGCTAGAGCTAGTGTTGTACAAGAACTTCTGGTAGGTTCACCAATGTGGAAGGCTCTGTTCGTGGAAGTCCATGTAAGAGCGTCTTACGTTCTTAGGTCATTATTTCTTTTCCCCCCTTAAGGTCACTTAGTTACTGTAAGATGCGGAGCCTTTCTGTTTGCTTATACTTTTAAGGGTACCGTGGTTCCAAAAATAGCCTAGTTATACTGGCTACATACAGCCCCAAAATTGTCGGTTACAAATCAAGTTACAAAATAGTTAGAACGTTTTTTGGGACAAAATGGTGTCATTGTTTTATGTTTGTACCAACTTGGCTTTCTTTCCCCCGGTGTTTTCTAGACATTTTAAAGAATTTAGCAGGTCGCTGTTTTCCATAGGCAAAGTCATTTTCTATACGCAAAAAAATAAATAAAAATGCGACACAGTCGACAAGATTGTGACCTATCTGATTAACAGCTAGTAACACTGCATTCTATAGGTGGTTATTTCACACGTTTTCAGAAAATGAATTCCGCTAAGATTCCAGCCCCCCCCCGTGGAACTGCTGTGTGTGCAACCGCCTCCCATCGTGAAGTGTGGTTTTGTTTTGAGATGGTCAGAATACATGGTCTTTAATGTGCAAAGAATGTAATTGTGGGAGTGAAGCATTTTTTTTTTTTTTTTTTAATTCAGAAGGCACAGTTTGACAAGGATTTGTTCAGTGTACTGATGTAGGGCACCCTCAATTACAACATTAAAAACAAACACGGGTTACTCTATATTTGTATAATAAACCACACACGCATGTGTATGTATATATATGTATGTGTATGTATATATGTATGTCTATATATATACATATACACACACACATACACACACATTTCCAGTTTAGAGGGGGTTCTTTGTCTTTGATATGTAATATTAAACAAAATGTTGCTCTATATGTTAAAACCAAATAATGTGTCTGTGTAACGTTTGTTCATTAATCTTGTAATAGACTCAAGTTGTATCCGGCTGCAAGTGCTGGATTCACATTTGCATCCTCCTTGCCTCTGTTTTGCCGAATTGACACTACTACTGTGCTGTGTTTTAGAAACAATTGTACCTGCACTTGTGTCACCCGTCATGCCATGTTCCAAACGATGTCTTAAATCCTTCCCGGATTTTTCTCATCTCACCTCTCCGAGCCTTTTATTAGGTGACACATAATGGCAAATGGTGAAAAAGCAGACTTAATCAATATCTCTCAATAGTCACCATATAATTGACACTGCAGACAACAATGTAATCCTGTAAATAGGCCAAATAGTAAAATGGCATAACTTAAATGGGACCTATTATGCAACTCACTTTTTCAGTGCTTGTGCACATACATTTGGGTCTCTGATGGGCCTACTAACACACAAACTGAAATAAGACAACCCAGTCAGTCTTTTGGGAGCCGCCCGTTTCTGAAAACATGTCCTAAAACGAGCCGTTCAGCTCTGTGTCTCAGTACTACGTAGCATTGAGACTCATTAGAATTAGAACCGCCCCGCATTTGACTAACCCCACCCACGGCTGGAGCGCGACCGCACCTGCTAGCATCGAAGCTAAGAGCTAAGCACGGGAACTGCTCTGTTGTTGGCTTAGAGACCAGCACAAATCCTTTAAAAGAAAGAAGAATTAATATCAACTGTCGGTGACAAACTGCAAACGAGGGATATTTAAGTATTAGCTGTGTATCTTTCTGCGTGTGTCCACGGTAGGTTGACTGTTCTGTAGCCTGCGGTGCGCGATATGCTCGTAGATGTATTTATTTTATTTATTTTCCGACGTTTCCGTAGCTTAATGAAATAAAAGCCCCAAGCTCCACTGTATCCCACGGTGCTCCAAACGCCACGAAAAAAAAACAAGCAAAAACATTCAAAAATATGTGTTGGGTACCTCAGAGACCTACATTTACTTGTGTAAAAAGGAGCATAATAGGTCCTCTTTAAGGGAGTGGAATGTTGATTTCAAAATATGGAGAAATATATTTATTTTAGCTTAGAATTTCTCCAGGTTTTTCTTGATATTTTGGTTTTACTTTTATTAAATTGCATGTTGATTTGTTTTGCCCTTTTGATTTCAGTACAATTGTTTTTGTTTCTCTTCTGTCTTAAAATCCTTTTAAATACCTTTCAAGAAAAGCTATGATGACAGTCAGTTCAATTCTGTTTTCTCCAGCTCACCCACGAAAGTGGAAGGAAAACAACCCAGTGGGTAGAAACAGTAATGTTTTGATATACTGTACCGTTAACTGTCATAAATATGCTTTTTCTAACATTTTAACATTTATGATTACCAATACTTTGTACATCTTTATTGCAATAAATAAATCAAATGGAATAAATCAGATTTCTTTGATTAACTTGGTTTTTTTTTTTTAATCTCCTCACCATTGCCGCATTGTATAACGGTTTAAATTCTTGGCTATTCTTGAGATATACCTGAAGACCTGCAGCGCTTTGGGCTTGGAGTGTTCTTGCGGCTGCGGGGTGGGCTGCAGAGACTCTGCTGCTCCGTGGCATTATGATGTCCTCATACTCCAGCATTAATTGGGGAGCAATCCTGTGCACACATGGGTGGGCACATGCTCATACATGAACACCCTCCTGATTTATGTCTCAATAATCTTCCCTTTCCTTCTCCTTTATTGATATAGTTATTAGACGAAGTAATTGATCAAAAACTTTTATTATTTGGTTTCTGTTTTATTTGTGGTAGTTTTCGTCCTCTTGGGGAACCAGTGATTAGTTGTGTAGTTGAAAACATGGTAAAGTTGTCCTACGAGAGGGGAACTGGTGGCGGCCACAATCTTATAAAACATGCTGTGCATTTGACATTCCACAGGTAAGATGTTCTTGATGATTCTTAAAGTTTGGCATTCCTTGTTGAGAACTTGAACTCCACTTCCGGATTAACTCTTGGATACAATGGCATGCAAATACCCATTGTTGTATGCCCAACCTGCTGACAGCACATGTTTAAAAAAATAAAAAATGAACAGATCTGTGGCAAGATCGGACACACGCAAGGCGGCCGACGAATATTTCCAAATTAGAAGTGTTCTACAGTACGAGGAAGAATGAAGGATAATCGCAAAAGAAAGCTGCCATGCACCGAACTGTCTGTCATAGGGATCTCTTTCCCCCTTTACTGAAAAGAATGTATTTTCTGATGACAAATGCCACTTATTAGAGAGGGTTAAGGTGATTTACTGTGACTGTGAAATTGGGCCTTTCTGGATTTTCTGCCATGCAAGTAGCACGTTCCTGAACTTCCTGCGACAGAGGAGGCTGCAGTTTCAGGACTGCATTTGTAGGACTGCAGTTTTTCAGGACAGACGAGGACAAGCAAGGACCTCATTTCTAAGACATGTACATGATGGATGAGACCCTGACTAACCTCATGCCTAAAATGAACCATCTCTAACCTCATACCTAAACTTAACCATCTCTAAATTTAACTCCCCATCTCTAATCTCGTACCCAAAACTATAATTTGTTAGACAGAAAATATTATACTCCTCTTCAACAAGTTCATATAGGTCTCTGAGGTCCCCAAAACATGTCTTTGAAGTTTTATGCAGAAAATCCCCCTCAGATTATGCATTCTAGCATTCCTCTACACCCCTCTGTTTCAGGGCTGTTGTCGACAGGCTGTTTCTGTGTCTGTAGCTTTAAATGCAAATGAGATGCTGCTCCCCACCCCCGACTCCAGAACGGGTTCATTTTACTCCCGTTATTTAAGAGTTTGGATAAGATGGTTCATCTTACAGACGTTCAACTAACAAACAAATACCGTCAACGTTATTGTGGATCCTGCAGCAAGTAACGCCAGTAACTTTATAGAAAATGACATCTAATATATGACCTCAGCCATGAGCATTTGCTCGTGCTCAACTGCAAAAGAAACACACGGCAGAATTATTTCTTAAACACTTACATTTCCCTCATCTGCAGTTTTGTCCCAGACAGTTGATGTTGATTCCTCTTTCAGGAAAAGTTTTGTGGCCAGTCTATGCACACACACGTACAGGATTTTTGCCAACTGTAGCTGTGACATTGCTACCAAAAATAAACTATATCCACTCGGCTCTTCTGTCCTCTGAGGCCAGGGTCGCCCATGTAGCGATGTCTGCTGCTCTGTGCAGCCAACAATAGAGCAGTTCCCATGTTTAACGCTAGGCTTAAACATAATGCTAGGGGCTCCAGCCCATGCAAGAATGAAATGCCGCACCTTCCCAAAGGTTATTCTCAAGCCGTGGGTGGAGATACTCAGATGGGGGCCGGTGTCGTTCTAATGAGCCCCCACTTGACGTAGGAGGGGGAGGCAAATCTGAATGGCTTGTTGAATCACATGTTTTCTGACAAAGGCAGCTCACAAAAAAACAGACCGAGTTGTCTGATTTCACAGTTTGTGTGTTGTAAGGCTCATCACAGACCCAATTGTATGTGCACAGGCACTGAAAATGCGAGTTTTTCCTTAATCAGTGACCTTTAAGTTCTACATGATCTAGCTCTCCCTATATTTCAGAACCTTCAGCCCCATTTGAGGCAGTGTGTGGCCTGAAATTCGGTATGGGATGGTCCCTTTAGAATCAGCCAATCAACCACAACATTAAAACCACCACTAATAACCACTTATATTGTGTAGGTCCCCCTTGTGCCACCAAAACAGCTCTGACCGTCGAGGCATGACCTCTAAAGGTGTCCTGTGGTATCTGGCACCAAGACGTTAGCAGCAGATCCTTTAAGTCCTGGAACTTGTGAGGTGGGGCCCCCATGGATCGGGCTTGTTGTTCCCGCACATCCTGCAAATCATTCCTGAACAATTTTTGCAGAGCGGCAGGACGCATTATTTTCAGGTAATACCATTGCCATGAAGGGGTGTACTTGGTCTGCGGCTACGCAGCCCAAGTTCACAGCCAGATGCAATGTGCTCTGACACCTTTCTATCATGGCAGCATGAACTTTTTCAGCAATTTGTGCTACGGTAGCTCTTCTGTGGGATCGGACCAGACGGGCTCAACTCCACTCCCCACTTGCATCAATGATGTGGGGCGCCCATGACCCTGTCGCAGGTTCACCGGTCGCCCTTCCTTGGACCACTTTTGAAGAAGGATCAGAGAATAGTTTTTTTACTCGTCTCACAGACACACTGCACTCAACACACGTATGCAGGGAGTGGTGGCTGGAGAAATTCAGCCTCCGCATTTCTCCCACCACAGCTGTCCGTCCCCCAGGATGGCAGCTAGGAGCAGTGGGCCGCCTTCACTCAGTGCCCTGGGACCAATTCCCGGTGTGAATCCATGTTGTGGTCAGGGACAGGAAGTGTTCTGCATTTTTTTTTAAATTGGGGTCCTATTTTTATGTTGGTGGAGACCCATATGAGCGCAGGGGGAACATGCAAACTCCACACAGAAAGGCTCCAAATCAAGATAACCCACCGGAACGCGACGCCAACGGCGCCCCAGGCGGGAGTTGAGCCCAGGACCTTCCTGCTGTGCCACGGTACGTACTAACCACGGCATCCCGGGCACACCCCACAAGACCTGCCGTCTTGAGGATGCTCTGACCCAGTCTCACAGTTTGGCCCTTGTCAAAGGCGCTCAGATAATTACGCCATTTTTACGGCTTCCAACACATCAACTTCAAGAACTGACTGTTCCCTTGCTGCCCAATATATCCCACCCCCTTGACAGGTGCCACTGGAACGAGACGAGCAATGTTGTTCACTTCACCTGTCAGTGGTTTAGAGAGAGAGAGAGAGAGATTCAATTCAACTTCTTCTACTTGGCCTATTTGGAGCTTGGGACATTTAACTGACAATCCCTTATGATATTACAGTGACGCCTGTACGACGCCGAATGTTTGGCAACATAATAAAGTTCCTGACCGCACCAAGATGGCGGCGCGCGGCTGCACCCGCTGCGCCCCCACGACAAGAAGCCCCGGGAGGAACCTCCGCGCGCGCGCGCGTGCGTCATCGCGGTCCCGCCTCGAAGGTTCCCGAGTTTTTGGAAGCGGGTTATTAAAATGATAACGTGGTTGTTGACGGCGTTCGCGGCGGCGCTGCCAGCCCTCCTCCTCTACCAGCGGGTGGCCTACCCCTTCTTTTGGGAGGACGTGATTTACTACTGGAGACTGCGGAGCTTCCGAATGGCGCTGCGGTCCCGCATGCGGAAGGGAGCCGTCACGTATCTGGACTGTTTCGTGCACCGGGCGAGGGCGCACCCGGACAAGCCCTTCGTCGTGTACGAGGACCAGAGCCTCAGCTACGGAGAGGCGGACGGCAGGAGCAACCGGTTCGCCCGCGTGTTCCAGGGAGACGAGTCTCGGGCTCCGAAGCCGGGCGACGTGGTGGCGCTGCTGATGAGCAACCACCCGGACTTCATCTGCGTGTGGTTCGGTCTGTGCAAGCTGGGCTGCGAGGTGGCGTTCCTCAACTGCAACGTCAGGTCGCAGGCGCTCGTCCGCTGCTTTCGCAGCTGCGGAGCCAAAGCGCTCGTCGTGGGCGCCGGTAAATATTACTCCTAAAGTTGTACAACCCCCCCCCACACACACACACACAATCACGATCGGTTTTATTCGCCAGGGGAACATTTATGTATAAGAAAAAAATACAACTTGAAAAAAAGAAAGCTTAACAGTCCGAAAAAAACCCCGGAATAAATAAAATATAATTTAAAAGGTGAAGTAAAAAAACAAACCTTCAATATATACAATCTATGTATGTCAAAAATATACAAATGGATAAAAAGATCAATCAAAACATTATTATTATTATTGTTATTATTATTATTGTTGTTGATGTTATGATGATAATTATGTTATGATAATGAAAACCTGACGTCAGCTCTCAGTAGTCTCTGGATGTCACGGGCCCGCCGCACTCACAGGCAAAGACAAATGAAATATGTATTCGGACACTTAGGAACGATGACTCCACGAGGTGGAAAGTGGCGATAGTGGCGCCGCCGCTCCGGTTCCATTACGTTTCGCTGCATATTATTACGTTTCGCTGCACATATGTATGGAAGTGTGTATATGTAGGCGACGGATAAAAACCTTGAACCTTGAAGCGCGGCCTTTCTGAGCGGCGCCGCCGCGCACGCGCATGCGCACATGACCCGGGGGGGGGGGGTCACGTGATAGCGTGGCGGCCTGCTGATTGGTCAACGCCCGGGGCCCTCGCCAGGACGCCGGCAAGTGCGGATGTGACTGATGTCCGACCTCCCTGGAGCCGACGAACCCGCAGACAATCACAATGTATATATGTAGGCGGGGCAGTTCCAACGTCGACTTTCATAAGTGTTGTTGTTGTTGTTATTATCATCAACAACCACTACCTGAAAAAGGTGGCTCCACCGCGCACAGACGTACAAACCAGTGCGCAGTTGAGGTGGTAGCGCTGCAGCGGAGTTTTGCGCTCGTTTGTCGCCTTGGTCGCCGTTATCCATGTGTGGCGAAGCAAACGATGTGCATCCTGCAGATATAGTCGCGATGGGGTTAAACGAAAGGAATACAAGGCGCAGACTCTTAACCACACAAAGTTACGAAGTGGGGGTATTATTTTATTACTATGAACCTTTATTATATTTCTGTCTGTCTGTCTGTCTGTCTGTCTGTCTGGGGTCTTAATGGGAAGATGCGATCCGACTCGGACCAACAAGTAGCAGAAGCACTACAATAAGATTTAAAAACTCATCAATAATTACAGTTGTATTTGAAACACAAATGCCTTATATTTCATAAATATTTAGAATTTATTTGTTAACAGTTTTCAGGCTTCTTAAAGTATAAATTATATGTGTGTGTGTGTGTGTGTATTTGTATCTATTAAATATTATTTGAATTTAGTATTAAAGTATACTAGTAGTAAAGTAGTAATAACTTTACTAGTAGTAAAGTACTTTATTTTAAAATGACAACCCCAATCACAAAGTGTTTAATCGATGTTACAAATGTAATTTTGGGGTAGGGTAGGGTAGTTACAGCCTAGCATGGCAGTAACTATTCAACAGGATGTATTTCAGACATATTTGTGACAGTGTGATCAATTATCACTTTAGTTAGTGTTCCATTAACTAATCCTCAGCCTTGTCATTGTTTTGGGGGAAAAAATTCAAGCCACAAAACTGTTCTCATCATATAAGCGGAAGTCCTACACAGGTATATTGAATAACAGCCCATAATGATTGTCCCTCGTTTTTCATAGATTTGGTGGATTCGCTGACGGAGGTGCTGCCGGCCTTAAGGAGCAGTGATATTTCTCTGTGGGTGGTGGACCACACCTCGCCTCATGCCGGGTTCAACACTTTGCTGGACAAGTTGGAGGAGGCGTCCGGGGAAGCGCTGCCCGAGCGTCCCAAAGTTGACATCATGTCCAACTTCCTGTTCATATTCACATCGGGAACAACTGGTAAAAAAAAAAAAAATGGAGGGAGGGAGGTTATAGGACTTCACCTTCAACCATGCTAATGCTGTTTGCTGTGTAGCGAGTTCGTAATTACAGGAAATAAAAAAGGATGTAAAAAAAAAAACATGGATACAAATTCAAATTTACAAAAAAAAAGAAAAAAGTCTCTACTCAACTTCATTGACAATCATCGTTATTGTGCGATCCATTTTCTTAAAGATTTTAAATGTTTTTTAGTCTGTTTTTCTTATACTTTTAATGGGATTTTCCGATAACATTCTTGCTGACCTTTTTTTCCAATGAGTTGGTTCGGAGAAGATGGAAGTACGTCCTTTTTTTTTTGGTTAGAGATGGCTTGTTTTGCTCTCTTTCTTTTTGACTTGTTATATAAACCCAAACAAAAAAAGTCGGTTGACCGACAAAATGGCTGCATTTCATTAAAAGCCGGAATTTATGCTTCTGCGTTCGCACGTCATGCGTTCCCGTGGCTGTTTGCTTTACCTGTAACAGATTTTGTGCACAAGCATTACCTGTCCACTGGGAGGCAGTGTCGCATTTAGTGAACCGCAATGTACAGAAAACAAAATAAATCCCGTTGGGTTTTCTTTTTTTCAAACTTTATTTGAAAACTTTAGGAAAAAAAACAATGGATATAATAAAAAATATGTATATGCAAAAAAATATATACATATATATATGGAAATGCAAATACAAATCAGTTTTTGAACCTCATCTGCAAGTCACACTTTTATCGGCTACAATTTATTTTCCGTTTTGAACCCGCCTCCACACAGGAAGTTGAACAACTCAGCAAATCAGTGTGTTTGACCCACAGGGCCGTGCACGTGTACCTACGCAGAAGCATAATGCATATACATTATACCCTGTTTTTTTAATCACTAAAATGTTATGATTTTCCTTCCTGGCCATTCATAACACAGTCTTAAAACAATACTAAGCTTCATAAATAGGACATATTTTTTTGAAGGTCTTAGGGGGCGACTTGAATGACCCACAGTTTTATTGACGTCCCAGGTCTCTCTAAGGCGGCCAGAGTGGGTCACCTGAAAGCCATCATGAGCATGGCCTTTCTGCAGTTCTGCGGCGCCACATCCGACGACAAGATCTACATCACGCTTCCCCTGTACCACATGTCGGCCTCCCTGTTGGGACTCGGAGGATGCATCCAGCTTGGTAATCCTTTTTACGGTGTCAACTGATCGTACTACGAAACGGAGAAAGCAAAAAGCAACGGCCGATCGGTCCACTGCCGATTTGGTAAATCCCATTTTCTGCCGCCGTTCGATGGAGCGGTACGGTTTGCAAATGTTTTCTCAAAGATGGCTTGGAAAAATATCCCGTTTGATACAACATTTCAATATCTTAATACACAGTATTTCAGACTTTGTTTAAAGAAACCTCTTCAAGCGTGTGTTTCCCTCCCGTCTTACAGGTGCAACAGTTGTGTTAAAAAAGAAGTTCTCCGCCAGTCAGTTCTGGAAGGACTGTGTGAAATATAGAGTCACCGTGTTCCAATACATAGGAGAGCTCTGCCGATACCTGGTCAACCAACCCTGGGTATGATTAGAACTACCACTACTAGTACTACTACTGCTAGTAGTACTACTACTACTACTACTACTACTACTACTACTACTACATCATCTTCTTCTTCACGTTCTTCTTCACATTCTTCTCATCTTCTCCAGGTACTATAAACATAATTTGTAATCAGTGGTACATGACACACACATATATATATATTTATTTGTGTGTGTGTGTGTGTGTGTGTGTGTGTGTGTGTGTGTGTGTATGCACCGATAACATTGCCCATCTCTTTAAAATGGCACCTGTCAAGGGGTGGGATATGAGGCAGCAAGAGAACAGTCGGTTCTTCAAGTTTATGTGTTGGAAGCAGGAAAAGTGGACAAGCGTAAGGGTGGAAGTTGGTGCGGTGCGGCGTGCCGTAGGTGCTACTTCCTATTAAATCCATGTTAACGCACTGCTGCGGTTAATGTACTGGCCACGTCAGCAGTGCGGCACTTCTCTATTCTTGCACGAGAGGTCTATTCTTTTTTTTGTTTGTTTGTTTTTCAACTGCTACGCACGCCTTTTCCAAATGTTTTTGTGAAGGGTCCAATCAATTTAAATGTGTTTTATATGAGACTACATTTTACCAGTGTCCGAGAGCTGCTGTTGCATTTGGGGGCGGGGTAGATGGAGGTTCAAGTTCATTGTTATTATGTGCATCTGATTGGAGGGGAGGTGTCCAGGATGGTGTGGAAGGAGAGGAGAGAGAGGTGAGGAGAGCGCTGGGTACGAGTGCAAGGAGGGAGAGAAGTTCATAGTAAAAAGGGACATGGTCGTCCCAGATTGTTATTTTCCGACTGGACACCTCAACCTCGGAGTAGTTGTAGCCTCGCGGCAGGCAATAAAAGCGACATAGGCTTTACACAGAGGTTCTGTCGGCGTCTCTTTTATTATTATTATGTCTCTCTGATCAACCTCGCCACGCGTCACAGTATTACCAAACTGTGTGTTAGAAATATTTAAATCGCTGTTGTTGCCAATATTCCTCCTCTCTACGACAACATCGACGCGTCTGGAACGCTACACCAAGCAGACGGTGGAACTGGTGTAAAACCACACTGTGCGCCGCGCCCGTACGCTGTGCCAACGCGTCCGGTGGACTTCTACCGTAAGGATATGAACGACTTTGACAAGGGCCAAAATTGTGATGCTACACGACTGGGTCAGAGCATCTCCAAAAGGGCACGTCTTCGTGGGGTTTTCTAGGTGGTTAGTACCCACCAAAAGTGGTCCAGGGAAGGACAACAGATGAACCGGCGACCGGGTCTTGGGGCCTGCTGCGTGTGGGGAACAAAATCTAGCCCGTCTGGTCCAATCCCACATAAGAGCTAATGCAGCAGAAATTGCTGAAAAATGCTGCTATGATAGAAAGGTGTCAGAACACACAGTGCATCACAGTTTGCTGTGCATGGGGCTGTGTAGCTGCAGACCGGTGCCCATGCTGACCCCTGTCCACTGCTGAAAGCACCTACAATGAGCATGTGAGCATCAGGACTGTACCATGGAGCAATGCAAGAAGGTGGCCTGATCTGATGAATCACGTTTTCTTCTACATCATGTGGGCGGCCGGGGTTAGGGTCCGATCGAGCGTCTGAGGGATGTGCTGGAACAACAAGCCTGATCCATGGGGGCCCCACCTCACAACTTCCAGGACTTATAGAATCTGCTGCTAACGTCTTGGTGCCAGATACCACAGGACACCTTCACAGGTCTTGTGGAGTTCATGCCTCCACGGGTCAGAGCTGTTTTGGGGACACGATGGGGAGCTACACAAACTGAGTGGTTATTTGTGGTTTTATTGTTGTGGCTGGTCGGTGTATATGTGTATATACAGTGGCTTCAGAAAGTGATCAGACTCTTTCCTGATGGGTCAGCGCTGATATTAGTGGTTATTTGTTGTGGCGTTAATCGTGTGTGTGTGTGTGTGTGTGTGTGTGTGTCTGTGTGTCTTCATTCGTTCATCATTGTTCATATCAGGTTCCAGAGGAAGGCACTAACATTGTCCGTCTGGCAGCGGGGAGTGGTCTGAGGCCAGACGTATGGAAGGAGTTTGATAAACGCTTTGGGAATATCAAGATTCGGGAGGGTTACGGCTTGACCGAAGCAAGTATCGGCTTCCTGAACTACACCGACGAGGTTGGGCCCATCGGGCGGGCAAGCTTCATCAACAAGGTCAGACAAAAAATTGACCCCGGAATTTGACACGGCTCTCTTTGTCGCTTATGCTTGTATGGAAATAAACGTCCTATTTCTCCTTCAGCTTTCTATGCCATTCGATCTCTTGAAATGTGATCCCACAACACACGACCCTATCCGAGCCGACTCTGGAAGATGTATCAGAGCGCAAAGCGGTAAAATGAAATTGATGAACTTCACACACGGAACATCAGTATTCTCGTCCATATGAATGCACAAACACACGTATCCTCACCACATCTGTGTTCTCATTGAATCTTCTTTTTTCCTTTCTCTTTCGGATGCTCCCGTTAGGGGTCGCCACGGCGGATCATCTGCCTCCAATACCTTCTGTTCTACGCATCTTCCTCCCTTACACCACCCGCCTGCATGTCCTCCCTCACCACATCCATAAAACTTCATCTTTTCCTCTTGCCTGGCAGCTCCATCCTCAGCATCCTTCTCCCAATGTAACTCTCATCTCTCCTACACACGTGTCCAAACCATCTCAATCTGGCCTCTCTCACTTTTCCACCAAACTGTCCAACCTGAGCTGTGCCTCTAAAGTACTCATTCTTAATCCTGTCCATCCTCGTCACTCCCAATGAAAATGTGCCACCGCTTCTAAACCATACAACATGGTCTCACTACCGTCCTGTAGACCCTTCCCTTCACTCTTGCTGGAACCCTTCTGTCACACATCACTCCGGACACTCTTCTCCACCCACTCCACCCTGCCTGTACTCTCTTCTTCACCTCTCTCCCGCACTCTCTGCTGCTTTGGATGGTCGACCCCAAGTACTTGAACTCATCCGCCTTCTCCATCTCCACTCCTCGCATTCTCAGCTTTTCGCTGCCCTCCCTCCCATTCAGGCACATGTATTCTGTCTTACTCCCGCTGACTTTCATTCCACTTCTCTCTAATGCATGCCTCCACTTCTCCAGGCTCTCCTCAACCTGCTCCCTACTCTCGCTACAGATCACAATGTCATCCGCGAACATCATAGTCCACAGAGACTCCTGCATGATTTCATCTGTTAACCTGTCCATCACCATTGCAAACAAGAAAGGGCTCAGAGCTGATCCTTGATGCAATCCCACCTCCACTTTGAATGCCTTCGTCACGCCTACTGCTCACCTCACTACTGTCTGACTGACCTCATACATATCCTGTACCACTCTTACGTACTTACCCCCGACCTCCTCATACAATACCACACTACCTCTCTCGGCAACCTTATCATATGCTTTCTCTAAATCCACAAAGGCGCAGTGCAACTCCCTCCGGCCTTCCCTGTACTTTTCTATCAGCATTCTTAAAGCAAACATTGCATCTGTAGTACTCTTTCCTGGCATGAAACCATGCTGCTGCTCGCTGATTCCCACCTCTCCTCTTAACCTAGCCTCCACTACCCTTTCCCATAGCTTCATGCTGTGGCTGATCAACTTTATTCCCCTGTAGTTACTACAGCTCTGTACGTCTCCCTTTTTCTTGAAGATGGGTACCAGTACAATGCCCATCAGTATATGGTCTCATTGAATATGTACTTTAATCGTACAGGAGAGACTGGTCTCTTGGTGGCTCCGTTGTCAGCTACAAACCAGTTCCTCGGCTACGCTGGTAACGAGCTTCAGTCTGAAAAGAAACTCCTGAGGGATGTCTTCGAAAAAGGCGACGCCTTCTTCAACACCGGAGACCTGTTAGTTCAGGACCACAGAGACTTCATCTACTTCCGTGACCGTATTGGAGACACTTTCAGGTAATTGTATTTTGGCTGCCTCTGACTAAAGATTTTACTGGTCTGTAACTATAACGGTAACTACTAACTGGTAACTATAATCCCATGAAAATAAGAGTTGAGTTTTCATTACCTTAGAATGAGCCGTTTATATCTACATAGGGAGCAGGTCCCCTCCCACGGAGTCAACCATGTTGCACCGCCGTGTTTCTACAGTAGCCCAGAACGGACAAACCAAACACTGGCTCTAATAGAGGCCTGTCCCGTGTCCTACACGCCTGGGAGGGAGGGTGAGGGCAGGGTTATTCAGCTGCTTGCAATCTGCAACCTCGCTGCTGGATGCCAGTCAATTTTTCACACTGTAAATATATATTTTTGGTGCATCAGAAAATAGTTTGCGTTCCAGGGCTGAGGAACAATGTTATAACTAACATTGTTAACACTGAGTGAACACTAAGAACACTAACACTGAACACTATGTTTCATTTAAAAGTGCTGCGCGCAACGAAGCGAGCCGTCTCTTAATGACACTGGCAAAAGCCGCTCATCAAAAGCTGTAATGATTCTGAATGTGTCGGAACAACCAGCAAGGGGACTGAACATTTGGTTAATTTATCAGTAACGCCAACACAACAACTTAAAACCATTTAAAATATAAATCAACATTTACAAGTGCTGCGCACGCGCCTGAAGCGAGCCACCTGTTAGTTACTGACAAAAGCCGGTCTGTAATTATCCTTCTAAATGTGTCTGAAAAACCAGCAGAGAGCTGAACATTTTATTTTTGTTAAAATGTACTTTAAAGTTTCTATCTAATTATGAATTAACCACAGCCGTGTAAATGCAAATGTGACAGTGTCTGGTGAAACAGGGGACCAAGTCGAGGAAATTCGAAATCCCGCATAGCAACATGAACGTAGAAAAACAACAACTTGTTTTTCTTTTTTTCTTTCATATTAAGAAAGTTTAAATGCTAAAGAACGTACTCAATATAACCATTGGGGGAAAAAAAAAAATTTGCTGCGTTTTTATTACAGATCTTTTTTTTTTGTTTGTTTGTTTCCTACATGTAGGAAACAAAACATTTAAACACAACTGCAGTAAGGGACTGTCCCGTGCTGCGTCACGCACGTCCCCTTGTTGCTTTTTCTAAATAATTGTTCAAAATAGCTGAGTCTTTATTGACTTATTTTCTGCTATTTTTTGGCATCTGTAACAATGACAAAAACAACATCAGTAATAACTTTTCATAACAATAATAATAAATAAAAATGTATTATTAAATAAAAATATATAAATATATTATTTGTAATTACTACTTTATTGTACTTATTCTGCTGATGCACAATTTGAAAATTCCGTTTAATATCTTATTTGTCTATATTGTAATGCAGACAACATTTATGTAACTTCAACAATAATTTTGAATTATAATTATTATGAATATTTTCAGAATATTTTAATAATAATATTATTAATATTTTAATAATTTAGTAATAGAGAATATTTTCTCTATTACAAACACTTCCTGCCTTTTCATTAAAGTTTGTTAAGTTTAGCTGTAGGAAAATGTTTATACATGACGTGTATTACAAACGGTCTTTTATTTTTATTTTGAACTATATCTTATCATTCTTATCTTACCTTGAATGTATTGAAGTATCTGTAGTGTCAGTGACGGGAGATGACTTTGTGTCTGTTATATGTCAATTATGACCTATTCATGTAGATTTACAATGACAGTTGAAATGACGTAATGTATTTGTAAAGTTTAATTGAGTTTACTTTACTTTGATTACATTTTCAGTAAGTTAGGTTTTAATGAAATAGGAAAAGTTTCCGATGCCTCGTTGGATTTTGAATGCATCGCTCACTCGCACATTTCGGTGCTTTCCAGTGAACGTCGTGACGAACTCTGTGGATTACTGTTTATTGTATTTTTTATTAATGTGAACCACGGATTTAAAATATTGATCTAACAGATCTACTGACATCTTTCGGGTAAGAAGCTATATACATACACGTAAATTGATAGTTGGGTAACGTTGAACAAGTACAGAATGACTCGGTCCACTCTGCACACTGGACACGTTCCAACTGAACATTCTCAATCAGAGTCTGTACATTTATAGTAAATAATATGATGACGTCATAAAGCCTCTGACTGTAAATCTCACCTCGTTCATTTTAGAAGGAGACGTGTGACGTGTCAGTTAACCAGACCAACTGAATATTTCGGGCCAAAGTTGTTCAGTTTTTTACTTATATCTGCTCTGTATGTGGATCGATTTGGATGAATTTTCAACCACGAGATCCTTGTGACATAGCGGTTAAAGTGGTTGACCGTGTTTCTAGCTTACGCTGAAGTATGTCTTCCAGGTAGTTTTAGCTGGGCTGGACATATTTTGGACCGGCGTACATGCATGTCGGTATAAAAATCGCTCAAAATTTAGTCGGTATTTCGATAATGTCCACTCCGTATGTGGATCGTTTTGGATAATACTTCAACCACGGGGTCTTTGTGAGAGCCGGGTTCAAACGAGACATAAACCGTGTCCGTGCATTATGCTGAAGTTGGTTTTCCAGATAGTTTTAGGCTTCAAAATTCCGAGAATATTTCCTTTTTTTTCATCTTACAATAACAATAAGGGGCTGCCATACAATTATGGGCTGGACCCATAATAACAATTGTTACTATTATTATACCTGAGATATAGCACTTTTTCTATGTTTCTTCTGTTTTTCTCAAAGTGTATTTCCAAATTGCTAAACTAGCAATAGTAAAATGTGGAGAAGACATACTGTATATTTTAGCATCATGGTCAAGAGCCCTGTATTTAGTGTATTAGCTTCTGTGACCCGTTTAAGTCCAATAAACCCCCATAGTTATCGCATATTATGTACAATTTCAGGTCATAATTACTTGATAATATGATATCATGTAATGTCGAAGTGCCAATATCTCAATTTTCTCCCTACTTTAGGATGCTGAAACGGTGACGTAGTCCAGTTATCAAGTGTTTGATCGCTTGTGAAATGTGTCGTCCTGTAGGTGGAAAGGAGAGAATGTAGCCACCACGGAAGTTTCAGAGACATTGGGCGGTCTGGACCTCTTCCAGGAGGTCAATGTCTATGGTGTGGCCATACCAGGTTAGTGAGGCCACTGCCACCATCCAGTTGTTGGTTATTAGCACACGACGTGTACGATTATGTGGAATAGACAAGATGAACCCGCTTCAAACTGTGTCACTAGGATACGAAGGACGAGTGGGTATGGCCTCCATCATCCTGAAGCAGCATCACAAATTAGACGGTGCCAAACTCTACGACCATTTAGTCAGAAGACTCCCTTCATACTCCTGGCCATGGTTTCTCAGAATTCAGGTGAGGTAACAGATGACTTTATTCACTTATGAGACGGCCAGTATCACATTTCTATTTCTTTTTTCCCCCCTCTCTTTGTGTAGACATCTTTGGACGTGACGGAGACGTTCAAGCAGCAAAAAGGAAAATTGGTGCGTGAAGGCTTCAACCCGATAGTCATCACGGAGCCTCTGTATTTCCTGGATCTCACTCAGAAGGATTACATCCCCCTGACCACACATCTGTATGATGACATTATCTCTGGAAAGATCCATCTATAGACAGATACAGGACAATTGTGAAATTAGTTGGAACTAAAAGATAACTCATTTCTTTACAAAACGTCCATCTACTGCGAAAGGTTGAGTGATCCTAATTCATTTTCGAGCCTATCTTTTGCAGCAATATGTCACAAAGCCAGAGTTTTAATATTGACAATCCTTTTTAATAATAGACAGATAGATAGATGATTTTATTAAAAGATAACATAAATGCCTATATTGTGTCCACATTCTGAGAGTCTAAAGGACTAATGTACTGTAACGTCCATAATATGGACATTAGTTAATAATAAATATTTCTCGTTTAAAATCAAAATTCTCTTATATCCATTACTTCAATATTATGCAGTTTACATAAAGTTTTACCATTTTAAGGACAGCTTTTAACATATCCTCTTTTTAAAATTGAATAACCCATTGGCAATGCTTAGATGCACGGCTTACGTGTATGCCAAAACTTTTCAGATCCAATTTGAATCGAACATTCACACAATTATGAGAACAATTGTGTGAATTGTGTGGGCCTCAGCCAATCAAGTATTCACTCGGACCGTGGCATAAGCAAATGCACTTCCCGGGGACAATCAGTTCTCTGTCTCATCTCGGTTGAATTTGGATAATGAACACCTTGCATGACCCCTTGATAAACGTTCTATAATCGTTCCACAACTTCCAAGCACCCACCGCCCCCCCCCCCCAGGGTCTAGGGTCCCCTGAAGGGAATTTTAACGGGGTGGGAGAATGACAGCTCTGTCTTACATTCCATCCTTGTTTACACCTTGTCCCATAACCATTCCAGGATGACATGTCCAAGTGCAACGACTGTAACTAACTTGCTAAAATAATAGAAAAGTTAGGTAAAGACCGTGGGACAGCTTGGGGCAGGAGGGAATACAACCTACTGGGAATGTGATGTATTTGGGAAACTCAGAGTCCATGGTCAGGACAACTAGTGGTCTTAGTGATTTGGATGCCCAAATCTAACTGACTGACTGAACAACTGTTGAGAAGAATATAGTGTGTCTAGAAGACAAAAGCAATGTCTAATAAATGATGTCTGAATGAACACTACTGACACTGCATTATTTTTGTCAGCAACTCGTCTTAAAACTGTGATGTATGAAATCAGCGTCAGCGGTAGATGATGACAGGGGTTGTTCCAGATTTCAGGAGAGCATCTTTATTTCATCCCAAGATAGCCAGTTCTGGGATGTTTCAAACTTCAGCCGCGCGCGGCTTTCTCTCAGAGAGTAAGTTAGTAAGTGTGGCAGTTTCGCTTGCCACACGTCATCTGAGTGGCGTTTTCAGGGCCCTCCGACACAGAGCCACAGGCAGAGATGATGCAGACACACCAGTTTATTGTGGAGAGTGGGAAAGATGGAACACGCCAGGAGCAGATGGACACATGTCATGACAGAGTCTCTCCCAGTGTATGCGCGGGGATGGGTGGCTTACCTGTTGCTCGATGATTGCTCTGAAGTGCAACAGGCGTACAGCTATCCCGATACCGGACCCAATTACCAAGATCCAATACAGGTATGGCTGCTTAAACCACCCCACCCCAACACCACAGTAAGTAATGATTCTTTATATAACACTTTTCACAGACGTCAATCCCAAAGTGCCTCACAATCAAATAAATAAGATAAAAAGCGTAAAACACACAGGGGAAACAGGGACAAGTTAAAACATGAAAATAAAAAATAAAAAAAACACATGCTACCTAAATGCCTGTCTGAACAGATGGATTTTTAGCTGCTTTTTAAAAGAGGCCACAGACTCCAGAGACCTCAGATTCATTTGGAAACTTCCAAAGCTTAGCTGCTGCCAACTGGAAAGCACGATCTCCCTGACTCGTGAAAGTGTCCGAGGGACACTTAGAAGACCCTGTTTGAAGGACCTAAGTCATCTGCTCGTGGTGTGTGGGTGCAGGAGGTCCATAATATAATGCGGAGCCGGGCCATGTAGAGCTCTATACGTGAGCACCAAGATTTTAAAATGAATTTTAAAAACAACAGGATGGCACTGCAGAGAGGTTAAAAAAGGTATAATGTGTGATCATCTGTTGGGTGGTATTAAAAGCCTAGCAGCAGCATTTTGGGCGGTTTGTAAACGGTCCAAGGAAGATTTATTAAGGCAGGTAAAAAGAGAATTTGATTGATTTATTGATGCATTTTATCACATACTTGTCTAACTCAATTACCACTCTAACAACTACAAACTTATGGCAACAAAAAAAATCGAAGAAGTAAAATTCCAGACATTCCAAGGGCTACAGTTCTCTCGGAAAGTTCGGGAAATATGGCTGCCGATGCGGAACCTGTTTCAGCCTCCCTTCTAATCACCGAACTCAACAAGCTCAGAACAAGCCTCTCAGCTGAACTGAAAACCGCTCTCTCTCCAATTCAAGCTTCACTTGACGCAATTCGTCTCACTTCTGACAACCACGGGTGAACGCCCACTACCGTTGAAGCCTTCCTTACGGACCACAGTGACAGGATAACATCAACAGAGGCAGCCCTCACTGAGTTAGCGACCGAAAAGACTTACCTTAAGGCTGAAGTGGATGAATTGGAGAATCGCTTTCGGCGTCGAAACATCCGTGTTGTTGGTGTGCCTGGAAATGCCGCACAAACATCCGTCAAGTTTTTTTCAGAGCTCTGCATTTTAGAGAAGCCCTCGGAGCTAGACAAAACGCACAGGACTTTGCACCCAGGCCAGGGGTGATAATAGTCTGCCTCAATTCCAGGATAAGGAACGCTTAATGCACTGGGCGAGCTAGTAGGGCCAGGTGCTTTACCAGGGCAAGAAAATATTTTTCTTCATTGACTTAAGAGCCAACATGGCAATAAAGCTGGCCTCGTTCGGCGTGAAGTTGTCCCTTTATATAAATTTTTTTTAAAAAGGCGTCAAGTTCTCTATACAACATTCATCTGTTGTGTATGGTTGACAATCCAGCAAAAGCTGAGGACTTCTACTCAAGGAACATAGAATCAACCTGAACTAATCGGATATTGAACGCCAATCAATAAGCTCTGAGGGCTTTTGGACGGAGCGGAACTGTGCTGAATATCACACTTTAGCCTGCTATGTGCAGTCGATGCAGGTCAGGTTTTGTTATTCGCGTTGGCCGTGCGCTGAGGGCCGTGTGCCTCTGGGTTGTCATCACGTTGGAGATACTGTACTACTAGTGACGCACTGTTCTGCACTGCACTGTTGTCTTGTTTAAACGTGGATTTTCTAGAGTGCGTTGGCAGACTGGCGCTATTGTCTTGATAACTATGCCGTGACATCAACATGAGTGATGCTCCAGATGCTCTAGATTTCTGCAGGAGTGTATTACTCAGTTGTGCCACATGATGGGGTAATGTGCCCAAGCAAACAGCAGGCCCTGTAACACTACGGATGGGCTCTATTGTGTGCGTGAGGCTTATTATACAAACATAGAGTAACCCGTGTTTGTTTTTGTTTTTAATGTTGTAATTTAGGTGCCCAACATCAGTACACTGAAAAGATCCTTGTCAAACTGTGCAAACTGTGCAAATGTGTATATATGTATACATACTGTGTGTGTGTGTGTGTGTGTGTGTGTGTGTGTGTGTGTGTGTGTGTGTGTGTGTGTGTGTGTGTGTGTGTGTGTGTGTGTGTGTGTGTGTGTGTGTATGGCAGCGCACAGCCAACCTGGGATGTGCCGTGGGAATCCAAGCAGGATTCCCACGGCTGCGTGAGGACAGGGCCCATACAGGACGGGCTGTCTCTGAGCTGACGGCGCACGAGCGTCTGAACCCTCGGACCACCTGCACCGGGCGCCCCGGTGCCTCACCTTGTAGAGCACATCATTTTCAAGGCATTTTCTGGCACGAGGCCATTTGCTGCATGTCATTCCCTCTCTCTCCCCTGCCTTTCCTGTCTCTCCAAACTACAATTCGGCCAGGACCCCACCGCCCTTGTGGACGGTGATGACATCACCAAAGAAGGCTGCAGCTCTGAACGCAGAAAAGGCAGTTCTCTTCGGGTGGTGCTCACGGAACTTCGGAACAGAGGGTTTTACTCATATTACTTCCTAGTTCTGAAACTTAGAGGGGTGTACATCCGACCCTGGATCTACGCACGCTGAATCGCCACATAGTGACTCGCCCATTTTGAATGCTCACTGGGAAAGTGCTGCTGTGGGCCGTCCATGAGGGCAATTTCGGCACTGACCATCATGAAGCTGCTCAGGCTGTCGGCAGCAGCCAACACAGTACTGCTGCTGGGCCTCCAGTATCCATCTATGGTGGATACTGCGCAGTATCCAACTATGGAGTTCTCCGGTTAAACCCGGTGCCCCAATGACCACGCACGCTGATTGTGCCACAATCTCTCAACAGGAACCTAGCCTACTGGAGGAGCCCCAGACACTCACACAGGGTGTGCGTCTTGGTCGAGTCTCCTTTTACACACAGGTTTTCATGGACGCCTCCCAGATCAGGTCAGACAACCGGGCTTACATCAACCGTCAGGGGGTGTGAGATCACCGGTGCCCAATTACACAACTGAGAGGCTGTGGAGATGGCCGCTACTATGGCTCCACTCTCTGTCGGTGAGCCACATTCCGGGCCATCTGAATGTAGGGGTGGACCTCATGTCACGAGGAGGCCCGCGCAAGGCAGAGTGGCGTCTCCACTCATATATGGTACTCCATCTTTGGAGACTATTAGCTCAAGAGAGACTGCTCAGTGTCCCCTATGGTTCTCCCTCCACAGGAAAGACGACCCCCCTCTGGCAGTGGATGCGCTCGTACCACCAGGGCTTAGGTGTCTCCTTTACATATTTCCACTGTCAGCGCTGCTGCCCAGACTGATGGAACGAGTTGGAGGGGCTGTCGTTGATACTGGTAGCCCCCGATCATCCCGGTGCACTTTGGTTCATGGAGGGCCGACCATTAGTGGTGGTGGGCCCATGGCAGATCCCTAAGCTCTGCAACACGTTGTTGCAGGCCGGGGGCTCAGTGACCTCCTCACTGGTCCTGGGAAGTCCTCTGCTGGCCTGGCGCCTGAACGGCGCAGGCTTGAACAGCATGGACTTTCACAGGCTGTCATCTTCACCATCGTGGAGATCCTAAAGGGCTACGTCTTCTTCAAACAACTGTAGTTACAAAGCTACAGTCCTCTTGATTTATCTTATAATTGTTATTACTGTCAGTAAATGTTTATTTTATTTATTATTAATTTTATTGTATTTTTAACATTTTTTGCATTGGCCTGGTCGTCGATAAGCGAAATACAATAAATCGAGTTTGGTCGACAACTCCATACATTTGTAATTCAAATAAACAATTAGACTTGGTGCTTACTATCTGGCATGTAAACTTGTTCTCAAAAACCACAGCAAGTCCACCACCATGATCCATCAGCCGAGGTGTGCTGATAAAAGAGCAGTCCGTAGGACAAAGTTAGATGAGATGAGAATAATTCATATTCTGCACTGGGTGTCTCTGAGTGGTCGTTCCTCAAGGCACCAATTCCCCCCCGCGCGCCCACCGCGGGATTTGTTGTTGTGATCCGGTTACCTGGGTGGAGAGGGGGTCGAACCGGTCACCTGCCTGACATCTGCGGACATGTACTAGGTGCACAATTACAACAGCATTACCCCAGCAGGTCGCCTTTCATCATCATCCAACGACTTACGTATTTCCTTGAGCTACTGAGTCTTATGAAGTGTGGTCATCTCCTCCACATCATTTTATTCAAGGAAGAGCACTTGAATGGAAAAATCAGGACTTGAACCTGGGACAGCAGTGCTGAACCATCACGCCAGGTCACCAGGTCCCCTTTCCGCTGAGCCCTGGTCTCTGAGCGTTTTTTTAAACGCGCACTTGTGTTGCGGACTTTCAAAAGATCACCCGTCATGATCAAACCCTCGAGTCCTCTAACACTGAAGTTGTCATCCAACGACTCTCCTCGCACCACTGAGTCTTATGAATGCCTTCTCATTAACAGGTTTATTATTACTTTTGCTTATTCAACCGCTTTATTTATCTTATGTAATGAATTCAGATGACATACATACATACATTTTGTCCATTGTGTTGTAGGCACGGACTAAAATTAAAAATTTGTCAGTCACAAGCCCAGCAGCCTGAGAAAACAGCCAAAGTTTTCACCATGAAAGTCCCAACAATACAAGTGTGTCCCCCTCTCCGCCCACCATGCCAGTGTCCACTATGTAAGTTCTCTAAGGTCCTTTTCTTGTAATTCTAATTATTGGGATACTTGTGGGACGTGAGTGATGCATAGCGCCGATCTAAATAAGTCACTCTCATTCATTGCATGGGGAATTGTATCTCTTGATGGATGATATTATCAACTTGAGACGGAATTGTCTGGATTTCATTTTGAATTTGTTCAGTGGGTGCGTGGGCTTGTTGGAAGTGCAAGTCTTTGTTCTAGTTTATTTTATCATTCTTGTCCTCTGTTTTCCTTGTGAGTGGAGAAGGAAATAATACTGCCTCTCAGAGCTGCCTTTGCCGTTTCCCAGAGTAAGGACGGTGACATTTCTGATGTTTCTCATTCATTTCAATGAAGGATGTCCATTCTCTGGAAAAGAAATGGTTCAATTCTTTATCCGTCAGAAGTGAGGTGTTAAATCGCCACCTGCCAGGAGGGTTCGGGTTGGATTCATTGATGAATCTTCACTCATATTAGATCTACAAAGTGTCATTTAAAAGTTAGTTCTGACTTTCGTTGCCGTTCTCCAAGCTTGTCGGACTCTCGTCGCTGGGATTTTTTGTTTCATGTAAACGATGGAAAATAAAATAAAATAAATACATCTACAATAAAAAAAACAACAACAACCCACTATTGTTTTTGTTTGGAGAAATGCACAGCGGAAGTGTGCCACATACTTTTCTTTTGACAGCAGAATTCTTTGTGAAATACTTACATTTCCATCGTCTGCAGTTCCTTCATGGACAGTTGGTATTAATTCCTCTTTCTTTTAACAGATTTGTTTGCTGAGTTACTCAGATGTGGTTCACCTGTGGGCCCTGTGACGGATGAAGGGTACAAAGATCTGAACATGGTGTTTCAGGTCATGTTTGCTGACAAAGGTTGCCCACAAAAACACACAGCTGACTGAGTCTGATTTGACAGTTTGTGTGTTAGTAGGGCATCAGAGACCCGAGTCTATGCGCACAAGCACTGAAAAAGTGAGTTTTCCCATAATAAGTCTCCTTAAAGGCTTGGAACGTTTGCCCCAATGGACTCACGTGTAAGCACAGTGGGAAGCTGCAACAGAGCGCCACGTTTCTCAATAGTTAAAAAAAGA